>NC_044495.1:53638793-53641293 GCF_902362185.1 Chanos chanos | reverse complement strand
GTTTTTATTGTCATCACTGCGAAACAACGGTATCGCTCCACTTCCTGACCCCCCGTAAGCAAGCCTGTGGCAACGCTGGTTATTCATGGCTCCCTGGGGATTGGACACAGGACAACTCGGTTTGATTGACACAGAGCAAGCCTGTCATCACTGGTCCAGTTTTATTTCAACAGGGCCCGGTGGCTGGAAGGGAAGTCAGCTGTTATCCAGCTTCCAAACCAAGAACAATTTCCACAAAGAGGACAAGACAGTTGACTGTCTGTTGATACACAGTCTCTTACAAAAAGTGATGGATAATCAAAATCTCAAGGGAACCACAGAGGAGAGAGAGAGAGGGAGAGAGAGGGAGAAAGAGAGAGAGAGAGAAGGAGAGAGAAAGAGAGAGGGAGAGAGAGGCAGAAAGAGAAAGAGAGAGAGAGAGAGAAAGAGAGAGAAAGGAAGAAAGAGAGAGAGAGGGAGAGAGAGAGAGAGTGAGAAAGGGAGAGAGGAAAAAAGAGAGAGAGAGAGAGAGAGAGTGAGAGAGAGAGATAGAGAGAGAGAGAGAGAGGGAGAGAGAGAGAGAGAGGTGCTTAATCTTCTGAAAGATTATATCTGAGGAGTTCTGAGCTTTGGGTAAATATATGAATTTTTCACGGTAAATCACGTCAGACCAGACAGTTTCAGCAGAGGGCTTCGTGCATTCTTCTGTAGGTACTTCATCACTCTTGTCTTTCCTTCTCCTCTTTATCCCAGTGAAAAGGACCAAAACTCAAGCTCTCCCCCTTTTCAGCGGCCGCCTCCTCTCAAAACCACTCAGGGCCGGACCACAGCAGCCAGTTTGCTGTGTATACATGTCGCCTAGCAACCAGCGCCGGGAAGGCCACGCATCGTGGTTGAATGAGCACTGAACACAGACACACTTAACCAACCACCCTGACCACATTACAACTCACCCCAGGACCAACGCGTCCGACCGCGCTCCAGAACCACGTCGGTGGCGTTTGTGAACCATTGAAGACGTCTGATAGATTTCTCACCATCTTTCAATGTGTCCCAAAGTGTTACTTCAGTGGACTGTGTCACATAATTCTCTTTTCAGAGGTTTGAGGTACAGCACATTTTAACGAATCTAAATTGCGTTTTTTTTAGCATTTTTCAAGTTTGGTTTTAGGGTGCCTCGATTTCAGTTGCGTTTTTCGTCTTTGGCACGACCCTCTGCTTCGTCTGAGACCCGTGGAGCGGAACGTCTAGGTTTGACCTGAACACGTATGTTCACACAAACCCTTGGCGTTGCTTGACACTGGGTGTTGCTGGTGGATCAGTGTTGTCAGTGAGTTGTCTTAATTTGCGAAGCTCGCTCAAAGGCTAATCTCATCCCTCAGCTCAAAGGATAAAAAAAAAAAACGGGATCCACGATAGATCCCTCCTCCACCACAGGATTCTCAGAAGACAGAAACAACGACCTGACCTCTTTTTCTCTCTGCCCAAAAGTTAAAAAAAAAAAAAAAAACAGAGAGAAAAAGAAGGGACAAAAGAAAAGAAGATTGAAACAGAACAAGCGGATTCTAAAACAAGTGCTGTGTATGTTTTGAAAGAAAATGTTGAGAGAAAAAAAATTCATTTATTTATTGTGACGTTATAAACAGTCTGTTGGATTCATATACTGTTTTTTTTTTTTCTGCAGATCTGATAAGACATTGTTTTAAAATGGTCATTGTCTAACGCACACAGTAACCGAAGAAGACATACGCACTAATATTGTGTTAAGTTCTGTTTTATGCATTTTAATTAATCAGGTTTGTAAAGCGTTCACTACCCCCCACCCCCCCAGCATACCCCAAAAAAATAGTTCAAAGGATCAGATTTGGCCAGCTATAATGATCTTGGATGGCACACTGCGTTACAGAGGAAATTGAGACTTTTAAGACCAGTTTCAAAGTCGAAGCTTTCTGTATTAATCACGGCCATTGTTAAAACATAGCTCCCAGTGAAACTCGGTGTCTGTCCTCCGCTCCTGGAAATGATAGAGAGATAATGGCCTGACTCGTCTGTCCGTAATGTTCAAAGAGGCCTATCCTAAGGAGTCGTTCTCACCACGTACCTTTCCTCATTAAAGCAGTTTAATTTCTTTCTCTTGTACTCAGTGACTTGTATTGCATCTGACCAACATTGTCTCTCAGTCTCTCCCCCTCTCTCTTACCCTTTCTCCTGGTCTCTCTCTCTCTCTCTCTCTCTCTCTCTCTCTCTCTCTTTCTTTCTCTCTCTTCATCTCTCTCTCTTTCTTTTTTTTCCTGTCACTTCCTCCTTTCGGCCTTGCAAAGCGCTAGAAGTGAGGTAGTAGCTTGAAGGAAAGTTTTATGACCTTTTCCACTGTCTGAGGTTGCAAAAAAAAAAAAAAAAAAAATAGGGAAAAGACAAAAAAAAACCCTCGGTGAAAACTAATTATATCAGATGTCTTTGGAGACCGTGCCAAAAATAGTTAATTAATATTTTAAAGGTTGGGGGGGGGGGGGGGGATGCA
>NC_044495.1:53581293-53636293 GCF_902362185.1 Chanos chanos | reverse complement strand
AAGTCACTGTCACTAATAAAACAACAATCCAAGGTGGCATTACAGTCCGCCTGATGCTTTCTCTCCCTCCTCTTCTCTCCTGTCTTTCTCTTGAACCATCCAACAGGCAATTTGCTACCAGTAGGAGGTTAGGTGAGATGGCTGAGCCCCCATCCTCCAGCACCCCACACCCACCCCCTGAGATAACAGGGGCATCAAACCTCCATTCCCTCTCTCTCTCTCTCTCTCTCTCTCTCTCTCTGTCTCTCTCTCTCTTCTCCATCTGTGGGTCTGGAACAGGGAGGAGACGCTGGCGAAGGGGCTGTCTCCATCTCTCCCCTTTTACCGGGGGCCTAATCAACAAACCAGCCCCAGCTGCCCCCCTCCCGTCCTCTGCCAGGGTCCCTATCATCTTCTGATCAAATATTAATGGCCAATACTCAGCCTGCTCCCTAATCCACAGCCAATTAATATTATCTGTCAATTATTTACAGATTCTGAGGTGCGCAGGGAAGCCCCTGGGGAAGCACATCGACCAGGGTTCCGAATGCATAATTGACTTCCTCTATTCACACCCCTCTTCCTTCTTATCCCCCCATTGCTCTACGTGCTCTGTTCTTCGTGCCCCCTCTCTCCTTCTCTCTCTCTCTCTCTCTCTCTCTCTCTCTTTCTTTCTCTCTCTCTCCCACCTCCCTTTCCCTTTTTTTCCCTACCCTTTTCAATCTCTCCCTCATTCATTTACTTTCTTTCTTTTTTTTTTTTTTCTTTTTATCGCCCTCCTTTTTTTTTCATCTTTCTCTTCCTTTTTTGTTTACGTGTCTCTTTTAAGTCTAAATGGCTGTCTTTGCTGTGTTTTTACTGAGGGAACATGGGGCAGGCTTGCTGGGGTATTAGCATGGCTAGCGTCTGGGGGTCCCTGTGTCAGGAGCCAGGGGAGAGAGAGACGTTTTTTATGCCTTAGTCTCTGTAGAGACTCACAGCTGAAGCATTGAGAACACATTGATAGGAGATGGCTAAATGTAATACACGCACACAGACTATATATACATATGTGTGTGTGTGTGTGTGTGTGTGTGTGTGTGTGTGTGTGCCTGGCCCAACTGAATTTGATTAAGTTTTATTAGATGCATATGAGATTTATATTTTATGCCTTTTGAAGAACAACTGTAGTGTGTTTTCCAGACTATATATTAAGCTTGAGCAAGTTTTACATCATTGATTTTATGCTTGGGAATGAATTTGTGTAAATAGAGAAGGAGTTTAAGGAAAGTATTTTTACATCTTAAGCAAGTGTGCATTTCATTTTTTCACACACAAATGAACGTGTCGTTTTTCAGATGTAACTATTTAAGTGAACTATGTAACTTTGCTATACTTACATGAAAAACGAAGGCTACCATTTTCGTTTCTTTCATGTCTTCTGCCTGTGTATAGAAACACATATAAACATGAACTATATTGTATTCTGTGCCCATTCCATGTAAAAGGTAATAAATCCTTGTCATATTCACGTAACGCACAGCTATAATCGTAAATATGTCTTGGTGAGAAGTGAAACAGACATTGGTTGAGTTGAGTGGGAGTGTAGGAACACACTCCTCAGGCTCAGTGTTGTGCCATGTACGGTGTGTGTGACTGTTCCTATACAATCTGACTGACGTGCGTGTCATTGAGATGGGTTTTTGTGCGTTTGGGCTCAAGACTTTGAGGCATCGCAAACAGATATCAAATGACTCTTTGCCTCATTTTTGCCTGTCTGGCCACTGAACGTTTTTTTTGCAAGTGAGGAATTAATCTGAAATGGAAATATAATGTTTGATCCAAAGCAAGCGTCTAACGAGCAGCGTTCCACTGCTTTTTTTTTCTACCTTCAATTAAAACAAAGTGCTCTGTCTCTCTCTCTCTCTGTCTCTCTCTGTCTCTCTCTCTCTCTCTCTCACTGTCTGTCTGTCTCTCCTCTTCCTCTCTCTCTGTTCTCTCTGTCTCTCTCTGTTCTCTCTCTCTCTCGGTCTGTCCTCTCTCTGTCTGTCTGTCTCTCCTCCTCCTCTCTCTCTGTTCTCTCTGTTTTCTCTGTTCTCTCTCTCTCTCTCTCTCTCTCTGTCTCTCTCTCTCTCTCTCTCTCTCACTGTCTGTCTGTCTCTCCTCTTCCTCTCTCTCTGTTCTCTCTCTCTCTCTCTCTCTCTCTGTCTCTCTCTCTGTCTGTCTGTCTCTCCTCCTCCTCTCTCTCTGTTCTCTCTGTTCTCTCTGTTCTCTCTCCCTCTCTCTCTCTCTCTCTCCCTCTCTCTCTCTCTCCCTCTCTTTCTCTCTCTGCTGTTTTCCTCACAGAAACATAAACAGTGTTCTCGCTTGCTTGCTTTTAATCCTTGTTAAGTAGGCAGCTGCTGCATATTTTGTCCTAAGCTTGACATTATGAGCTGCTGTTGTCATTTTGAAAAGTCACGTTTGAAGTGGACTCGTTTGATGTGCTGGTGATTTTTTTGTGAGGATCGTTTTAACTTGCCAGCATGAATGCCACAGCCAGCTTAAACAACTATAACATGTAAATCTCTGGTCGATAACAAAGCTAGATACAGCAAATTGAGTGGAAATCTGAGTTGTGCATGTTGGCTGTTTAGTAAACTCTAAAACACCAGTTTTGCAACTGTTTCACAACTGCATCGTAAAGTGATGTTATTTTCTTCTCATCTGATGTTATCCATGGTGTGTGTTTGTGTGTGTGTGTATGCGTGCATGTATGTGTGTGTGTGTGTGTGTGTGTACATGCATGTGTGTGTGTGTGTGTGTGTGTGCGTGTGTGTGTGTGTGAAGTGTATGTTTATGCATCTGTATGTATCTGTTTGTGTGTGTGTGTGTGAGTTTTTGTGACATATGTGTAAGCTTGTATGTGCATTTCTGCATGTATGTATGTGACTATATATATGTGTGTACCTGTGTGCGAGCATGTCTGTGTGTGCGTGTATGTGTGTGTCTGCCAGTTAGTAAGTTTCCGTGCACACGAGCATACATTTGCACGTAACTGTATGTGTTGCAGGCGGCGGGGACGAGGGGGTGGTTTGGGGGGAGGGAGGGGGGGTGTTGGGGGGGGGGGGGTGGAGGTGTTTACGCAATGACATGCGGATCCACAGGGAGAGCAGATCAACGCTTTATTTTCACCAGCTTCTCTGTGTAAGCAGCCCCCCTAGAGAGACACAGACAGAGACAACACCAGCAGCAGCAGCAGCAGCAAGTCACACATCTCACGCCATCCACAAAGACACACTGACATATTCTCCTAACCAACCATACAGACACCAACTATATTTAACCACAATAGCATAATGTTCAGAACGTGGTCCTGAATGCTGGTGTAAAAAAAAAAAAAAAGTCATAGTTGAGAATCTTGTAGTTAAGACAGTGTTATGAAAGATTCAATTTGTAAGACACAACACCTGGTTCCACATATGCTTGAGGGAGTGCCCCCGGTGAATAGATCTGGCATAAGAAGAAAAACTCACACACACACACACACACACACACACACACAGGGAGGTACAAACAGAGAAAGATGGAGCAGGAGAAAAAGGGACAGGAAAAGTGAATTAAGAAGAGTGAGGTCCAGTGATACATGCTATGCTGCATACTGATAAAATGACCCTCAAAAAGAAGAAGTAACAGACAACTGTGTAGTATTCCTTTTTTTTTTATAAAGTACATGTACTGTATGACTGCCTCTGGAATAAATATGAATTAATAATAACACAAAATCTTAGACTGGAATGTAATCACATATGCTCATTCAGAAGGTATTCTACACTCCAGTATATATTGACTTAGTAATTGAGAATTTTTCAGGTATTCAGTTTTTGGAGTCTGTTGTGCTTTTAGGTCTTTTGAGGTTTCAGCACACATTCTGTGAAAATAGTTTGGGATTTAACCGGGATTTGGGGGGGGGGGGGGGGGGGGGGGGGGGGGGGGGGGGGTGAGGATAATGCGCCTTTTTGTGTCTAGGCACTGATTCAAACGTGTTAGTGAGAGAAGAACACATGCGTTCCGTTTTTCAACAGTCAGGATCGAGTTTCTTACAAGTGCTAGAAATGGTACATTGGGTGAAGGAATATGAGAGACAAGAGGATGAGAGAGAGAGAGAGAGAGAGAGAGAGAGAGAGAGAGAGAGAGTGAGAGAGTGAGAGAGAGAAAGGAGGGCCGGGCGAAGCTTTAAGAGCTGACGACTGGTGTTTTATACCACCTGTGTTTCCGGCGAGGCCGCTCTTGGGTCCTGAGAGGGCTGCCCTTCCAGCTGCCCTTTTTCTCGCCTGTTTGTCAGGAGCTTTCAATAAGTCTCACGTGCACGGCGCTCGAAGGGGAAGAGAAAAGAAAAAAAGAAAAAAAAACGAGTGAAAGGGGATGCTTCCTGGCCTTTAACTGGTGAGTGGCTTCGTTAAGGGGACCTGTGAAATCAGTTTAATAGGCTGACATCACCCCTGGGCCTCAGTGGCCTGAAACCCTGGAGACCTCAGCTTCCTCTTCTCTTCTCTTCTCTTCTCTTCTCTTCTCTTCTCTTCTCTTCTCTTCTCTTCTCTTTCTCTTCTCTTCTCTTCTCTTCTCTTCTCTTCTCTTCACTTTTGCACTTTGGCCAGCTTATTCTCTCTCTTCTTTTGTGTTTTGGTTTTACTGTGGTTATGTTCGGGTTTTTGGTGGTTGTTCACTTTCCTTTTGTTATTTTTATGGGAATATTCTGCTTCATGTTTTTCTCAGCAGTTTTAGTTTTAATGTGCAGAAAATTATATATTAAAAAAGAATGTCGTTCTAAATGAGTAATATCCCTGAAACTTCCACCTCAGCACAACAAAGCAGAAGAAACTTAGGTTCAGTATATATTTTCAGTTTTATGACTGATATGTTTTTGCTGTTGTTGGAGATGCATTTAGGTCAAAACAGATAGATTGTTGTGTTTGTTTGCATCTTCTGTTTCGTCTGCCCAGAGGAAAATGTTTGCTCTCTCGCAGCTCATCAAAGTCTACACACTCTAGACGGTCGAATCAGAGAGTGGAGCCCTTCTCCTCCCCCATTTACACTCAAACACACACACACACACACACACACCCACACACACACACACACACACACACACACACACACATACACACACATACAATACACACACACGCACACTCACACACACACGCACGCACACACACACACACACACGCAAGCACCCTCCTGACATTACTGAATAAAAGATCTTTTTCTCTTTCAGGGCAGGACCACAAAAAAGGATAATCACACCTCTTCTCCTGCATTTATTCCCACTTTTTTTTTTAATGTGTTTATTTATTTATTTATTTATTTTCCGAGAGGGAACAGAGGAAGGAGCGGGTAGCGTGCAAGCAGGCGAGCCCGGGCGAACCACAGATCACAGGTCAGTCATTTAATGGGGAAGTTCAAACGTTTCTCTAAAGGGAGAGGAGCACCAAAGGTGGCACTAATGTTGGGCAGGAATGTTTCTGTAAAAAAAAAAAAGAAAGAAAAAGAAAAAAAAAAGAGCTCTTCCTCATGTAAAGTACGCTTTGAAAAAAAAAGAGAGAAAAGAAAGAAAAAAAAAGAAGAGAAAAGAACTCAATGAAATTCCCATTAGGAAGATGGGACACTGTGGCTCCGGTTCCGAAAGACAGGCCCCGCGGATTCGGCGGGTCCTCGAGGTTTTGGGAAGGCCTGGAGCGACTGAGGAACGCGTTAAACTGTATTCGTGTTTGAGCGCTTAGGTTAAGTTTTCGCACGACCATAGTTTTATTTGATGCTCTGAAATGTAGTGTTTCGTGTTTTGTTTTCATGCGTAAGAGGCACTATGACAGGAAATAGATGAACTGAGTCAATTAAATTGACAAAAACAACAATTATTTGTCTCCAGCCGTAAATCAAAACGCAGTCTTTAATGTCATATTGAAATGTAGCGCGCACTTCAATTATGTGGCGGTAATGTTTCATGAGCGCTGCAATTTGGTCGAAACATGAGACGAGAACCATGATTGAAAATGCTAAATACCACAAAAGCACTATTCTGTTTCCTATAAGTCAGTGAAAAAGGAAAAAAAAAAAAAAAAGAAAACAATATGAACAACCGAATGTATTTTAGTTCTAAGAGCGAATGCGCCTCTTTAGCGAACATTTCCTCTTTTTATAAGATCTCTTTTTGGTCTCTAAGTACCCACCTGCCCAAGATAAAAGCAACTCAAGTGATCACATCATGGAAAAGAGTGTGGTTTGATTCAGTTGTTTTGTTAGAGGTTTTTTGCTGAAATGCTCTCCAAAATAAATAAATAAATAAATAAAAGGCCCTGCGGTCTCCTGAATGTTTTGTCTCTGGTATTTCAATCGCCGTAAAAAACTTCATTTCCCAGAATTATCGGACACGATGCTATGCGTTTGTCTGTGGATTTGTGTGGCTGTGAGTGAATGGTAGCAGACCTGGAATGCTTTACTGATCCTCTGAGATCCATTTGCATTGTTACATTGTCTGCGGCCGCGAGAAGAGAATAGCATACACCAGCTTCCAACCGGGGGGAACAGCGTTTGACTCTTATGTTCAAAGACGCAGGGGCAAACTCACTGGTGTTTAAATGAACTTGTTGAGTGTTTGCGCTGTCCTTCACTTTTCCAGACAGTACAAGCACTCCAAGAGACGTTTTAACATTGGTCTGTCTGACAACACTGCACCTTAGATTTCAAAACCTCTCATCAGTGGTACAGTAACCGTGAGATGGGCAGGATAATGTCTGTGTGAATTTTCACGTGTTTTGTCCCCAGCGTCTCTCCATGATTCTGTCTTTTATCGTTTATAGTTGTCCGGCTGTACAGCATCTCAATCTTTGTGTGTGTGTGTGTGTGTGTGTGTTTTTGTGTGCGTGTGCATGTGTGTGTGTGTGTGTGTGTGCATGTGCATGTGTATGTGTGCGTGTGTGCCTGTGTGTGCGTGTGTGTGTATGCGTGCGTGCGTGCGTGCGTGTGTGTGACATTTAGAGCTGAATGAACCACAGCAGCGGTTCATTTTCTCTCTGCTGCCATATCACGATCACTCACACCAAAAGAATATTTATCTGTGTCTGATTATGTTGCTATGTGTGGTTAATTGTTGTGCTCCTGCCTCAAATTGTGGCCCAGGGACTGACTTGGAATTAAACTGAATCGCTGTTCTCAGTTGTGTTTGTGCTACAACTCAAACACAGCAGTTCAGCCTAGCTCAGTCTGGAGCTGCGTTTATGTTCTCCTCTATCTTCGTGTGGGTTTTGTTATTTCCTTGTTGTATTCAAATGATCAGGTGACTGGCAGAGTGATAGCGCCTCTGGCGAAGTTGACAAGAAGGTAGAATAAGCAATCATTAGTCCTCCTTATTGTGTTCTTCTTTGTCTTCATTATCTTAATGGATATCGAATGACTCTGATAGTGTCTGTGTTTCACTTCTTGGTACGGTGACAGAGCCCCTGGCTCGGGAGGTGTAGGATGGAGAAAGGGTGGAGTGAGTGTGGGGTATTCTCTCTTCACTACTGTCGGGAGGATGCAAGCATGTGGCATCTGGCTCCAACAGAGATCCACAAACTCAAGGTACCCTCCAAGAACAGCCCCCCCCCCTCTCTCCGCCCCACACACACATACACACACACATGCACACACTCACTCACACACACACACACACACACACACACACACACATACACACACACACACACACACACACACACACACACATCCCTCCCTGCTTCTTTCCCTCCCTCTCTCCCTCCCTCCTCTGGTTTATCTAAACAAGCTCGACTAATCCCAAATATCAGGGGATCCTCTGTCAAAACGTGCGGCAGGGCCCTAAGGCAAACAGATCCAGCTAGCAGCGCAAGCCGACCAGCCCTAGTCTCCTGTGACAGACGAGGGGGGAAGAGATTAGCATAATGCCTTTTGGTTGCGGAGATGCAGTCCATGCCTCTGTGTGTACGTGTGTGTGTGTGTGTGTGTGTTCTAGACTGACTGAGAGGAAATCGTGGCCCACTGACTGAATAGACTGGGGCTAGACTTTGGCTGTAGAGACAGCTCCTCTAACTTGGTTGCTAGGGCCACTGGCTCATTCCATGCCTACCTCTGAGTAGTGTGTGTGTGTGTGTGTGTGTGTGTGTGTGTGTGTGTATGTGTGTGTGTATGTGTGTGTGCGTGTGTGTGTGTGCACACGCACGTGTGTGTCTGTGCGTGCAGATGCACTTGCATGTGTATGAGCGCAGAGTGTATTTTTGTGTATGTGTGTGTGGTGTTTGTGTGTGCGTGTGTGCGTGTGTGTGTGTGTGTGTGTGTGTGTGCGTGCTTGTGTATGCGTGTGTATGTCTTTGTGCGAGTGTGGGTGTATGGTGTGTGTATATGTGTACGTGCGTGTGTGTGTGTGTTTGCGCGCGCGTGTGTGTGTGTGTGTGCGTGTGCGTCTACGCCCGGCGCAGCTTGTATGGAGGGGCACCGACGCTGTTCCCAAGGCCAAAGTGAAATCCCACTCATTTGAATATTCATGCCCAGGGCCCATAGCTACATCCCAAATCCCCCCTCCCTTCCCACCGGTCTACCCCAGTGACGTGCTCGGGGTTAAGGGCGGCTCAAAAAACCGAGAGAAGAAAGAATTAGTGAGAGGTTTGATGAATGAGTGCTCTTTTTTTTTTTTCTCTCTCTCTATCCCACAATTCCATGAAGTGGAACATAGGTTTTATACCAGGCCCCCTTGACTCTGATAGCAGATCTGAATGTAACAGAGAGATGACAGGAAATCTGCTGATGCTGAATTATTGCGGGGTTATTACACCAGCGCGGCGGTACCACGGGTGGAGTAAACAGCTGTTGCTCTTTGGGGGGGGCAGCACAACGCGTATCACTTTCGAAGACGCGGGGGCTGATGTCGTTCCCATGTCTTCTGTTTCTTATTTAACAAACAAGTTCCACCAATACTAAAATGACATTATTCTGGATTTCCTTAAGACCTAGTTGTGGTGTTGATCCACGCTAGCGGAGTTAGCGGTGGTGAAGGTAGAAGAGCAGATGGGTATATTTTAACAGAGGCTGTATGTACTGAGTGTTACTACACCTGCATTGTGCTGGGGGATTCACTCAGAGTTGAATTCGCCGTGGTTTGGGATTTTCAGTCTTTTTTTTTCTCTCTCTTTTTTTTTTTCTAGCATAGTGTTTGTAGCTTTGCTTCTGATAAGGGCACTGGTGGTATTACTGAGTTGTGCATACGGCCTCTGTATATGGGCTCCACGTACTTGGCTGGTTCCTGTAAATGGGTCGCTTCTGCAGTATAGGCTGCGTGTGTGTGTGTGTGTGTGTGTGTGTGTGCGTGTGCGTGCGCGCGTCGTGGCACTGGATAGAAGTGTGGTTCTACTGGAGAGGCCTCATTATCTGAGCACCGAGCTTTGGGACACTGGCCTCTGTCAGCAGCTCCGTCGCCCCGGGCAACTCAACATCCAAACTGTCTCAGCTGCTCGTCCCAGCTCCACACTCCGCCGCCACGGCAACGATGCAGCAGGGTTAGCATTGGGCTCGGCTGGCTCCCTCTCAGAGACGCTGGATCCGTCTCCCTCTTATTGTTGACATACCCACGAGAAAAGAAAGGCATCCGTCCAAACGCCCGTTTCTTTATTTTGTTCTATGAAACTCTTGCTTCTTTTCTCACAAAACAATATTTGAATAATTCCTCTTCTTGTTTTACTTATTTTTATACGGTCTTTTTTTTTTTTTTTTCCTTGTTTTTTTTTTTCCAGCATTGTTTTTGCACTTCTTCTTTTTTTTTTTTTTTTTGGGGTCCGCGAGCCTGTTTGTTTATTTGTTTTGTTTATTCATGCGCGCACAATACCATCCTCCTAAACTTCTTCTTTTTCTTTTTCTTTTTTTTTTTTCAATATTAATGGCGTGAAAAAGGCACCCTCCCGTAGTCAATTAATCCTTAATATTCAGTCAAGCTCATTGAAACAAATGAGCTTCTTGTGTTTGTTATTGCTGCTAATGGGAGCATTATGTGCTGGTGTCTGCCTACTTAATAATGAAGTATCAATAGCGCCGCTTTCTCTTATGAAAGCTTTTCATCATTTTGCAGACGCTCATTTTAAAAAGGGCCCTGATTTGAATAGAATATGCTTCAGAATAGAATACGAGAGTAGGAGTCTTTGTGTTTGTGACTGTCATAGATTAAGTGTCAGACATAGATCAATAGCATATCGTTATTTTGATGAGAGAACCGGTGAATGAGGCTCGCAGCCGGTAACGTAACAGGAAGCCAGGGAAGTCGTAGCATTGCGCAGTGATACTTTGGTAATCATTTGACGTGTAGAGCATATATCGGTGGAAACGTAGCTGGGGAAACAGGAACGATGTTCCAATGCCCTGTCCGAGCTTTTTGGCCTTGTAAGTGCTGATATGATCTTATCCGGAGTCAATCCGCTGGAAAATTCCCCTGTTTATTATCGTTTCAGACCACTGTCAATCATCCGCCGGCCGATCCCAGCGCCCAATTATCTTTGAAGCCCGGGCCTCGAGGGCTGGACGTGATCAATGAGCGCGGCCGGGCCGTCGATACGGGTGCAAGAGGAGACCTATTGATCACCAAACATGTATGGACAGCCGCTGTGAACTGAATAATGTCAAGAGAAAGAGAGAATGAGGAGTGTGTGTATGTGTGTGTGTGTGTGTGTGTGTGCGTGTTTTGTGCTTTGTGTGTGTGCAGGTAGACTGGGTGGTTGAGGATGTGTGTGTGTGCCTGTGTGTCTGTGTGTGTGGCGTGTGGGGTGGGGGAGGGGGGGCTTAGGTGGTGGGCAGGTGGGTAATGTCAGGGGGGAGGATGTGGCATAGAGGTACGTACCCCCCCCACACTCACCCCAAATAAACTCTCAGCACTCTACAGCAAGGACACCAGACCAGACATGCCCAGGAGATAGAACACTCACTTGTTCTCAAAGAAAAAGAAAAAGAAAAAAGAAAAAAACAGGGGAGGGATGAGAATAAGACCTGCTAAGACACACGACTGAGATGGAAGTATATCAAGCCAAAAGTCTAAATACTGTGTCTCAGAAAGTATACAGACACTTTATAACAATCTTACAATACTCTTAGTACCTATTCACCATCTTCAGCACATACACACACACACACCTAGACATACACACACACACACCCACGTATGCTCATACAGACACACACACACACACACACACACACACACACACACACACACACACACACACACACGCACACACTCATTAACTCCTGCATTCTCTTCCACTCCAAATCTGTTTCCCATTCTATGCGAGAGGTCCCTTAGCTGCTTCAGTACTTCTATGATGATGGACGATTATTGCACTCAGATTGCTTTATGATGTATGCACTCGTTAAAGCCAAAGGCCTGATCGTTTCAGTTAAGTAACCTCTCTGTACATCATTTTAAGTGTGAAACTAATAAAGCCTGTGTTTTATTTGAAGGACGGGAAATTAAGACAGCTCGATTTCTCTGGAAATAGGAGGGGGGGGGCGGGGGGGGCTCGACAATCATAATCCATTGGACATTGGTCATGTTTTTTCATTTGTCTTTAGTGTACAGGCTAAAATATGCTCTTTTTTGTGTCCAGTGAATTTCTTTTAACAAAATACATTAATGTTTTTGCATTTGTCATCATAAATGGGACTCCCAGAAATATAGAATGTGTGTGTATGTGTGTGCGCATATGTGTGCGTGTGTGTGTGTGCGTGTGTGTGTGTGTGCGCGCGTACATGTCTGTGTGTGTCTGTGTGTGTCTGTGTGTGTGTGGGTGATGACTGTCTGTTCAGATTTCTGTCTGTTTGTATTATAAGCACTGGCCTGTGTTCTGTAGCCTCTTTCTGCCCTGGCTCAGGACAGGAAGAAATGAACTGAAAACCAATGTTATATGGCTTCACAAGCCGAAATCATTAACAACAGCCATGCAAATACTACACATGTTAAGGGATCTTAAATTAATCTCACAAGTTTCACGTTTTTTTTTTTTTTTTGCTCAAGGCTATGTTTCCCCCAGCCACCCCCCCCCCCCCCCCCACCATTCTTAACCCCCCCCCCCAATGCTCCCGCTCCGTCTCCTTTTCCTAGACTCCCCAAAAATTAATTAGCTGTTTGTCATCCATAGCTGTAGTAAGGGATTTTTTTTTTTTTGAAGAGGGAAGGGCGGGGGGGGGGGGGGCATGCAGAAAACAATACAATAGAGGAGGAGGAGCTGACAGAAGATGGGAGGGGCTGACAGACAGAGAGAGGAGAGTGTGAGCGTGTGTTCGTGGGTGTGTGTACGTGGGTGTGTGTGTGGGTGGGTGTGCCGTGCGTTAGTCACGGCAGGGGTGACCAAAGATCCTGCAGGTGCTTCTTCAAAATGAATCCTTCTCTAAATGAAGGTGTATGTACAGACGTCCCTCATCAATCGCCCTGCAGTGGGTGTGGGGGTTTCATTTTTTTTTTTTTTTGCTGTCCGCTGCTGACTGCCTGGACTGGGCCCTCTATGATGACAGTAACGTTCACCGGGAGCTTAGAGTCCTCAGAGGAACCCCCCCCCTCCCCCCCACTCTGTCTACTGTTTACCCCCCCCCCCCCCCCCCCCCCCCCCCCCCGATTCATTTATTATCTGTATGCCCGGGGATGTAACAGCCTTACATCAGAAACTACAACAAAATACAAAGAATATAGGGTTATGAACATAACACACCGGAGATGGGGACATATAGATGTTTATGTCAGTAGCATTTAAATTATGACAAAACTATTTCAAAATGGGGGGAAAAAAATGCTAACATGTACTCAGTCGCAACGTTAAAAAAGTCTTTCTGGGTTGAGCGACGCTGTTTTGCAAGCTAGTAATACTGGCACGAGAAATGGTTAAAAAGTACAGTTTCTAAACACTTTAGTATCTCTATGGCAATTTCATTACTCTAGCTGCAAATATGTTTACAGGAGATCAATACCATTATTTTGCCCGGTCCGATAGATTGTGTCGCTTTCTGCTTTAATACAGATATGACCATAGACATCACCATTTATAACTTCTGAAAATATTCCAAAGTCTCAGTGCTCAATTATGACTTCCGCTCCTTGTAGTGCTGTTGGCAAATATTGAAGTACTGAAGGAGTGAGTCCATTAGGCTACCAGTTCCTATCTGGTGTAAGTATTCCATCTCTACAGTGCATCCTTTCTGGTCAATTATAGACACGGAACAAGGGAGGAGAGCTTTGTTTGGCCATGAGTAGCCTGCTGAATTAGACTCCGCGTGCTCAAGCAAAGTTTCGGCGATACACGATGAGAACTTTTCCCGGAAGCTCTTCTGATAAGATTGCCTGTGCGTTTCCTCAGTCAGGTGTGTCATGGCCTACTTTCCAGCGCTGTTTGCTAATCATCATTGTTCTGTCTGCAGCTGCCACAGAAATACACTATCTCTGAGTCTTCACTGGGGCTGTTTTTTTGGTTTGATTGTTTTGTCGTGGTCAGTATGTTTCAGGAAAAACCCAAACGTCTCTAAAAAAGTGACATTAACAGAATCCACAGACATTAAAAGTAACTAGCGACCCCGTTTGAGTGGATACAATAGCTTTTACTGTTAGGGTATCATTTATAGCATTTTAATAGCGTTTTAAAGCGCTAAAACTTAACTGGCTGTTTGTTAACTATGGCTGGACCATAAAACCCCATTTGGCCATCTGCTTGGGTTTTTTTTTTTTTCTTTCACATTAAAAAAAACCTTTTCTTATGAGGACCAGGTACTATTGTGACTCACCAAAAACTAATGTTTTACAAGAAACGGTCTCTGAATCTTTATTTGGGCTTATTAATATATTTATAGAGTCTCTAGAACAGACAAACAGCAAAGCAATTTGATAAAGCTTTATAAATACTTTATAAGTACATCTTTACATCTTTCTTTGATAACATCAAAGTGTTTTCAGTAGGGGGCCTTCTCTATAGGTTGACATGACTTAGCTCTCTAGTATTCAGTGTTGGGTGTCTCTGTGCTATCTGGAACATTCTTTGTTGTGTGGCTGTGTTACCCTGGCCAGGGGCTTATGCCGAACAGCTGAAGTTGTGGCAGTGGGGTCTTGCCAGCCTGAGGGCTCTTGCCACCCTCTCTCTCTCTCTCTTTCTCTCCTTCAATCTCTCTTTCTCTCTATCACCCTTTCTATGTTACCCATATGGTCCGTCAAGCACTGAGTCCCCAGAGGCCTGTTAGCACCACACAACCCCAACCCTGCCCCTCACCCCCCCCCCCTTCCACCCATATACCCCACTCTCCCACCCCTCTCCCATCTCTCTCTCTCTCTCTCTCTCTCTCTCTCCCAAGCACAGGAGCTCAGCATCCCCAAGGCACTCTTCTCTTCTCTTCTCTTCTCTTCTCTTCTCTTCTCTTCTCTTCTCTTCTCTTGCTCTCTCCTTATTCTCCTTTGCACTCTTGTCCTCCCCATCTCTTTCGTCTTTCTCTCTCTCCCTCTCTCTCTCTCTCTCACACTCTCTCTCTCTCTCTCTCTCTCTCTTTCTCTGTCCCCACAGCCTTCATCTGTCTCCCATTTCTCCAGGCTGTGGTCTGTTATATGGTGTGGTGCAGTTAATACTTGGATTTATTGGTCCCATTAGATGAATGAATTATCTCCATTTTCGTTCCACAGGAAACTCAGCAGACTAAAAGAACACTCGACGTCCCCTCTCTCTCTCTCTCTCCGACAGCACAGGCAGGTACAGCGATCAGATCTTACTTAACAGAGCAGAGGCCTTCTCAAAGGGGAATTCTGACCAATCGTCACATTCACATTTATCACATGAGAAATGATGTCAGTTCCCTGCAAAGTATTCAATTCAGTGACCTCAAGGTTATTACGCCAAAAGCAAACGTCATTTTCAAAACTTTTGTACAATGGATTTCATTGTAAACAAAAACTATCCCCTTAAATTCTAAAACTGAGAAGCAATAAATAAAATAATCATATATATTTTTTTTCAGGCGATGTTTGTAGGTTAATGTCCTCTTGTCTTATGGGGCACCCTGTCTGCTTATGCTGGATGTACTCTGTCTTGACACTGTTCTTTTCCAGGTCTTGTTCTGGATCTTTCCTTTTCAACATGATTTACCTCAGACATGAAACCAGTCCCCCGAGTCCACTGAGGTGGTCTCTCTCTCTCTTACATTAACTGTGATTTAAACAACAGGTGAAAATTATTTAACACACATTCAGAACTTTGCAGATCACACACTAATTCGACTCTCTTGCGTAATAGCTGTTTCTTCAATTGTTCTGTCTCCTGTCATTGCTCTTTTTTCTTCTTTTTTTTTTTATATTACAAAATTAATTTATCATCAGGCATAATACACAGCCTCTTATACACAGAACCTGTAGAGTAAAATTTACAAATGATTTCTCCAGGATATTAATATGTTTGGTGTATTTCCATATTTCTAGGATCAAATATATGTTTTTAAACGTGAAAAGTCTCTCTTGTTAAGCTGTTCAATCAAGTCTTTCATGTTCTGTCTGTAAAGTCTTGATCTTGATAGAAAAACATATAGAAATGTAAGTATACATCTGAAACAGCAGTAACAGGGGAGGGTCTTTGACTCACAGAGAGGCACTCTCTATTAAGTGCTGGCGCCCTCTGTTGACTGGCCCCAACCTGCATAACAGAGCCAACCTCTAATGAAATTACACTAGAGAACAAAAACTACCTACAATGTTCACTCTTCAACACAGCATGTCACTACACAACGGTGGTGCTTACTGCATTGTCATTGTTGTGTAGTTTCATGTCACTGAAAAGAGAGAGAGAGAGAGAGAGGTTTCTCTGACTCGTTTCCCTAAGCCACAGGGGCAAAGCTGGGCTGCCTGTGACCATGCCTATAGTTCTCTACACCAGTCGGGGGGGGGTTGTTGTGTGGGGCAGCGCAGTGTATGGATGGTTGACTCAGATCAGCAGGTCAGAAGAAGCAGATCACACCAACCAACTCATCATGTCATCTCAACTCCTACACCCTCTACGGGGTCTTACCAGCACGGCCCTGTCAGCGGATCTGTTTCTGCGGGGTTGGGAGAGAGAGAAAGAAGGAGGATGTGAGTGTATATGTGCGTGTGTGTACACATGTGTGTGTATGTGTGTGTGTGTGTGTACACGTGTGTGTGTACACGTGTGTGAATGAGTGTGTGGTCATGTGTGTGTCTACACATGTGTGTGAGTGAGTGTGTGGTCGTATGTGTGTGTATGTGTGTGTGGATGGAGAGGACCACATTATGGGGGGCCTGGTAGGTGTGTGATGACACAGTTGGGCTGTGGCATCAGCGCATGAAAGATGAGTTTGTGTGTGCACGTGTGAGTGTCTGTGTGTGTGTGTGTGTGTGTGTGTGTGTGTGTGTGTGTGTGTGTGCGTGCGTGTGTGTGCATGTATATGTGTGTGTCTGCATGTCTATGTGTGTTTGTGTGTGCGTGTGCGTGTGCGTGTGTGCGTGTGTGTGTGTGTCTGCATGTCTACGTGTGTTTGTGTGTGTGTGTGTGTGTGTGTGTGTGTGTGTGTGCATTTGTGTGTGTGTGTGTGTGTGTGTGCGCGTGTGCATTTGTGTGTCTGTGTGTGTGTGTGTGTGTGTGTGCGTGTGCATTTGTGTGTGTGTGTGTGTGTGTTACACTGTGTGTGTGTGTGTCAGTGTGTGTGTGTGTGTGTGTGCATGCACAGACCTGCTGTCAGCGAAGTGAATTATTTATTACTGTGCGCCGTTCCCAATCTGTTTAGTTGTGAGAAATAGAAGCACGCTTTAAAACAAACACAAGTTTAGATTTGTACACATCTGTTTGTTATTGAGCCGTTTCAGACACAGCATAAGACAGTGTATGTGTGTGTGTACAGACAATAGAGGGACCATAGACTAAGCTGAGACAGGTTACCATTCTACTACATCAAAGGTTAAGAGAACTCGACAGCAATACAGTGCCTGAAATAGATCAATCCAGCATGGTCAATTAACCTCATTAATGTTCACACTTGTTGTCTGATGTTATGGATGTGAAGGATTTTGTCCATATTTGGCACATGCAGTTAATACAAAAATGTTGCACGTCATCTGTCTTCTGAGTGCATAACGTCAATATCAAACACATCGGGGGAAAAAAAAAATCCTAAAATGAAACAAAAAATGATTTATTATCACTTCTGTTTCATGATTCAGAGAGTTGGTTTCCAGTCACATGACCACGAAAAAAAAAAAAAAGTGTTGACGTAAGCAAAACGCAGCTCATCAAATAACTATATTTTGTGTATCATGACCGACGAGCCGATTTGATCGCCGAATTTAATCATTCTCGAAAACCGTCTTCTCCTATGGAAAAAGTGAATCTTCAGTTGCGAGCTGAGTCGGTAAAAACAGCGAGCCCCCTCGGCATGCAGTGCTGCAGGTGAGTTCTGTCACAGATGTTTAGGTAGGTTCTCTAATTTATTATTGATACCGCTGCAGTTGGACTTGCTCTGCCAAAGCGTATGGTGCTGTCATATGGTGGGGTTTGGTATTGGCTCGTGTCTAAAGGTAAGAGCTGTCACTTGTCTTCTTACACTAGCCTGATGTCTTGATAAAAGAACTGTCAAATGCTGGATGTAGACGGAGACGCGCGCTCACGCGCGCGCACACACACACACACACACACACACACACACACACACACAGAGAGAGTTCTCTGCTCGTCTTATGGTAAACCTGTCATAGAGATTCTGTCAGTGGCCGAGTTTGGATTTCTTTGTGTGTGTTCTATTGATCGGAGGATTGTACAGGGTAGCACATTGTGCTGTGACTGTCGCTGTAGGCTGAGTTCTGTGGGGGGAGGAGGAGGAGGGGGGGGGGTTCTTTTTATGATAACAGTGGAGGTTTTGATCTGTCTGTTGACGATGAGTTCAGCATCCCCGTCACATCACAAGACGTGCTGTGGGCAGGGATTCTGACAGTTGCTAGGTTGTTGCGGGTTGATTCGCAGTAAGACCTGTCATTGGCTGACGTTTGACCCGTGTTCTCTGGACGGCTTCCAAAGCGGATGTCCAGCACCCTAGAAATCTTACCGGTCTTTCTGGCCCTTTGAAACTTTATCGCCTTGGTGCTGTCTGTTTTGGTTTTGAGTGGCATGCCCACCCCCTCTTGTCGTCCCCCCACCCACCCCCTTCCCACACTCACATCCACACACAATACTTACTCTCTCTCTCTTTCTCACTTTCTCCATTTCTCTCTCTTTCTCACTTTCTCCATTTCTCTCTCTCTCTCTCTTTCTCTCTCTCTATCTGTCTGTCTGTCTGTCTGTCTCTTTCTCTCTCTGTCTGTTTGTCTGTCTCTCTCTCACTCTCTGTCTTTCTCTCTCTGTCTTTCTCTCTCTGTCTCTGTCTTTCTGCCTGTCTGTCTGTCTGTCTGTCTGTCTCTCTCTCTCTCTCTCTTCTTTGTCATCCGGCCCTGCAGCTGGCCATGGAGAAGCCCTACCAGCGGAGTTCTCCACTGCTCCGTGGTACGGCAGGAGGAGGGAGGGACCTTGGATCCAGCTGAAAGAGAAAAAGAGAGAGATCAAGGACTGAAGAGGCTGGTGAGCAGAGAAGTCTGTGGTCCCGCTGGCAACTAACCACCCTCCTCCTCCGTCCCTCATATCCAACCCCCCCCCCCCCCCCCCTTACCACCACCACCTCAGTTCTCTCTCTCTCTCCCCCTCTCTCTCTCTCACTCTCTCCTTTTTTCAATCTGTTCTATTCTCACTCCATATCCCCACTGCTTAAAAGTAGAACGGTTGATCCATTTTCTCTGTAGACTCAAAAGTAGACAAGAAAGCTTTCACAGACAGTTATTTAGCTGTTTGTTTTGTGTTTGTAGTCTGTCAGATGTACAAAACAATGCGTTCTTGCAAATTTGATTCTCTGCGACACGTCATTATGTAACACGTTTAAGTCTCCACTGTCAATTCAACTGAAGTGATTGTCTAACATGTAAAATGAGTAGTTAGGGAGTGAGTAAATGAGGTTGTGTTTTTTTTTCTCTCTCTCTCTCTCTTTTGCAGAGGCGAAACCCTAGAGTTATGCCTGACTGAGTGAAATCAGGTGCTCGGTGCCATGTGTTGAAGGCACAATAAATGTGCACATGGTAATAACCGCCCCCCCCCCCTTCTCCCTCCTGCTCTCTCCCCCCAGCTTTCATTCTTTTTCACCTTTCTCTGTCTCTGTTTTTCTCTCTCTCTCTCTCTCTCTTTCAGCTTCTACTTGCTGGCTCCATTTTTTCTCCCTTCTCTTTCCATTCCATTTGTAAGGTGTGATATTGCTTTAATTGAGCAGAAACATGTGGAGAGGTCTAGAATATCTCAAGGGATTAAAGAGGAAAAACTGATTTTGCCCTCTCTCTCTCTCTCTCTCTCTCTCTCTCACTCACTCTCTCTCTCTCTTTCTCTCTCTTTCTGTCTCTCCAGCTTGTGTTGTGGAGCGCTGGGGTCTGCTGGGAATGAATGTAGTTAGTGTGACCTTTGCCCCCGAGAGCTGTTGACATGGAAGGCAGCCAAGAGAGGGACTTACAGAACGCTTTTGTTAATGTCATTCAGCGTTCCGTCCGAAACAGGCCGAGGGGTGGGGGCTTGCTGGCAGCCTGACTCGCTGGAATGTACCACTCTTTTTTTTTTTTTTTTTCCTTTTTTTTTTTTTTTTTCCCAGGCTTTAGAGGACTCGCTGGGCCCTCGACCAGCGAGACTCCTCATCCGGAGGACCACGTCCACTCAGCTCAATCGACACTGACACTTTCCTGGCCTGGCCCTGCCAACTGGCACAGCAGAGGAGAAAGAGGTTTGGTCGTGGAGCAGGGGTGGGGGGGGTCGGGTGGGGTGGGGGGGGGGGGGGGGGGGGGGGGGTAGTTACCGGCAGGCCCGGTCAGGAATGCGGAGGCTGCTGTCTGTAAAGGCACTAACACCATCATGACCCCTGTCTGCATAGAACAGCACGATTCCTACTCTGCCTCTTCACCTAACGTACCGCTGATGGGACCAAAGTACGACAAACATTATTTACATTTTCCCCTTTCTGTCATCATAATCTGCAACTTTGACGCTACGGTACTTTTCCATAATAAAAATCCCTTCCGATCCAACAACATTCTTTGTCAGATTATGCCAGCGTAATCTTGTTACGTACGATGCGACTACTCATTAATACGTGTGTGAGGTATAATATAATTTAGCATGTTGATCTTTTAAGGACAGAGAGTTTGATTCTCCAGACACATTGAGCAACACGTAACCTTAAAAATAATCTGTCACCTTAAAAATAATCTATCAGTTTAAAAATAATCCATCACTCTCCTCGCACCGAACGTTAACCCGCATGCGAAACAATGTGTCTCTTGGACGTTTTTTTCAATGAAAACACACCTCTTACTCCATTATACACCAAATCGCATGCAGTTATTTATCAAGTATAATAAATCATTTTGATCATTTACACTGAAGTTTTATGGTTTTACGCTTTCCTGAGAAAATCCTAATTAGAGACACCAGATATAAGCAGAAATGTTATTATTTAGATTTAGATTTGCAGAATAATAACACTATAATAAGAAGGTATTTTTCTCTTGAAAGCCCATGACGACCGTTTGACCTTTTTTTTTTCCCTTTGAAGAGTAAAGCGAAAGCTCGACCGAAGAGGGGGAGAAAAGTGTGGTGTGTCGCAGGCTGCTCCTGGGTCCAGCTGAGCATATTAACACACTCCACGGTCACAGGTTACACAAGACGTTAGCCACTCACAGGGATGTGCAGTGTCTGTGAAAAAAAAATCAATCAAGATTAGATTAGCCTACCTCTCAATGGGCAACACTGAAACTCTGCAGGGGGTTAAGTGGCAATCTCCAGGGCTCGGAGAGAGTGAGTGAAAGAGAGAGAGAGAGAGAGAGAGAGAGACAGAGAGAGAGAGAAGGGAGACTGCCATGTTTGATGGACACTTAAAGCAAATGATTAGTGAGTACACGCCTGAGAGAGTCTTCACTACTCAGACTCAGTTTGACACACACGTACAAACGCATGCACGTGCTAACACAGACACACACACACACACACACTCCCTCTCTCTCTATTTCTCTCCCCCATTACACACTTTGGTTTCACTCTCTCTCGTGCAACTATGTACACACACACACACAGAAACACACACACACACACATAATACACACGCACTTACACATAAGGATTCTCTCGCTCTTTCTTTTTGCTTTTCACACCAAAAAACACACTCTCACACACTCCACCTCCACCACACACTTTCCTTGTGAAACACCCTCAAGTTGAGGCATGTGGATCGCTTTCATGCATCTTCACATGCTTATAACCATATCTAAATCTTCAGTGGATTCCAAAGCTGTTCTATAGGTTCTTCTTTTTCACATGAAATCCTCACACTAGAAATCACTAGCCTCCTGTGCTAACAGCAACAGTAAAATTAAAATGAAAAAATAAAGAAAACTACCAAAAGGACCGTCAAAAAAAAAAAAAAAAAAAAAATCCACCTGCAATTGAAAAGAATGAATAAATTCAGATTGGAGACGTAGAACCTCCTTTGCCTCTTCCCTCCTACCCACTGTTAGCCCACTGAGCTGAGTCTGTTGCACACTGGGATTGGGGAAGTACCTGCCGCTAATCCACAATGGAGAAGTTTGGATTTCGGGCCCTCCTCTTGTGTTTGGCTTAGCAGGGTGGCCTTCACAGTCTGCTGGGCACAGCTGGTTTCTCTCACGGTCTCTGATTCTGCCATAGCTTTAGACTGGGATTCTCTCTCTCCTCACTCTCTCTCTCTCTCCAAACATCAAACCCTTCCACAATGCTCTACACCCAGATATTCAAAGCATTTGCGTATCTTTTCTGCTGTACTCCACTCTGTTGCCGGCTTGCGGTTCTCAAGTTTAACTGTCACGTCGGACTGTTGCCGTGTGACGTGCCCTCTTTGGGGTGGGTCTTTTCTACATACATGTTTCTTACACATTTATTACACATTTATAACATGCGTTGGTTACCATAACTTCTTCTAGAACATTCCACCACAGTCTCTTTGCCCATTCACATGTACACTTATAAATAAAGTATTGTTTATAAATTATGCTATCACATATTGAGGCTTTCTCAGTATTCCTTTATTCGGTGTAACCCCCCTCCCCCCCCCAACACCCCTCCCTCTGCCCCTCTGGGCTTGTGTAGTCTAGAGTGCAGTGTTGCTCTATCAATCTGCTCTTGGTTAGTACCAATGGCCTTTGGGCAGTGATTTACCTGCTCTGGCTCTATTTAATGTCTTCCATCTGTTTAACAATGGCCCAGAGACTCACTCCAAACGACCCACAGAGACAAGCACAAAACAAGACCTGAATTACGAGAAAGACGGTCTGGTGCTGCCAATGTTGTGAGACCGGTAGAAGCAATACAAGGTTATCATTTCTCAAGTAATGCTTTGTTCTTTTTTTCTCTTCTAAATAGCTTCGCTAACGTCGAATTAAAGTTGAAATGAATGACGCTGGATTATTTAAGGCTTCAAAAAAAAAAAAAAAAAAAGATTGAACGGAAGAGATTTGAATGGTTTTTGCTTTATTAAAAAAAAAATCCCTAACTATTGCAACGAATGAAATTCGTGAATGTGGCAACAGAATGTGTGCTCTGCATGAACTCAGTCTCCTGGTTATATTTTCTCAAACTATTTTTGTATTTGCGACAGGCTTTCTACCCTGCCTTCTACTGTGATGCATCTAATTCTGTTTGATGTAATGTTGGGATTTCATTCTCTATAACAGTTGTACCTAGTTAAACCTGCTGGTCTCTCTTGCGATGTTATGACCTTAGACCAACAGACTGCAAAACCACATGCAGTCTCCATAGTTACATGCTAGATGCGCAACGATCAACCGATAGAACAATGACTTTTGACCTTTTGCCTGAGGGTTTTCACAGTGGCGAGTCATCTGTCTCTAGGAGTAAAACTCCCTGTCAGCTACATATAATATTTCATCAATGAACCAATTGCACTACAGAGGCACTATATTCCCAGTGAAGACCAAACAGGTTCCTGGGCCTTTGGGGAAAAAAGCCTTTATTTCTGTATCTGTTTGTCTCAGAGAGAGAGAGAGAGAGAGAGAGAGAGAGAGCGAGAGAGAGGCAGGGGTCTTGTTGGCTGTTAAAGCTAATACCCAATAGAGAGTTGAGGGAGGTGAGCGTTATGAGGTGAAGCACTTTATGATTTCAGAAAGTCTCATGAAGCTGTCCACAGCATCTTTAACCTAAACATATGGAGGCTTGACCTCAACCAATCAGATTCAATTGACTTGATGCAACAGTAAGACAGATGCTCCTCTGCGTTCCACTGCACTTTGGTAACTCTTTTCAAAGAGCTGGCGGCTGGAGATGTTTCTTCAGAAACCAAAACCTTGGACATACAACAGCTAAAATCCAGGGTCACATTCGTCGAACGCATGTTAGCCTCCGCGTCCCGTCCAAGCACGCGGGTAAGGCCCGTGGGCAGCTTGAGCGAAATGGGTTGAGACGGTCAGGCAGTCTTTTAATGACAGGCCGTAAATTCGGGTCGCATGTCTCTGGTGCTTCTCTCCCTACGAGCGCCTGGGCTTTTATGACGTCTTCCTGCAGCGGGTAGAAAACCAAAAGCGGCAGGACGTTCACACTAAATAAACTTATATGTTTATACAAGACAGCTCGCCACAGTGGAGCCAGTGGGGCGTGTTACCGTTTCTTCGGGGGGTAAAAAAAAAAAAAAAAAAACGACACCCCTCAGGGTTTAATTGCCGCCTGGTCGTGAGGGAGTCATGCCTTGAAGCCAAAGGGCAAAAAAAGAGAGAGAGCGAGAGAGAGAGAGAGAGAGAGAGGGAGAGAGAGAAAGAGAGAGAGAGCAAGAAGAGGTAAGAGGATCCCAGTTGTAACAGTTCTGAAACTTCACCCAGATGAAACGCACTCGCGCAGGACGCTCCTCTCTCTCCGCTCCTCTCTCTCCCCGCTCCTCTCTCTCCCCGCTCCTCTCTCCTCCTTTACGGCCGCTTCTTTTACGGCCTGCGCCCTCCTCGGCCCCCCGAAATATCGGAGGTAAACCTTTGAACCTGGAACGTTTCGTCCATCTACTGGAACGTGCGCGCATGTGTGCCCCCCCCGCCCCCCCCCCCCCCCCCCCCACACACACACACCCTCCCCCCCTTCACTCCTTCTGCCTTTAGCCAGCACTTCCCTTCCTTTACTTAACCTTTGACCCCCGGCGAAGCAGAGGAGGCACAGAGTTCTGAGGAGAGCGGCGAGGAAAGGGAAGTGTCGGATTACAAATTAAATATGTGCATGTCACGAGCCATAAATCGGCACTAGGGCTTGTGGCGGCGCTACTGAATCGGCATGTGTCTCTGACTGTCAGCTAATAAAGTTTTAAGGCTTCGCCTTCCATCACTGTCTCGTACAGGGGGGCTGAGGTTGACGGCTCCTCTCGAAAAACCACAGAGGTGATACGCCCCACGTGTCAGAGGAGGGCTGGGAATAGAAACAGTGGCAGGAGACAAGACGCTGTGAATCTTTCCTCCGTAACTGTAAGTCTGTTGAAACCGACACCCCATGCTAGCCTTTCCGATAACGCTAGTGTGCAGTTTATGCTCAGAGAGAGAGAGAGAGAGGAGGGAGAGAGGGAGAGAGGGAGAGAGAGAGAGAGAGAGAGAGTTATTGACTCTTGTGTTCATGTGTTTGAACAGACCGAATTATTGTCCTAGCAGCTGAAATTTACATGCCTCTCCCGAGAGCCGTTCTTAAGTGTTGGGACAAATAGCGAACAGATGTTTCCAGCTGCAATAAGCAATCACATTTCTCTCTCTGACAATATCACTTTATCAATCTCATTCTGGCTCTGCAATGTCATTTTTATGTTTTCTGCTGTTCCAAACGATCTTCTGAATTACAATTCTCAAATGAGTAAAAGTTGAAGAGCCAAAAAGGAGAGAAGCAACAAGGCTACATAGCTAAAGACCCTGAGATTTACCGGAAAGTTCTATCTTCTCAGCACTGTGAGAACTGATTCTTCAGTAATAGATGATTTGAACACAAAAAAAATAGTCATATAAAAAAATAAATAAATAAACGGGACCTTAGCTTTGCAGGTTTACTTTTGTGAGGCTTTTTCCTCAAACAGGATGCTAAATTATGGATTTATGTCTACGCTAGACATGAAATGGAACTTCAACGTAATGTCATTGGTACACTGCAAGGTAATGGTCTGGCAAATCGGGTAGCTTTTAGGAAGATGTCAGCCTTTTCCAAAATAACTTTTGAGGAACTTTTTGGATTTATGTCAGTAATGAGGGAATTGTGTGAGAGAAATGAGAATTGAGAATAAGAAAATGTGAGTGCTTTCCAAAATTTCATGATTTTTCTCATTTACATGTGCTTAAAAATACCTACTGCTATCGAGCCAATACTTTTTTTTCTTCTTTCTTTTCTTTTTTTTGTTTCAGAAAAACCGGACTTGACTTAAGGGGATGGAAGCAAAAACTGGCAGGATGGTGTTGTGAGTGCTCTCCATGGACTGGACACATCTGAAGAAACTGCAGTGAAACGTAAAAGAGACAACTGGAACATTCCAATTAAACATCTTATGTTTTTTTTCTTTTTATCTCTCTCTCTTTCTTTTGGCGGGTGCCCATTCATCACCTCAGAGTTGAGACGGGCAAAAAGAGGACCTATGATTGGTCCTGGGTTGAACCTTGTCTAGCCAATCCCCTGCGAGGGTCAATATGCTTTTTCTGATTGGTGACCTCAGAGAGGTACGACTGTGGTATCAGCAGAGTTGAACGTTGACGTACAATATGTGTGTTAGTCCTTACACATTTCCATGGAGACATAACTCTACACAAGTCTGGCTGATGTGTGTTGGACTGGACTTTGAATGTTGTGTATTAGTAACGTGCTAATTTACTGAAAAGCGACAGTGCAGTAGTTTCATATTTTTTACTGTAAACATGAGCTGAAGTGGCAGTGATTCAGAATGGACCAAACCATTCCTTTTTTATACAAACCTGTCAGTGTACATTTTGTGCACATACACGTGTATATATAGGGTGTGTGTGTGTGTGTGTGTGTGTGTGTGCGCGTGTCTGTGTCTTTGTGTGTATGTGTGTGTTTGCATCTGTGTGTGTGTGTGTGTTTGTATGTATGTGTGTGTTTGCATCTGTGTGTGTGTGTGAGTGTTACTTTTTTTCTTGCTGCTGAGTGACATGGCAAAGGTGCGAGGTAGTGGCAGAGGCAGAGCTGTGTGTTAAGTGTTTGTGTGTGTGTGGGACAGACCTCAGAGGAAACACTGTCAATGTTGCAATGGGTTTCGGAGGCCAGAGATTTCCACTGGGACTGAACCAGGGGGTGGTGAGGACAGACACACACTGTCTGCGACTAAAGCCTTATCACACTAAGCAATGCATTCATTCAGTCCTTGCATTGTCTGAGTCTTCTTCAAAGAAACGTAACTAAGAGCTCTCTCTCTCTCTCTCTCTCTCTCTCTCTCTTTCTCTCAGTCTTGTTTTTTCCACCTACTGATTTCTCAGTTTGCAATTAATTCACGACCTTAAGTGACAGCAAAAACAGAACTTTTCTCCTTTTTTTTTTCTTGGCCTTAATAAAACATATGTACTTTGCTCATACTTGTTAACTTTAGCTGACACCTCCTGATATTGGACTGGCATGTATCAAAGTAAGCATTAACAATTCATACATTCACACATTGTTCATTATTCAAAAAACCTTGGCAGGATTTTGTTTGTTCTCAAACTAATTCTTAGAGAGAGGAGATTTGTAAAGACTGATCCCTCTGTGTGGGTAATTTGCCCAGTCCATCCACATCTTGATAAAGGACATCCTTTTTTTTTTTTTTTTTTTTTAATCCTGCGTTGGCTATCTGCTCCTGTTAAATATGAGTAGGATGAGAGTGCAAACAGGATTAGTGCGTAATCCCTCCAGATTGTTTGTGTCTCTGTTAGCTACGGGGAGCTCTCCTCAGGCAGCTTGTTGTGCTCTCGTCACGCTCTTTAAGACGGAAGGAGACAGCGAGTGTGTGTGTGTGTGTGCGTGTGAGAGAGAGAGAGAGAGAGAGAGAAACAGTAAAGAGGATGCCAGGAAGATGGAAAGACAGCATATGAGAGAGAGAACAGAGCAGAGAAAAAGAGACAGGGGAGGGGTGGGTGCATGTGTGTGTGTGCTTGCATGCATACATTTCTGCCTATGTATGTGTGTGTGTGTGTGTGTGTGTGTGTGTGCTTGTGATTTTGATTGTGCGTGTGTGTGTGTGTGTGTGTGTGTGTCTGTATCTGTGTGCACACTTGTGATTTTGATTGTGTGTGTGTGTGTGTGTGTGTGTGTGTGTGTGTGAGAGAGTGAGTGTGTCGGGTAATGAGAACCGAACACATTCATGGACAACTGAAGGCTGCAATTAAGGAGAGAGGTAGCTGCAGTCAGCCACTTTGGATCTTTTAAATGTAAATACTGCCGCCGTCGTCGTCAAAGAGCTCTGGGAGACGCTCTAAATTAAGGCCCTCTCTCTAATGAGGTAGCTCTGATATTCTGATACCAATATCCTCTCCTTTCCTTCTCTTAAACCTCATACTGGTAACACTCTCCAAGTTTTGTCACTTTTTTATGTATTTCTGGAAAATATCCTGTCACTGTGTACGGGGATCGTTTTGTTAAGATTTCATTTTTGGTTGCTTGTGTTTCTCTTGCGTCATTGAGCTGAAATTTATGATGGTGTCCTGTGACTTTAAAACGAAAAAAAAAAAAATCAGCGATCTCGATATATAATTAGTTTTGAAATAATGAATCAAACTTAAAGTTGTGTTTTTGTCATAAAGAAACTGGAGTACATTTTGAATGTTGTCAAATGGACATAGCAAGTCAATGGACCTCTGTGGTATATAGAGAAATCAATGAACAACTCATGCAGATCTGTGCATTTACACCAATGTGCTGGTTTTAAAGAGTCCGCATTGCAAATTTCCCTGTCAGTGGGACTAATAAAGGATTATCTTACCTACTGTATATCGTGTATAGGTAGGTAGCACAGTATCTATTGCGTGTAACCTCTATGAATATGTATGAGTTATTTCATGAATATGCATTCATGGAGGGTTACGTGCTGTTAGATCTCTTTTTGTGACGGTCTTCTCATCCCCATGAGAATTTTTATATCATTTTTTTATCAAAAAATATTTAAAATTTGGTTAAACATAGTTTTTTTCCCTGTATTGTTCTCTTTGCCAAAATGCTGTTAGAAAAACAGTGAGACAATTTGGTGTGCTTCATGCAAATTGTACGCGTGTGTGTGTGCGTGTGTTTTTAGTTATCTCTTTCAAGTAGTATATCAGAGAGTCTCATTCTGTATTGCATCTTACGAAGAACATTCACCAGCGTAAAAACCACACATACACAGCTTCTCATCTCTCCTAAACAGCTGTCACCTTGATCAGTACGGTTTACACGTATGATTTCAGTTTCCTTTCCTGAAGTAGAATCGTTCCTCCTCGCTCAGTTTTTGAAGTTTGCTCCAATTTTCTCATACCATCTCTGGTAAAGAAAGAAAGAAAGAAAGAAAGAAAGAAAGAAAGAAAAAAAAAGAAAGGTTGGTTGTAGAGCTCAGTCGCGCTGATAAGGAGACCGCGAGTCAAAGTGTGTACGGCGTGTAACAAACAGCTTTGGCTTGAAATGTTGTCTCGTTTGTTAATGGGAAAAACAAAGCCTCTCATTTGGCATTACAATGCCGCTCTTGTGTTCCCCCCCTCCAAATAAACATGAACGGCACGGAATACAGAACTAATAAATAAACATGAATATTAACTTTGAGTCAAGGTCGAAGATACTCTCTGCTCAACATTTGATTTTCCCTCACAAAGACTTAAGATGAACAAGGATCTCATATGTGTAAATTTGTTGAATGTAACCTGCTGGGGTTGTTTATTGGTTTATTTCAAAGTAATTTCTTTGTCTTTTTGTACGAACACCCCCCCCCCCCCCCCCACCTCCCCCGTAACCCTTTATGTTTTGTAATGTAACGGAAAATGCAATAAATGAAAAAAAAATGCATTAAATGTCTCAGAAAGAAAGTGCAAACCAAAAACAACCAATACAGCGTTCCCATGTGCACGCTTACAAAATGCTTCCTCACTCATGTCCAAAAGGAAAAAAAAAAAGAAAAATTGACCAGTTCTCCAAGTGCACAACTTGCATTGGGGTTGCAACACATGAAACGAGCAATTTATTTATTTTTTTTCACTCTATTGTAGTTAAATCAGATAATCCATTTGATAATTCCACAGAGGTTGCCTTGTCTCAAGCAGTAAAGGAGAAAAAAAAAACCCTTAATCCTGGTTCTTTCTGCTGCTTTGTGACTGATGCAAGCACAGCATGTGTTGGAGTGACTGACTCATTCGGAGTCTCAGAGGAATGTACCGCCATGATGGAGTTTCACCAAGGCCTGTGAAAAAAAAAAGGATGTTTCATAGAAACAGGTTTTTTAATCTGAAAAACATTGTTTTAATTGAGTCAGACCAATCACGCAATGTTTTGTAAATTCGCCTGGATGTTATTAATGCTGATGCTGAATTGTGTAAAATTATTCAAACACAGTAGTGAAAAATGACAAGTTCACAGCGCAAACACACACACGCACACACACACACACACACACACACACACACATCATATGTGTGTGTCAGTGTATGTGACAAAAGCACATGGCAAATTGTTTGTTCTCTAGAGTTTCTTTAGTTTACAATGTTCATTTCATATTTTACACAAACAGCATTTTACAATTACTTGTATGATGGTGGTATTTATGTCTCTCTCTCTCTCTCTCTCTCTCTCTCTCTCTTTCTTTTTGATAATTTCCTTTACTCTGGAGAGTGCTGTTTTTTTTTTTTTTTAATTAACCCTGAAAAAGCTTCAGTGCAATCTACGCATACACTTCTAGTTCATTTAACTCTTATAAACTCTTGCAGTAGAAACTACTGAGCTCTGGCTAATTTTCATTTCGTATTGTGCATGTGGTAAACACTGACTATAAAGATTGTGATCTAAAACTCTGGTCTGATAAATTCCTATCTAACAATTCTAACAGTTCCTGTCTAACAATTCTAACAACTCCTGTCTAACAGGAAGGTGTTGTTATCTCACACACTTGTTTAAAGGGGTAGTTCACACATGTTTGACATATGGGCCCTGTTTGACAATAGCATCCTTGTGCCTGTATTGTCAATGCAGGTTTTTTTTTTTTTTTAATCGTTACTTTGCTACACCAATACTGTTGTTGTTTACATTTTGAAATCCAGAAAGTATATAAGTGCGTATGTCTCACAGACCAAACAAGAGAAAATAGTTTTTCTATCTTAAACACCAATCTGAAAAGTTAGCGTGTCGCTAAGGTTCCTCTGACATCGTTTGAGAATAGTTGCAACAGAACCACACACCATATCAAAAAATGTGTGCAGATGAGAAATGGGTCTTAGTTTATTTGGAAATTCACTTTTGACACATCCACAATCAATCAAGGCACAGAAATTCATTATAGTTTTGCACAGATTTTAGGTCGTCAATCAAACAAACATGGTGACCAGCAGACCATCACAGAGTTAAGGCATACTGAGTAGCCAACGTATCAACCACGATGACGACCCTCTGGTATACCGTTATAAGGGACCTGCGTTATGTCCTCCCATTAAACTGAATAACCATGAAATTCATTGTACACATCTCAGGATTGTTAACTTCCACAGACTCCCCACTGATTTGGCACACAACCTCCCTCACACTACAGGTGGGTAGTTTTCCATCCCTGTAGTCTGGCCCAGGCGGGTCATGGTTCCCTGTGCCCCCCCCCCCACAGTCTGAGTAGCTTAGCCTCACCAGCAGCTGCCCTAATGCCAACAGACAGACAGCAGTTGTTTTCTCCTACCAGGTCATTGGTGGGCTCAATCAGTGACCCGGTGCTGTCAGACCTGTGTGTGTGTGTGTGTGTGTGTGTGTGTGTGCATGGTGTGTGTGTGTGTGTTGCAGGGCAGTGGGTTGGGCAAACAGCATGTCTGTCTGATCCACACAGGGTTCTTCCTGAGCCTGCTGTACCATGATACTGTAATTTTTTTTTTTTTTTGTTTCGGGCGGCTCGGCGTTTTTTGTTTTTTTTTTGTGCGGATGGTTTAGAGGAATGCTGCTGGACTGCCCGTTCCCATTTCACGAGCACTGGAGCGAGGAGGGCTATCAAAGCGAGGCCAAGGGAGGGGTCGCCCGTCAAAGCAAGCCCCAGCGCGCAAGGGGGCTGGGGGGGGGGGGGGGGGTCCTGGCCGCATCACATGGCCTATTTACCCGTCCAGTGAGGAAGAAGAGTGTCAGCCCTGCACATCAGACATCACCCTCCCTCTTACCTCTCACAGGCTCCATCACGGTCCTCTGTTACTCAAACCTTCAGAGAAGTCAATTTAGTATATTAAGCGTAAACATATAGTACAGTCAGTTTAACTGGACATCGTAGTATATGTTCTGCATTTATTTCTACATGCAGGTAGGTGTAACAAGAAAATAAAGGCCTTTTAAACTCATGATTGATTATTTCTTTTGTTTTCTACCTATCTATCTATCTATCTATCTATCTATCTATCTATCTATCTATCTATCTTTTATTTCCTTTAATCTTTAGATAAAATGTATAAGGTTTTGAGTTCTGCCATTAGGAGTACAGTGTACCCGTTGACATCTCTAGATGCACAATAGACACAGCAGAGTGTGTCTGCACCCATAATGTACGTCGTTGTTTTTATTTCAACAAAAAACTTTCTCCTTCGCCTCAATCGCACGTTCAAAAAAACATTACCGCGTCATTTTTTTGGGGGGGGGTTTGCCAATCCACCAAGGTTTTCCTCTTTATTTTCCCGTCTTCTTCTCCCTCTTTCTCCGCTTCGCCCATAACGGAGGAGTCATCCAGAGACATTGGCTTTTCCTTTTCTAACCGCCCCCCCAACCCCTCCCCCGGGTTTGTTTCAGCATCATTACAATGCGGGGGGGGGGGGGGGGGGGGGGGGACAAGAAAAAAAAAACAAGCAGAAGCCATTTCTTTCAGAAGCACGGTCTGAAAGATGCAATGGAGGTCCCATCAGACATCTTTAGATTAAAGTGAGGGCCAGGAAAAGTGCCTCCACGTTAGCATGGAGCAAAACCCATCAATGCAACAAGGATGGCTCTCAAGGTCTCTCTCTGCCTCTCTCTTACAAACATAATATGAGATTCCTGTCAATATTATTGAGATGTAGTGCGTAAATGTAGCTCCTTTCCCCTTTCTTTTAACCCGTTAATGTGTATTGATTTGTGCTTTCTAAGTAAGAGCAAATGCGTAGCTTTGCTTTAGGGCCTATTCTGCAAAGACTGGCACATCTTTCTCCAGAGCTCTTGAGAGCTTCGTGTGTGTGTTAAGAGCGAGGGGGCGTGCGTCTGTGTGTGTGTGTGTGTGTACGTGCATGTGTGTACGTGCATGTGTGTGTGCATGTTTGTGTGTCTATTTCTCTATGAAAAAGGTTGTGCTTTTTTTCTTTTTTCTCTCTTTTTTTTTTTTTTTCCTTTGGAAAAATGTCTCAAAATGGTAATATGACATCTCTTCCACTAAGTCTTAGAGGAAGAAATAAAGTACGTCTCAGTTTATTTCATACCCTTGTGAGAATTTCTGAGGATTTGCCATCTGTCTTGCTGGCGATTCCGCGACTGTTCTTGAAGAACCTGTTTGATGGTGCCTTTCGTCTAACTCACGATATGATGATGATGATCTGACTCAGTGAGACTCAGTGATTATCAGCCAAAACCCTGAAGATCCATAAGACGGTATATTTTTTGCTCTGGGTGAGTACTGTCACCCTTGATTCAACTTATCTACTGATTACTGAGCCCTTGGCTTCTGGAAATAGTCTGCTTGCTGTAGGTATTAACTGAAAAGTGCAGCGTAGTCAGTGTTAAGAAACACTGATCTAAACCATCAGTCACAGCTCACCAGCATGATCTCCTACGAGGAAACCTTCCGCTGTATGATGATAATGAATATATAAGTGCAAAAGGTGCATTAATTTATTTATGCATTTGTAACCATTTTAAAGTCAAGTTAATCATGTCAAATCAATAATGCTATTACATTATTGGTCTAATGTGGACTAATGTGCTTTACATTATATCTGATAACTTTGCATCAGATTTCCTTAGTGAAATGTATGTTGTCAAGTTGAATTTTTAGGAAACCTGTTTGTCATTTTTATCCCGATCAACGAAACAGACCATTACGAAAACAGTAACAAACTGGCACAAACTTCTGGTCCCCTTTCGGCAGTGAGTTTCGGACGACCGTTTTTTCCAACGAGCCAAAGTCCGGCGCTCTTAAGCTTCCAGGCTAAGCTCTTTTCTACCTGAGCCCTACCTGCTTTCCGGCTGAAGAAAACACATACATGCATAGACAGACACACACACACACACACACACACAAACCCACAGAGTCTCTCTCTCTCCCTTGTCTCTTTTTCTCTGTTTTCTCTGTCAGCATGTGTACCTCTCATCCATACAGGAGGGCCTATCTGAGATCCCTGTCTTGCTTCCTGTTTGACATGAAAGGCTGCTGCTTGGGACTGCCGGAGTGAAGAAGTCCCATGAGTCTTGTGGGAAGACTGAAGGAGAGGGCCTTGAAGGATGGGAATGTTGCTAGGCGCACAACGCGAGGGAAAAAGCGATCATTCTCTCCAGATGAAACGAACATGCAAACTGCCAGAAAGGTGGGAATAGTAAAGAGAGAGGGTTTTTTTTTTTTTTTTTGCTGGAAACTATCGTGTCACACATGACAGCATGGATCCGATACGTGAAGGCTTGTTTTAAAACACTGTATAATTCTAGAACGATCGCCCTAAAGCATCTTTTAGCGTGTGTTGTCTCAAGACTTTTCTTTTTTTTTTTTTTTTGAAAGAATGATTATGATCTGGCAAACTATTTTGAGTTCATGTGATGAGGCTTAGCATCTCAAAAAAAAAATTCACAGCTCAACGTCAAAGAGATATATTCTATAAGGAAGAGAGCTGATATAGTGACATAACATAAGAGAGCACTTTGTCAGATATTTAAATAAATAAAACTGTCATTTACGGCAGTTTGACTGGTGATCGATGTCAATTTGTCATTTTAATTTAGTAGATTCATCGGAGAAAAGTTTGAACAGTAATGAGAAATAAAACTAAGATTGTAGGTAATTTGACGCTTGTCTACTTTGAGTTTCCATGAGCCTGCTAAACCGAAGTTAAACTGACTTCAACTCAGCTAACAAGGCCTTTAAGCGACAAGCTGGAGCTGTATTGGGCTGTATCTTTCAAGAGGATCATTTCCGTGGTAGCACTGGTCGTTTTCGCCTCTTTACCTTCCCTCACTTGTAAGTTATCACAAGCTCCCAGAAGCCTTCTGGCTGACCCCTCTGCCAGCCCCCTGCCCCCCCACCCCCTTTCCTCACATCTTTCTCCAGTGTCCCTCCCTGTCACCTCTCCCACCTTTCTTGTCACCCTGGATGTGTGGACCGAGCTCATTTTCGAGCGAGAGGGGCCACCCAAGGGCTCCGACATCTCCCTCTCTCCGCACGTCTCATTAGAAACAGCTTGGCTGTGGAGCTGACAGCGCTAATCGAGCAGGGCCGCCGTCAAGAACCGACCAATCACAGTCACCGTTCAGACAACGGCCAACACATCATCCCAAGACTGGCTGGAAGGTCTCTCATCGCATCATCCACGCTGATTTAGATACTTCTCCCTGGGTCTAGAGCCAGTAAGGAAGTAGTGTTAAACAGCAATTGACATGCAAAACGCAAATCCAGGATTCTCTTAACAAAGGTTAAAAACTTTACTTTTTTGGATTGTTGTTAAACTCCACGCAGGGCGATCTTCTCCACCATCTTCATACTCCATCTGGCGTCATCACTCATCTTCACCTGCATGCTAGCTTGCTAGCGTGCTAAGACCAACATGAATTGCCATTTATGCACCCAAGCGATCCTCTTTGTTCCTTGAACTCAATCCCTAGTGTCCTTTAAAAGAATAATGTTTCCAGATCCATACTCCTCACAACCTGGGAATACAAACCCTTAACAGTCTAAAAAGAAAGGAGGCCAACTGCATACACCGTTGCCTCGTGGGTAAAAAGATGTTAGCGTGCTAAGCTCTGGAGGATACCATAGCACACGTTGTCTTTACTGAAAACATCAAATGGCCTTGTGCTGCCGAAAACAAAGAGACAGAACTAGAAAGAACTAAAGCATCATAACTGCACCCTTGCTTTGTTTGTCCTTGAATGTTAGTCATTAAGCGATGGAGAGAATTTCATCTGCAAGGCTATGTTTGATGTGCGTATTAAACGACCTGAATATAGGATGTTATTCATTAGTAGTTTTTTAAGTGGAAGTAGCTTTGTTATTACCGTGTGGCGAGCAATCCCTCTCGCTTAACAAGTCACAATGTGCCTGTCTCTGAAAAAAAAAAAAAAAAAATCAGCGATTACAGTAGATACAAGAGTGAACTGAGATATTATTTTTATGAATATTCATGAGGATATGTGACCCGGGGGCAGGATGCACACAAAGTGCTATCCCAGGGTTCCCTGCTGAGTGGGAAGTCAATCAGATCATAACCCTCCATTTTGCAGCCTCTCACTCGGTGGTGTTGTGTGATACATTGAGTCATCTGTAATGAACTGCGCTCTCTCTCTCTCTCTCTCTCTCTCTCTCTCTCTCTCTTTCCATCGTTGTCTCTCTACACCACAGAAAAGATAGGTTATCTGTCCTCGAGGAGCTGTAATGATTAACTTTTGGGCTGTTGAGATACAATTTAAGATTTTGCTTTCATCTTTGCTGGTCAATTTTTAGTAAACTGGTGTCCTGACGTGTACTCCGCTCCTATTAAAATAAAATGTCTTGTGAAGCAAACGAGAGAGTAACATTGCTAGGAAAGCAGGAGTTAAAATTCCTCTTTCGGGATAACAACGTAGCTTCAAGCACTAATCAATCCTAAACACCCCTGAAACAGCACTGTCAGAGAACTCATTGTGTAATTATTTTTTACTCTTTGATGTAAAGTACGTGCTTTTTTTTTTTTTGTACCTGCTTTCATCTGACTAAAGTGTAAAACAGTTTGGTACGAAAGGACTTCAGATCCTCCGTACGGCTCCATCTATCTAAAAACCGATTCGGCCTGAAATAAGGTTTGTAAATAGCACCTCCTGGTTAGACGATCTTTCTTTAAGTATAGCAGTTGGATCCTGGGGTTATTCATTTTTATCATGGTGCCACTTCATCTCCAGATTTCCCACACCTCCAGATAACAAACCTGGTTCCAGCACACCCTATCCAGCAGTCGGCAGGGAATCCTGAGGTTTTAAATGAAGTGCCAGTGTAGCTGATCCTAAACTCTGTCTGGATTCAGCCATGACCCTTCACCGTGTGAATAAACGGGCAGGTAGCAGTCGGACGGTCCAGCGTGGATTTTCATGGACGAACGAGATGGAGAAAACGCAGTTCATGAAATAGATACGGTCATATTTTTCGTCTGTGTGCATATAGCTTGCTCTCCTCAAATGATTCTGAAAGCAAACTCAGCAATACAAATAATACAGCTAATTAACCAGTTCATTAGAAAGACAGAATTCAGCATACTGAGTGAAACACCCAGCTTACCCTACAGAATTCTGTCAAGTCATAAAATGTGTATTTAGTAGAATAAACCCCAATATGCACAATACAAGTACATACCACATTATTCATTCATTTAAATATATTCACATTACTGCCTACCTGCATGAGATGGACAAAACGCAATCAATAAAATATTGCCTCTGGTATTATACCGTGGACACAATGCAGGAAAAATATCGAGCTCAAATATAGAAGATTGGCTTGGTAGGAGGCAAAAAAAATAGTATTTGAACGATTTTCAGATTAGAATTAGATTTGCATTCACTCCATGTAACCCCATATTCATGTACCGAACTGAAAAGCTTGAACACAAAGCACTGAGATGCCATCACAGCAGAAGCAAACAGACAACAGACAAAAGTATCTCTGAAAAAAACCCTTTTAAATGACTATAAAATTCATAAATGACATTCAAGAGTCAAGACAGGGCGTTTGTGCGAAATTAAGGGAATAATAATTACAGCTGGTATGTCAAATGTGAGTACTTAGACAGGCATACCCCGTGCAGACCATTTCAGAGTTAAGCATATCCTACCCCTAACCCCCCTCTCGGAGTCAGTGACTAGAGTATATGAAAATGTAAGGGGAAAACTATTATTCCCAGCCTGTATGAAAGCTCTGGTTTACCCAGCGTGTTGCTCAAGTGTGCTGGCTTCATTTTCCCTGCCAGCAGGTGTCCTCTCTGGGTTATAATAACATGTGTAATTAACACATGGAAAGACTGCCAGGACCTGTCGCACTGGCTGTGATTGGCCACACGGACACCACAGAGACACAGAGCTCTCTCTCTCTCTCTCTCTCTCTCTCTATCTCTCGCTCTCTTTCTCTGACACGCACACTTTCTCACAAATTTCTCTGTCTCTCTTATACACACTCTTTCTCACAAATTTCCCCCTTTCTCACACTTTCTCTCTCTATCTCGATCTCCCTCGCACTCGCCCCATCTTTCTTTGTCTCTCTCTCTCTCTCTCTCTCTCTCTCTCTCCTCACGCTGTCTCTGTCACGCCCTCTGTCCTCTTATCTCCCACTGCTCCGTTTTTTTTTCTCTCTGTCTTTCTAATTCTGTTGTTCTCTTGTTATCTCTCTTGTGATCTCTTTTTTTTTTGTCTTTTTTCACGATCTCTCTCCCTCCTTATTTCCATCAAAGTGTTGTAAAATTGTCTCGCGGCCAAACTCGGCGTCCACGAGGGTGAGCGAAGACAACGGCGAACATCTCTTTTTCCGAGGAAGAGCAGCCGGGAAGGGTCGGTGTCATTTTTTCGGAGCGGAGAGGTGAAACGGGGAGCGAGGAAATAGGAGGAGTTAGCCCTGATGCCCGAACGCACGTAAATAAGTCACCCGTTCCCCCTGCTGTGGCAGCTTGTTAATGCTTTGCTAAGCCCCTCTTGTGAAAACCTGTAATTACCAGAGATATGTTAATTAAGAATTAACAGAGAGAGAGAAACCATGGCCTAATTGAGGCTGACGTGGTCTGTAATTAGAGCTGTGGTCCCACATTGTGATTTTATGAATGAGTGACTTTGCCAGGTTTTTTTTTTTTTTTTTTTACGCCTTTCGACTATAGGCCACAAGCCACTGGCTGTTATCCGCATGCGCCTATGTTAAGGAGACAATATGGTCTTGGTCATTCTTTCAGCATCCAAACAGCACATTTTCTCTCCAGGCCTTTCCGACTGGCCCATTGTTAATTAGGGGTGTCCGATGCAAAGAGCGGGGGGGGGGGTGGGGGGTGAGGTGGAGGGTGGGAATCCAATTATTTCTCCTTTTTTTTTTTTTTGCCTCAAACCCTTTTTACTTTTTACCCTTTTTCCCTCACACTGTTTGCTGCTGGGGGAGAAAGGAAGAGTGCAGGTGGAAGTGTGTGTGTGTGTGTGAGAGAGAGAGAGAGAGAGAGGGGGGGGGGGGGGGGGGGGGGAGTGTGTGCAGGTTGGGGGAGGCCGGGAGGGGGGGCACCGAAGTGATTTAGCGAAGAAACTGGAAGGTAGATGAAGCTCTGTGCTCCATTTGAACATTTGGCTTTTTGTGAAAAACAGGCCAAGGCATTATCAGTATGGAGAGAGGGAAGCAGCTTAGCCTTACATTCGACAGCTCATTGTGGTCAATCCTTTGCAAAGCCCACACCGTTAAAAGCAAGTGTAAACAGAGGTGCGCGTGTCAATATACTGCTTTCAATTTAGCCTTCTCTCAACAAAAGAACATCCTTCTTTGATCAATGGGCATACACATCGCTGTTTCTCTCTTCGCTGTGCTGTTCCAGTTGAATGCCAAACTCAGCTTAGGGAGCACTGGTTGAATCCAGTGTTGGTTTTTCAGCGTTGAGTCAAACATGAGCTGTTAGGAGCCACAGCAGCAGTAGTACATGAACCCTGAGAAAAGTTAGTATTGAATCTAATTAGAACGTTTCAGTCATTCCACAGAAGTTCAGTGATGTTGAGAGCAGGTTTCTGGTGCTGCCGAATACCTGTCCATCCCATACGCAGAGTTCCCATACAAGGCACTCTGACCATTGTAAAGTAAATTTGGAGTACTATGAATGCACATACATGCACACAGACACACACACGTCCGCGTGCGCACACACACACACACACACACACACAAACTTCAATCCACTCCACTCAGTTTAAAAAACTGACGCCTCCCAAGTCCCAAAATGTTTTTCTTCTGTCCTGTAGAGTGTGTTAATCGTTTTAAGAACAGATGGTGTTGGACTCGTAGAGCTTTGATTTATGTTTCACAGAAACAAAACTGAAGGCCCAATCGAATCGCAAACACGCCATTCTCTGTCCCCAATGTATTAGGGGTGTCAGAGTTACACATTGTCATTATGGTACAAATCAGACTGACTTAAAATTATCTGCAGTAGAAGAACATGGATTTCAGGAGGAGAAAGAGTGAAGAAGAAAAAAAGAATCTACGGAATAAACCCTCGGACACGTGCGTCTTTGGATCTTTTACGGTCGGTCTAGGAGAAGATAAGTGTGTCCCTCACACCTCTGCAGAGCTCAGAGCGAGGGGTCAGAGGTCACAGAAAAAAAAGATTTATGAGAACCATCCCCGTCCCGGAAGTGCGGTAGCCGTCACCGATGCTCCGTTTTCTCTCTTCTTCCCTCCTCTGCCCTCATCACCTCGTTTATCATCCTCCCCCATCTCATCCCTCCACCCCCCCCCTGTCCACCGGCCCACTTCAAAAAGCCACCGGGCCGGATCGAGTTTGTCCCGCGTCCTCCGTGTCCGGAGCTGGAGTAATGGACTCCGGTAAGAGCCTTAATCACAATCAGATTTCCGGTCGGAACGTCTAAAGGATCTCCTGGTCGCTCCAAAGAGCAGGCCATGCATTGCGGTTGTAAAACTGTACGCGCAAACTCCAACCAGGCCTCTTGAGATCTGAGTCAGACTGATCTTCCACAACAGGGGGCTTGTCTTTTGGTGGGGAGGCAAAGCCCAGTTGGAGGTCCAATGTATACTCATCACTCCTGGACGTGTGCCGCTGTTCTCTGTTACTCTTGAGATATTGGGTTTCAACTATTCTTTATTCTCCTTACTCTCCCTGGTGACTCAGAGAATGCGTTTGGGTGGGAAGTACATATTCAGCATTGTAAAGCTGTAACAGTGCAGCCCATAAATGAAGAAATAAGGCGAATGAAACGAGTTTGGCTTTTAACGATTTCTGCTTTTCTTGAACGCCTATGTTGGGATCAAAGGGAAATGCGGTTGGTTGTTTGGCTTCGTGGTCTCAGGTTTGGGGTTGTTGGTGTGTTTCTGAAAACTGACAGAAGGCAGATCAGATGTCGTCCCCCGCTACCCGCCCCCCTCACCCGCCCCCCCCCCCATTTCACCTGCAGAGCTGGATCAGGCTAGAGAGAGGGAGGGAATTTTGCTGCGCTCATGCGCTTAGGGAGGTGAGGGCTCATGATCTGAGGAAAAAGTTGGTCATGAAGCCAAAGGTCACACCTCCTCTACCTCTCCCTGCACAGTCATCAATCTCTCCGTTACAACACATTCTTAAGCTGAACGCCTGCCTCTGCTGGACAGTATACACACACACACACACACACACATACACATATAGGTGCACATGCAGGAACAGAATGTACTGAACTGAAAATATTATGATGGTTGTACTTGTATCTGCTAAAACGAGTCACATTCTGCACATACCATAGCCTCCTAGACTTGGATGGATTGAGCATTTTGGGGATTTTTTTGGAATTGTTCTAACGGTCAGTTTGGAGACAAATGCTCCGCAGCCACCGCGGCATGGCGTTCATATTTTCTCTAACGCTGCTACCAGAACTCTACCTAAGTCTGCTGTACTCTAAGACTCAATTTACATTCTCTACCTCCTTCTCCCCGGAGCCTCTCATTTTCACAAGCCAAAACCAAAAATCAAACAAACAAACAAAACAAAACAAAAAAAAACACGCAAACACTTCCACCAAAAAGTACCACGGTCTCTCGCTCAAAATCGTTCAACCCGTAATGGACGAAAGAACATCCCCATTTTCCGCCCCGCCATTTTGTCCATCCCAAAGGCCGCGTCTCTTTCTCGGCGGGCCGTAATAACCGTGCCTCTTTTTCCCCGACGGCCGTCGCTCTCATGCGGTCAATACCCCTCTATCGGGCTTCTCTCCGGCTACCATTATGACTTTCATCTTCACCAACAAATTGTCAGAGATGTTTCTGCCATTTAGAGCCACTGTGTGTGTTTACACTTTTGTCGGGGGAGCTCTTGGTACTTGATGCCTCTTTTCCACCAATATGGAGCCCCCTGTGACTTACTGAAAGACAAGGACGCCGGACTAGGTAAAGCGTCTTTGGCTTGGGTGCATATTTTGCAACACTCGCCTCCGAGGTAGCCTCTTAATTACGAGATCAAAGCCACCGGGAAAAGGCGCTAAGTGTCGGGGAAGCCAAAGCGGTCAGTCTTAGCCTTTGATCAATAAGACGTCGGGTGGGTTACGGCACCAGAATTCTAGCCACTACATTAAACAGACATGTGCTTTTCTTTCTTTCTTTTCTTTTCTTTTTTTTTTTTTTTGTTTTGTTTTTTTTTTTTGGATGTCCTTTTTTTTTATGTTTGATTTCTTCAAATAAAATGTATTGTGCCTCCTTGTAACTGGGGAAGGAACGAGCGGGCTGAGAGTGTTTGAAGTTAGCTGAGCAGTACAGTGTCTCTGATGAGAGAAGGTGAGGGGGCTCTTATACGTTCACTTGAAAAGACCCTCTTCCCAGGACAGGAGAGAGAGAGAGAGAGAGAGAGAGAGAGAAAGGTTTCTAATATTGTCTGAAAGGAAACACATTTGGACTGATTACGTGAAGTGGACAGGGGTCAGACATGGTTGTGCCTGGGACGGATGAGTGATCTCACACAGCAGGGCTGATACCCCTGCCCCTTGTGTCTATTACCCTGAAAGCCTTTACCATACACCATGACAACACAATGTGATGGCTCTGCTGTTTGTTTGGGGTGGATGGTTTTTTTTGGTTTTTATGAAAGCCTAAATACACTCTAGATCTGCTCATGCACACATACTATCATTTCCTGGCTTTGGGCAGATGCTGTACTTATCAGACAACAGCCGACATGGTGATAAAATTATACTTATTATTGTGGTTTTATCTAATTGTGGTGCTTATATAGTTACCATAAACGTATTGCGCAGTGCTTATAAAAGTGCTAAAGGTAGCACTGTGCATGTTTGTGTGTGTGTGTGTGTGTGTGTGTGTGTATGTGCACATGTGTGCGTGTGTGTGTGTGCGTGTGTGTGTCTACACGTGTGTGTTTGTCCGTCTGCCTGAACGTGTGTGCCTTTTGTTCAATTTCTTTTTTTTACAGTTGTGCCGTGCATTGCCTGCGCATACGTGTATTCCATGAGTGTGCGAGGTAACAAGATTTTGACGTGCATTGACTTTGAGTGTGAGAAAAGGGGTTATTCAGTGAAGATGTGAACGCAGGGGCGGCTGGCTATGCCGGTGATCTGGCCGCACGCCTCCGTTTTTTCTGAAGCCATCCAAACGGATTCACATATGGGATGGATAAAGAGGGTGTTTCTTGTGGTGTGCTTCTATGTTGACACCTCAGAGAACCACCGGTGTAAAGTTGCGGCTGAAGGGGTCTTCACGTGCCGTCTTCCCCAAAGATCCCCTTCTTCTCCGCAAGATTCCGCGTCCTCCGGACCCCCTCACGGAGGAGCCACGTAGCTGCCCCCCCCCCCCCCCCCCCCCCCCCCCCCAGGCCCCCATCTGACTTAAACCAAGTCTTGACTTTGATGCCCTTTTTTTCTTAGCATTCCTGTTTTTTTTGGGGGGGGGGGGGGGGGGGTTTTCCACGAGATTCCATTCGAAGATATCAGGGGATCTTTGTTTGCGTGCTAATCGGAATTCTAAAATGTATAACGCAAAAACATACTGTAGTCTTACGGTCTGTAGAATTTCAGCTCAGAAGCTCCAGGTTCAGCAATCATCAATTCGTAATATATCTGACTTACTTTTGTGTTTCAGTTTAATGAAATGATATAGTAATTTAGATCAAATCTGTCTATTTTTCTGATATGTTGTAATTATGAGTATAATTAACAACACTTCTGTAAAAATGTGTAAAAACATAGAAAAGTAGATCCTGTCTTTACTTTTAAACAACCGGGCAAAACATTAGTGCTTGAGTCATCTGAAGGAGGGTGAAACAGAGAGACAAGGGAGAGAACAAAAAGAGTGACAGATGTTAAAGAACAAGAGTGCAAGGTGCCCTCCATTCAGGTTCATGCCCTGCAGGAAGATTATGACAAGCTTTGCTCTATTTGTAGTTAGCACTAAAGAATCCATTTTAGCATTGCATTGAAAAATAAGTCAGAGCTGTTTGTCATTCAAAATAGTCCTCCATATGCCATCCAAAGCACACCAAACCTTCACATTGATTTACATATTTTTGTAGAGGCCACAGCAGTGAGCTCTTTAGGGGGTAACAGTGTGGCCCCTTAAGCTTAGGGCTTTGCCTCACAAGGGAAGTTAGAGAGAGGCCCATAAATAGAAGACATTTATATCAACAACAGCCCATTTGCCTCAATACAGATCCTGACACACCACTCCCACTGGTCCTATCCATTCTTACCAGCTGTCAATCAAAATACCAATAACCCAACATCGCCCTTTGTTGCAGGAAGATTCGGCAGGTCTCACATAGGGTAACCAAGTGTAAAGACTATAGGTATATTCAATACATGCATTTTTAACAAGTTGCCATTTTTCATGAGCTGCCGTTTTTATGGGGGGGTTTTTTTGTTTGTTTTGCTTTTATGTTTTTTGTTTTTATGGGGGGGGGGGTTTTTGTTTCGTTTTTATGTTTTTTTATGTTTTTTGCTTCGCTTTTTGCAGAGTGAACAGACGCAGATAAACATTGCTTTGCTTTATGCCAGTATAAACGATATAGACATATGCAGGATCACGATGATGTCAGATTTGTATCACTCCACACTGTTTCTCTCATTCTTTTCTTTTCCATCTCTGATTCTCTCTCTCTCTCTCTCTCTCTCTCTCTCTCTCTCCCTCTCTCTCTCTCTCTCTCTGGCCAATGTGACTGTGTCGTAGAGTGGGTCGGCAGTGCTGGCCTGTTCACGGCTGAACGGTCAGAGTGCTCTTGGTCATTATCTGACCCCAGCCTCCCTGCTGCCGCACCAATTAGTTCTGACCCAGAAGGAATTTCAGGAGACAGGAGATAGGCATCCTTCCATCCCGAGCTGCTCAGTACACAGGCACTCAGAGAAACATAGACAGACAGACAAATAAACACACACACACACACACACACATACCCATGAATAAACAGACACACACACACCCATGCATAAACAGACACATGGACACACACACACGCACATGCACACACACACACGCGCGCGCGCACACACATATAGACAAGCACACATACAAGCACACATATGCGCACACACTCAGATATGCACGCAAAAACACATACAACCTCACCCACAGACACACACATACAGTATGATCGCTAGGTCACATTATGGTATTTATTCACACTTTCACCCACACGCTCATCTTTGTATGATCATATATTAACAGTACCTGGTGAAGCATTTCATTTATTTATTTTGCAAATTAATAAAAATGTATACCACACCATGCCATGTGATATAAAAACACATATAGCGTTGCAGTAACGTAATGGCATATAACTGAATTTGCATCAGCTGTAAATGCCACATGACAGCAATTCTTAGCTTGTAAAGGTATAGTAACTTACTAAAGGTAAGGTTCCAAAGGTATCTTGAGTTGTTTCTGAAAGCAAGTTTTTCAGGCTGTACCCATAGTATGCAATGTTGTTATTGTTCAAATATTATTGTCTGTGGGGCTTTATGTCACATGTTTCCGAGAGAGAAAGTTCTCAAAAGTATGTGAGTAAATGTAAGTACCTCAGCAATCAGCAAAAACCCTGTGAATATATTTCTGTAATTCTTGACCAAAATCCAAGCATTGGCCAGTATCTCACCACTTGCCTGCATGTCTACTGAGGAAACCCTGAATATTAATATCTTTTTTTTTAGTCCCCGGTCACACTTGCGTTTGGCTAAATCGTGCAGAGGCTGAACTTTATAATTATCATTACGTGTAAATCTTCATCACGTATCAAGCCGCTCTAACAAGAACTAATAGGCTTACAGCTTGATTAAAAAATTATTTTAACTATGCCTTAAGCCAAGAATATAACATTTGCTTAATTACGATTGGTCAGGCCGCGTTCCGAGGAAAAGCGGGCACGTGCGGTCCACAGGCTGTGGGTCGGGGAAGCAGTGCTTCGCTGGGCGGCAGTGGGAATTTGGATAGCTCCCAGTACAGGTAATGAGTCTAAGCTTTGATGGGTAATGGTAATGTTGTAATCTCGGGCCATTAGGGGACAGCAGGATGGAAACAGTTTAATATTTGGCTAGGTGGACTGGCAGATAGTGCCCTCAATTAAGCAGCTACAGTGCTGCGTTAATGAGGAAGCTTTGGATCCAGACATACCTACGCCGCACAGGTGGCAGTGTGACCGAGCCTCTGAGAGAGCTTGAGAATGCTTTGATTTTTTTTTTTTTTTTTTTACATATATCATTTTTTCTCTTCTTTTAGGATACGAAAACACACACAAATTAGAGTATGATGAATTGGAGTGTGACTAACGCGCACACACACACACACACACACACACACACACACATGTGCGTGCGTGCTTGCACATACGCGCATACACGCACACTCACACACACACACACACACACACACACACACATATACACGCGCGGCAAAAGTCTGCAATTAGGGTCAGAGCCTGGAATGCCCTGTGACAATACTGTTGAGAGAGTGTAATGAAGGCATACTGAAAACCTCCATAGTCCAATCTAAACCATCTTCACACAATGCAGACTCTAAACCTTTAGCATCAGTCTGCAAACACATAAGGGCTTTCAGCGAGACAGCGGCAATTTGGTCCCGCAGTTGTCTTAGCTTCCACTAGTTTGGACTCAAATTAGCCCTGGTTTCAGACACTGTCTTCTCCTGAGAAAGAATGTCCATGTGTTCCCAATTTTCTTTCTTTCTTTCTTTCTTTCTTTCTTACTTTCTTTATTTAAATCGATAACTGTTGTACATTGTGCTTTTTGGCATTTTTTTTCCTTTTATTTGTAATCATTATGAACATTGTTTCGCGTTTATTGAAAGAAATGATAAAAAATAGCCATGTTCTTTCAACTTAGTTTCATTAATCCTATATTTTCAATCACATTTGACCATACATTCTCAGTAAATGTCACAGTCTTATATGTCTGTATGACAATCAGCCTCAATATATTTTCCTATGTCTCTGACATACATCAACGTATCATCCATTACCATAACAGATGTGACATGAATATTCAGATAGCTGTTTTAAATATGTCAAATGAATCCGCCCCTTTCTGTCACTTCAATTGTCTTACTGTATATTTCTATACCTTTTAATACGGTTTTAGTGAATAATATGAAAGCAAGTACAGGCCTCATTTAAATTTCATGGATGCATGGCATAGATAGCCATGTCATTCATTAACAGATCTGATTTAAATATTCAGATGGATGCGGTAATTGAAGGGAAACTCGTGTTCACACATGGCAGGGCTAGCTTGTGTGTGTGTGTGTGTGTATCTGTGTGTGTGCACGTGTGTGTGTGTATACTGAGCGCCCCGGGCTCTGTCCTGCAGCCGATCGGCCCATCTGATCACGCATGAGTGGATGGTCCAGCCCAACACAGCTCTGTTCACTGCGGGTTGTTTTTGATACCCTCAGGGGGTGCTATGGCAATGGGGCAAACGCCTTATCAGAAAAGGGGTAAACTACAGAAGAGAAGAGAAGAGAAGAGAAGAGAAGAGAAGAGAAGAGAAGAGAAGAAAAGAAACAGTAGGGAATGTTATCATGAACTGGAATCAGCAGCTGTGTAGGCTTCGTACAATGTTATAGAGTTTAATCCAAACTGGAATTAACATCCCTTCGCTTTTTAAAAAAGAAACAAAAAAATCCCACACCTAGTCACAAGCACTCGACTTTTCAGGTTTTCAGCTTTTCAGTTATGTTTAGTTAATGTGAGCAGGATGGTACATTAATGTGTGACTGTTTAGTTAAGAGATGGGGAAACGCTACGATATGTTTTAAAGGACTAGACTCCAGGATGGCCTCTGTCCTCGCCCGTCACTGCCCCTCTCATCTGCCCACCTTCCTCTCTCTGCACCCCCCCCTCCCCTTCCTCAAACAGTCATCCTCTCCACTCTCCGTCCCTATTAATTGCCTGTCAAAAATGTGCCGAATTAACGGATTAACGATCCGGGATTTGAATCTTGAGGATTCGGATGGAGACGATGGAGGTTTTTCCTTACCGTCACCTTCTCTCTCTCTCTCTCTCTCTCTTTCTCTCTCTCTCAAAAACACACGCACACACTCTCACACACACACACACTCTCACACACTCAGCCGCCTCCCCTCCCCATGCCTCTCCGTGCAGAGTTGCCACAGATCTGCATCCAGGACATTTGAGCGGATTGCATTTCATTAGTTTGATTTGAGCGGACAGGACTAAGCTGCTGAGGGGCTCTCTGCTGACAGCTAATTACAGGAATCTGCCTTGTCCACTGATAGAGAACAATGGGCCACGATGAGCCCGCCTTGCCAAAGGGATCTCACTGGATGGCTCTATACATTTATGATTTCAGAATACATCAACCACAAAATAAATGCAGTGAGTTACCAGATAAAAATAAACAATGTTTACAGGGAAAACAGTTATCATATGCAGATATCATTATCGTGTTCTTCCCATAAACGTCGTTTTGACAAACAGTCTCTTGCGTTTTTGTTGACAGTTGTGTCACTCTTGCGTGTGCATTTAGACTACGTATTGACCAGTTGAAATGTTCTCTGTGCAAAGAGTCTTTATAATGGCTCATTTAGCGCGGTCAGACAGAAGAGCGTTCGTTCTTTGAGTGTGTAACGCGGAGTCATGTCAGGCGTGTTCGTCCATCCTGCTGTCCATAACCTGGAGATACCCCCTAAAGCGGCTTCGACAGAGTGGACACTGCCCTGTTGTGTCCGCCTGCATAACCCTGCCCATCTCTAGATAATCAACATTAAACCATCTCGCTCCGCTCATGTGGACGTTTTCCCCCTTAAAAGAAAATTAAATGGATTAGCGCAAACGTCAGTAAATCTAGACGTCGCATTAGGCTCGCTACATTTGAAATGGCTAGCGTTATCACATCAGAACAATTGGATTACCCGAGTTTCTACCCAGCATACTCTTCTGTCGAGATTCTGAACTTTTTTCCTTTTTTTTCTTTTTTTTTTTTCTTTTCTTTTTTTTTTTGCATAGCGTGGCACACAAATCGACCATGCTCCGGGGAATCTGTGTTTAGGATTTTCATTACCACTAAATTGATTTTACAGCAAAGCTAGTAATTCAAATATTAGCAGATCCAAACACAATCTCCTATCTTCCTCTTGTCAAATAGCGCTCCGCTTTCTTGCATGGTGACCCAGCTAGACTCGTTTTTTTAGAAGTCGTTAACTGTACAGCTTGACTGGCATGCTGTCACTATGGAGGGGTGGAAAAAACTTTTAAACATTTCAACGGTTGTTTGTGCCAACTGCTCGGGTCGGGCATTCTACTCTTTATCTTCCTCCTCCTCTCCCCTCGTTTGCCCATTTCATCATCGACTACAGTGACTGAGTGTCCGCTACCACCGCCCCCCCCCCCTGCCCGCCAACCCCCATCCCTCTGCCAACACTGTTGCCTTTGTTAATGTCACTCTCTGTCAGAGTAAGTCAGACGCAGGCGCTGAGGTGATCGGGTCCGAGCGCTCGGGCAAGAAGTCAGCGCTCTGCCGTTCGGTTGTCCAGGGGGTCATCGCTACAGTAACGCGATTGAGTGACAGGGTGCAAGGGGATTGTTAGTGAGATTTTTCGGCGTGGGGACGCCCTGTCAGGGCCGGTGTTGCAGAGCCCTGTGTCAGCTGGCCCTTTCGGCGGGTTCGCTAGGACAGGGGCTGACAGGTGAGCTGCACAGTGGCTCTCTGGCCTCCTAATTGCAGTCCCTGGTCTTTCCTCTGTGGGGCCTGGGGGAGGAATGTATGGCTGGGCCCTACTCCTGCCCCTCTGTGCTGGCCCTGAACACAGGCTGCATGCCCTGCCTGGAGCAGAGTCTGGACCGAGGATGGTAATCATAGATGAGCACCCGTCTCACGCACGGCAGGTGGATGGACAACCAGATATCCCTGACACACACACACACACACACACACACACACACACTATGAATCTTATGTTGTTATTGTTGTTTTTGTGCTTCCATACAAAACCCTGGTGTCATGATGATATCCAAGCAAAGTTTCCTAGCTCACAGAAAAACTTGAAATGATCAACGAATCTTCCGGAGATGAAAGCTGGCAGTAGTGGGGGTAACGGATACAGTGCTGTCAGGATAAAAGTACCCACCTTTCTGAAACATCTTTGACAAGATTTAGGTCCTAGGACAACATGTTTGCTGTTTTAAGACTTGCAGACACGTTGCCAAAGATCATCAATCTTGAAATGTGTCTCCATCCTAATGTTAGGGGAAAGTCAATGTCCAAATGGTAGGCAAGTGTGAAATAATGTACAATTTTAATATCCGATGCGACCTTCATAAAATGAACTGCGGTAACATGATGTGCGTGTGAAAATGTACCTAGGGAAGCAGATGTTCAGTTTTTTAGGCTGACAACTGCACCAATCCAAAGTCTGCTTTTATGGGAAGGAGACAACGGTGGGAAGAGGTACTGTTCCCGCGGTCAGCGCTCCGGTTGACACGTTATTCCGAAAATAAATTTTTTGAAAAGAAAAAAAGGTGGGGGGAGGAGGTAAAGAAAGAAAGAAAAGTGATGTCTCTTATAGTTCCATCTTTTGGATTTGTCGGACGAGATCTTTTCTTTCTTCCCACTGCTTAAACTTTATCTGGAACTTGACCGACGGAGGCTAATTTGCCACGCTTGTCATGATTGTTTGCATTTGTTATGTGTCCCATCGGTGAGCGCTTAAAACTGCTGGGGACCAAATTTCGTTTTCATGTTGCTCGTATGAACTACTGCCACTGGAATTTTGCACGGTTAGTGCTTAGTCATGCTACAACCTATGCCACTGTCAAGAAATTATTTTAACATGTGTCCGTTTTTATTTATATAATTACCCTACTAGCCTTCTTAAAATGAATGAAATTACATTTGCTGTATGTTCACTGTGCACAGGCAAACTACAGGCATCATTTTATGTGTGCTTTTAAAAGGCAACCATTTATACTTTAGTAGGCTACCATATATTAGTTCTAAGTGCCTGGTCTACACACAACTTACTTCTACCAGGTAAATTCCTTCCGCTTTGCATCCGTTAAATGTGTGTCTTCGTCTCGTCTTTCATCTTGCAGTTATATCAGTACTTGTCCGTTTTAGCGAAAAAACATGTATTAAGGATAGGGTCAGGTGGAATGTAGATACTACAGTAAGTACAAAACTCAAGGCTTGCATTGATGAGATCTGAGTAATTGTCAAAAGATTTCATTAATGAATTCCCCCAAGATTCTGAATATGTAAATGAAAGTTCTATGAATATGTATATTTCTCAGGGACCAAAGAGGTGGGGAAAAAGGGTTCCTGGCTGACTGAAATTGGGACAGTACATCAGGAAATGTTTTAATATATTTTAGTATCAAAGAGGCTTTCTGAATGTCCAAAAAATAAATAAATAGTAATTTTAGAATCTTTTGGAAATTTTCTTTTAAATTTTCTTTGCAGAGTTTTGGCCACCACATTACCAGAACAGTGTGTTCCACAGTTTCTATTTTGAGTCAAATTGTATTTATGCTCTTATGTAGCTCTCTTAAATTCTGTTTACTCAGTTTAAATTCCATTTATTTCAACAACACTATTTATATCTTTAAACTTGTATTTGAAGTGTGTGGGCATGTATACGTGTGTGTGTGTGTGTGTGTGTGTGTGTGTGTGTGTGTGCATGTCTGTGTGTGCGTGTCTGTGTGTGTGTGTGTGTGTGTTAAACAGAGTGTTATTTCCTGGCACTTCTTGGTGCCAGCTGTGCTGGGCTGGTGCTGGTTCCTGGGGGCAGAGGCCTGCGGTGATCTCAGCTCTGTTCCTATACCAGCATCAACAGCCTGTACAGAGCCCCAGGAGTTCACACAAACAGACACACACACACACAACACACACACACAAACACACACGCACACGCACATGCGCGCACACATACACACACGCAACCACATATCTACACACATGGACATGTCCTCGCTAAACACACATGTGCGCGTGCACACGCACACACATGCAAACTATACATGCTGAGTTCTGGAGTTTTAATTAGGCAGCCTGGTAACACAGCACAGAAGTCCCATCTCACATCAGCACTGATCTCCCAAATGCTGAGAGTCGAATTGTCTCTGGGGGAGAAGCTGCCTCTCCCTGGTCCACAAAGAGAAAAGAGAGGGTAACCCGGCGGATGGGCAGCATGGCCTAGACCAACGATAGAGAAGGAGAAAGAGGTGCTCGGGTGGCAGCAAAAAAGCATTTTTCTTCCCTGTTGGGTCTGAGCTCTTACCTTTTAACATTCATCCTCACTTTGTCCATGTTGCTGACACCACACTGCCATCCAGAGGCGTGATGCTGTAGTGCAGTTTGGTATGATCATCCGGAGGACCAATAAGAAGTCAAGGATGCAATGAATTAATCATGTGTATTTTTTTTACCATTTGCATATGTTTTACATAATATGATAAATGAGCTTTATCAAAAGATTTGCTTTGTCACCTAATTCACTATTTCTCATTCAAATTATTGCAATGGGAATATCTTTGTGATAGTGATATATATATTACATGCATAACAAAATCTTTTATTTTTTCCCTCTCATTGTGTTTTTCATTAGTCTGGTAAAGTATCATATATTTATGATGCTTGTGTGGGGATATTATTCAGCACAATTGTATCTTTGTTACCATGTCAAGTAATGACAACTATTTGTACACATTTGTTAAAAGCTTGAAAATAAGAACACCGATATTTACTAAATGTGAAAACACGCTCGCATATTTAACCTCTTAAATGTTTCACGCAGTTATGACAAAATGGAATCAAAATCAAAAATTCAATAACGTGCAAACATTTCCGTGGTCGTGTATTTTCATCGTTTTGCTTTTATGTTTTGTATTTTACATGTTTTTGGAATAGTTTGGTCTTAGGCATGGAATGAAATTTGACTGTTGGAAGAATGAAAACTATGCGCTGGAAAATAAACTTCTTTTGTGTGTCACAGTGGCACCCCGTAGGTTTCCTAATGCTTTTTTTTTTTTTTTTTTTTTTTTACCAAAGTGTATGATAAATATCACTTAAATAAATAAATAAATAAATAAACAGATTAATTATTTATCAAGCATCATAAAACAAACAAACAAACAAAATAAATATAAATAATTCATTTCCACAGTGTTATCAACAACAACTACAAAAAAAAAAAAAAAAAATTAAAAATCACGCAAAGAAACCAAAACAAACTGTTTTTACACACTACAGAGGGACTGGAAACCCTACAGACTACAAGCTTTTTTAAATACTCAGATTTCTGCACCAGACCTTCAGTATATTCAAATCAAACATCAAATGACCATCAGTGCTGAACAGGATAATGAGGGAGATACGGCGCTCCCGTGGTGGTTGATGGTGTGCATGCGTTAGATTGAGAGTGATGAGAAATAGGGCTGATGAGAAGGGTTAAGGAAAGAGAAGAGGGTTAGAGGAGGGGAAGGGGTAGCGATTTTCGATACGCCTCTCATCCAGCTCCGTCTGGCCTGTGCCCTCTCCTCTGCCCCCTAAACCAATCGATCAGCTAAACCTGCCGCTGCCTGTCTCCCACAACGCACTGCTTAGGGAGCGATGTTACCGGAGAGAAGAGAGAGGTCACAGTGCGAGTGTGTGTGTGTGTGTGTGAGAGAGAGAGAGAGAGAAAGAAAGAGAGACTGTATGTGTGTGTGTGTATGTCTGCGTGTGTGTGTGTGTGTGTCTCACACTCAATGCACGTGTTCTCGCGCTATCTCAATCCAGACCCAGCTGTTTCCTTGAGTTGTGCATTCAGGCACTTCACAGTCTGTTATGATACTATGTTCTCCCAACTCGCTATAGATTAGCCTACATTGTGGTGGAAGACTCCCATGGGAGAAGTCTGGAAGCTACAGCAGGAGCTCAGATGTTTAGGGGGAGTACAGTGGGGTCTTGGGGTGGTCCTGTGTCTGGACGCCAGGTCAGCTGGTGCTGGGTGGCAGGGATTATACCGCTTCATCATTAGTCCTGATCCAGACCAGCTGATGCCTGCTTCAACCCCCTTTACTCCTAATTAGCCTTATTAACTGGCTCACCTGAACCCAGCCAGGAGGCCTGCCACATGGGACAGGCAGGTAAAAAATACCTCACACAGGTACACCCCTTGCCTATTACTACAGCAGCTGCACAGCCATCACACACACACACACACACACACACAAACAAGAACCAGCAAATTCAGCACAACCTGACACAGAGGTACTAACCTCACAAAGGCACAGAAAAAGAAAATGCATTCACCTAATTAAAAATAAACACACACACACACGCACACACACACACGCGCACACACACACACACACACACATACGTTTTGTAAATTTACTGTAAGCAATACAGCTGCATGTGTCTGGTGTCTGTATCCAGTATAACTCTGGTGTATTTCAAATCATTCAGTGTTAAATTACTTTGGTCCCTCCCATCTGTTCACAGTTGCTCTTTCCCTCATGTCCTAGATCATCTGGATTCCCCCACATTCTATACCATACAGTTTTATATACTGTAAAACAGTGAAAACGGTGTATGTAAATTTATATGTATATAGGAATATGTATAAAGTTTAGAGGAATATGAATATAGTTTGGCATACAAGGCTCTGTGCATTTTCTGCCCTACAGAGTAGGGCAACATATTATCATACTTACAGACTTTTTCAATTACTTGCATTCATTTCTCTCAACACAATTCACATTTTCAAAACAGCTAAAATGCCATCCTCGACACAAACGTGTTTTCTCAAAATATCATATTTCTTCTCCAAAACCTCAAACCTCAGCCTCAATATTTAAATCGCTCGTCACAAAACGAGACATATTCACCAAAGCAGTAGCACGAATCTTCCTTATGAAAATATGTCTTTTGCAAAACACCGAAAACAAACTCGGAATTAAAAGCACCTGGAGCGTTGGCTATGCACATGTCTGTACTTCATGCAACTTGTCTACTACTAGAGTTCCCTATCCCAAAGTAAACAGCATATCCCTTGCAACATAGCAAAATCAAAGTCAATCATGAATTCAGTGTAAACCAATGAGATACTGTGTGTCTATCTGTATAGCTGTTGCATGAATTATGATCAGTTATCACTGGGAACATACAACCTTCTTTTACTAATTTAAATCAGAGGGCAGAACAGATATAGTAAGTGGTATTATATCACTCAACCTACCAGGCACCCCTGTGGATGTCACATTACAGACTTATATAGACTGATGGTGGATTGATGTTTTAAATACATATTAAGATGGTTTACCTGTATGAATCTAAGGTTCAATATTTTGAAAGCAAAAGTTCTAGTGGTACTGATGTACTACTGGACTATGCAT
>NC_044495.1:53543793-53576293 GCF_902362185.1 Chanos chanos | reverse complement strand
CAGTCTCTTCTATGCATCCCAACACACTCAACAGCCATCCAGACTCCTGAATCTACCTCCATCTCTGCCTCTCTGCCTTTAATTTTTCCCTCCGTTTCTGCCTCCGCAGACTGCTGGCTCTCCCTCTTTCGCTTCATGCGCTCAGTCAGCAACATTCTGCTCGCCTAATTAGCTATGTTGTTCCGTTTGCTTTCTCCAAGGTACTCCTCTCCTTCGAAGGTTTTAAGTTCAAACTAAGAAAGCTCAGGTATAATCTCTTCACCTCTAGATGATAACCCCCCCCCCCCCCCCCACACACACACACACACACACACGCACCCCCACCCCTCATATGAGGGCTAAGAATGACCCCACAGAAGAACCCAGCTGTGCCCTGCCGTCTTGACCTCTCCGTGGATGCTGTGACCCCCTTCGTTGACCCCGTGCGTGTAACCTCAGACCTCAGCTGCTCCGTCTCACTCAATACCTCCGCTCTGCATGAGTTCAGTTTACCCTTATTTTACTTTAGCGCTTTAAATAGTAACTCTTGATGTGTCTGTTTTGAAATGTGTATCTCACCACATCGATTTGTTCATTTTGTATTCAAACCATCCCTGCGCATATATTCCATCCATCTGTTCATCCATCCATCCATCCATCCATCCATCCACCCAACCATTGTAATATTTGATTCACCAGTGCTGAATTCACGTTAAGCATTTGTAAATCAATTTTTAATGTTGTAAAGATCATTGTGTTTGCGTGTGTGAATGCATTTGTGCATGTGCGTGTGCCTATGCCTGTGCTTGTGTGTGTGTGTGTGTGTGTGTGTGTGTGCGCGCGTGCGTGTGTGTGTGTTTGTGCATGTACGTGTGCGTGTGTGTTTGTGAGTGTGCTGAGGGAACTCACTCCTGCAGGTGTAATTATATTAGACTGTGATTAGCTCTTCCTCAGTCTTTACCTCAGGGTGCAGAGTAATTCTCTATTCAAATAACCCCACCTTTGTTGTCATAATTGGATTTTTAAACACATACATATCAATTAACAAAGTAAATCTACAGACTATTCAAAGTGCATTTGTATTTTTAAAACTCATACTCCTGTGGACGTCCTTCAAGCCCTGAAGTCAAACGATTCTGTTAAGCAGATACCTCTGGAAAAAAAAAACATTTCGGGCTGTAAGTCTTTCTTTTCTTTCCTTCTTTTTTTAGACAGACATTTTACAGAGACAAGGGGTGGAGGGGTGGAGGGGTGGTGGTGAGAGGGGATGGTGGGGGTAGAGGGTTAGCGCAGATCAGACAAATTGCAACGGAGTCCTTTCCTCAATGCAAACGTCCCCACCCACCGCGCCAATTTAGCATCCCAAAAGCAGCCTAATAGCCAGATATACAATTATATGCTGGACTGACCCCACACCATTAGACCAGAGTTGTGTTCTATGTATGTATTCAAATTGCAAGCGAGATATCTCCATATGTGGGCAAAATGAGAGTTTGCTGAGTGACTGTGGATGGGGTAAACAGGCAAAGCAGAGCGCGAAGCCTCGGGATCCACAGAGCGAGCTAGACTCGTGCCGCGGCTTTATCATTCGACTCAATTTAGTCCGACAGAATTCCGCGTATTAGTGCGCTTGGCAGTCTTTTTTTTTTAACCTTGTCAGTGTTACTACAGCATCGCAGAATATCCAATCAAAAAGTTATATTCAAGTCGAATTAAACTGAAACGTAACCACAGTTTGAACCCAGTGCAAAAATGTCAAGAATTTCAAATGGAGAGAAGTCATCTAATGGCCTGCTATTTTAGTAAAAGGAGAGAGGATTGAAGTGAAAGTAATAGGGGGAAAAAAGATTAACTTTTATCTTTTGCTTACCACTTTGCTTAAAATACAAGTATATTGACAAATGAAGTATTTATAATTCATTATAAAAATGTGAAATGAATTATTTTTTAAATGTAAAACACTTATTGAGTGTGATATAACCTACTGTACCTTTCGTTTACGTCTCACTGATGAAGACTGTTAGTGCCCTCTAGCGGTGAGGATTGGTTACAACTATTTAGGGCCGTCGTTTCTGGTAATGCTCATAAATATTGCCACATAGCCAAACGCAGCCGAATTGCCATAAGAAATGAGATTAGAGTTTGATCATATTTGATAATAATACAGTTTCGAGTATCCTCTTTAGCTTTCCTCGTACACTGCTGTTTTCATAGATTATATTTCAATGGTTTCTTAAGAACAAGCATGAAAGAGTGATCTCCCTCACTGATTTTTGTCTCTTATCTTCAGTCTGTCACGGAGACAGACCTCAGTTTACCTCGTACACACTTTCAGAAGAATAGATAATGCCCAGCTGTTTTTATAATCATTCAATCATCCGCCTGCGCGCCTCACTATCAATGCGAGGCCCCTTTTCACTGCGCCCGTCAGAGCTGACAGTCCCATAGAAACCCACCTCTAATCATAGCAGGGTGTCTCAACGTAGCGCTCGCGCTAACCCTCAGAGAATGACAACCCGTGCCAACATTACACATCCTCCTATCGTACTCCAACATCTTTTTCTTTTCCTCCCGTGCTCCTCGCATCTCTCCCTCCCCCTAGACCTTCCTCTTTGGCTCTCTCGCTCTCCCCTCGTATTGTTTTTCTCGGCTTGTCGGTTGGCAGCGGCATCGTTTCCGTCTCTTAGTGTCAATTAAAAGAGTGAACTATCTGCATTTGTCAACATATCATCTGTGGGCCCGGCGTGACGCTCGGCTGATTTGTCGGCGATTTCTGACACTGAGGAGAGAGCAGGAGACGGCCATCTCCCTCATTAGAGAGAGAGAACCGCAGCCATCAGGGCTGACACGATACTTACCAGCCAACAGTCTTCAAGCCTGTCAGGCCTGTCACACGCCACGGTGTACCTCAGCAAGCATCGACACACACAGACACACAGACAAAGACACACACACACACACACACACTCATACATATATATCCACACATCATGCACCATGCACAGAGATGCGGGGTATTATGTATCCACACGCTGAAACAAGCACGTTCCTATAACACTCGGGTCTATTATGAGAGTGTATGAGACTCCCCAGTGAGCTAAAAAATTATTTTCTGAGAACTGGTTTAGAAAAGTAGTAGCACCACCACTAGTAGTAGTGGTAGTAGTCCTAGTAGTAGTAATGTGTGATATTCTGTGTGTGTGTGTGTGTGTGTGTGTGTGTGTGCGCGCACATGTGTGTGTGCGCGCACATGTGTGTGTGTCCATTTGAGCATATGCGTTGGCTGAGGGCATCATTTTTGAGTCATGCAATTCCTTCCTACTCAACCCCCACAGTGAGAACAGGAGTAGGGAGCCAGTTCTTTGACTTTCTCTTACTGTTCCCACCACAAATCACATTCATTAAGGAGAGGAGTTCTGTACCACTCCAAAAGGTGCAAGCTGAACGAGAAGACTAAAAAAAGAAATCTTCAAAGAGAGAGAGGGACAGGCAGAGACACAGTGAGAGAGAAAGGGAGAGGAGAGAAGAGAGAGAGCGAGAGAAAGAGAGAGAGAGAGAGAGAGAGAGACAGACAGACAGACAAAGGATGAGTTAAAGGGACAAAATGAATTAATAATTCCAGTGAACAACAGAGAAATTTTGCTTGTATCATCAGTTATCATTTACTGCAATGTTTGTTCAGCATTAAGAGAGACAGGGTGAGGTAATTTGATATAGCGACTCTTATTCTTACACGCACTGATCCTTTAATGCTGAGCTTTTCTTTTTGTTATCTCCGTTTTACTAAATGATCTGTATTTGTATCTGGAGTGTTTGGAGTTTTTTTTTTTTTCTTGTTCTCCTTCTGTCCAAAGGCATCAACTGACAAAAAGCGAGGACTTGTATCGTGTCACCGCATTGAACAGAGCAGCTTGAAATTCAGCAGAGAAGGACAGAATGATGGTCAAAATCGATATAAATTGAGAGAAGTGCGTGTCAGGGTCAAGTGCTCTTTCAGAAAAGCTGAATGTTGAGCTGAAGAGGGGTGGAAAGATACAAGGTTTCAGTCTGTCACTGGAGACAAGATTAAATGCAGTGAAATTGAGCAGTTCTCTCTGTGTATTACGGGGCTGTGTAGATTCCATAGTGGGGTTTTTTTTGGCTTTTTTAAAAGTGTCTCTGGGAAAAGTTACATTTGCAAGAAGATTCTGTATTTATATATTTGTACAAAGAGTTCATATTACTGTGGTTTTTAGTATCATTTCAGTTGAGATGAGATTATTGAATGTCTCTGGCATAATGTAAGGGGTGTTGTGTCAGAACTGGCCACATTGGTATCAGTGGATTTTAGTATCAGCTGTGATATTTCCAAAGTGATTCTGAGGAGCCATAACAGGCTGCTGTTATTAACTGTCGCTGAAAAGTTATAAATCTGACTGCCATTAATGTCAAATTATGCACATTAAATCAAGTGCAAGTAGAATTTCCCTATGTAAGACTTTATCAACCTGATTGCAGAACATTAGAAACCTGAAATGAAATGAAATGTCAGAAAGAATCTCACAATTATTCAAGATGCTACCCTTTAATTTATATCATTTTTTTAGTTTTTCAGTCTTGAAAATAAAGCCTGTCTATACGTGATGACGTCAGCGCGAAACAGGGAATAGAGGACACGAGTCCCGGGGGTTTCCGTCTGACGGCGCCCTCTCTAAATCCCGCTTGAGTTTTCGGCCGTAATGCCGCAGTGCTCTGCCGTGTTGCAGGCATGTTGTTTTTGCGTGGGGGAAGCGTGCTCTAAAAGAACAGGAATGTGCTGAGAAAACTCTCCTCCTTACACGTACATCAGTGACCTCTGAGTGGAGCAGTCGGTGAGAAATTGTCTGTTCTGTTTGGTTTAACTCTACTTCACGTGTAATTAGAGACCTGTTCAACCCATTCACTCTCTAATCAAGAGAAATTTACTCAACACAAACAAACGTGCGCAGACGCCCAATTAATTGGATTTGAAATCCAGCCAGAGAGGGTTGACTGGAAAGGAATGCCGTTGTCAGTCGAAGACTTGACGAAATGACTAAATAAGTTATAAAAAAATAAATAAATAAAATGTCGTCGCCAAGCGATAACTTTAGACCCAAAGAGGACGCTTGGTTTCTCTGAGAAAATCAAAAGAATCGTAGCAAAATTCATAGGCACGCAGAGACTGTGCAGACACTGAATCTGTAATCCTGGGCTCCTTTGCCTTTGCCAGGCTGAGCAAATCCACCAAAGAGGTGTGTGGAATCAGCTCTCCAGAGTTAAACGCTAATCCGTCGTAATGCCAGAAAAGCAAACAAGCAGGTAAGTAAGACCAGGGCCCCTGTATGGTTCCTCATTTGGATGCAGGAGGTGTATTTGGGATAGTATTAACAGAGACATTAAACGGTTATATTAAGCAAAGGCATGAGAATATTAACTTAGAGTTAAGAACAAATAAACAACACAATAAATTAGTATATGCAAGTGCAGAAGGAATAGAATGTTAGGAGAATTTGTCGACTTTTGCCTATTGTGTTTTTATTGGTTTTCTTGTGAATCATGCCGCCCATTCAAGTCATTCAACAACATGGTGTAAAAGAATCAGGCTTTTTGTTTTGTTTTGTTTTGTTTTGTTTTTTAATTGCTTCATAGAATCCATTTTTAAAAATTCTGATTTCTTTTACATCCAGAACCTGTTGATGTAACATAAACAAACCAAAAACACTAATGTACAAATACAATCACACTTCACAGTTCAGTCCCAACATAAAGAAAAAAAAAACATATACACAACACATTGAGCTGGATTAAAGAAACTCTGAGGGTGTTTATACCGTCCCACACTGGCCCAGAGTCAATTTAACACTGGTGAATTTGATGTGTAGATTTTTTTTAAATGGTAAAAGACCTTTCTTTAACACCACATGGAAAAGGGAAAGAAAGTAGAAAGAATATCCAGTGCTAATATTTTAACATTACAAAAAAATGATAACAGATCAGTGAAATATAATTAATACCTGAGCTGAGACAGATCCAGAAAAACGACACTAATCTAGAATAAAACAGAGTTAAGATGAAATATATTCTATTCACTAATGTATAAAATCATTTCTCACTCACTATCCTCATTCAGTGTCTTACCCCAGTGTATACAGTACAGTGAACTGACTCATAATGGAATGTCAACTGAACATTAAATCTTGTAATTATAATTCAAAGCATTGTGAGTGGGTTACCACGTCCACTTGGTTGCAACATAATTTTTTAGGACAATGCAAAATAAGTTCTGTCACAGCCTTTTTTGTTTTGGTTTGATTTGCAAGGCACATATAAATAATTTAAATTAATATTTAGGCATAAAAATCCTCTCAAAACAATTGTTTCTTTTGGCGAAGAGGAGCAAACCATTTTATACCCATAATTACAAATGTTTATGGTCAGCTTTTTGGATACAGATTAATTCTGGTCCAAGACTAAAAATTTAAGAATGCACAATGACATGCATTTAGTCCACAATTAGGTGCAATTTTCAAAACCATCAAACAATCATTTAAACACAGCGTTCACTTTCAGTGTCAACTAAGATCATTTTATTTACAAATCAGCTCTCAACCGAATCTCCCCATAAACTTCATTTACCTCATATATAGTTATTACCAAAATAGGTGCATTCAAATCTGCCAACAATTACACTGTAGTATGTAGGACAAAGACCTCTTAGCTGCTATTATGTTTTTCTTATGACAGATTTAATACCAACATATATGACAGTAACTCTGTCTACAGCACGTTCTACAGCTACAATACCTGTCAGTGGCCAACACATCATCTGATTCAACAGACTGATGGCACCAATGAAGAGCCATAGAGAATGACTTACTGTGCATTTTACACAAAAACAGACAAAAAAATTCATACGGACTGTAACCAACAACGTGATTCTCCCACTGGATGAATGTATGAGAGCATCAAATGGACACGAGGAACCTCAAAATGTATGTTAAAAAAGAAACTGTAAAAATATCTGTTTTCAACTGCTAAAGTCTGCAACTCCACCCCCAACCCCGCCACCCCCACCACAAAAAAAAAAAAAAGGGAAAAAAGAATGATCACCAACAATCATGTGTCTGTGAGTAATAATTGTCTCCTAGAGACACAGTCTGATGGAGTCTTAATCAAAGTTAATAAGGCAACATTGCCTTCACAGAGATCCAGGGACTTCCTACCCAGATGTGTCCCAAGCACGACTGCTGAATCTGGGATCTGGTTCTAGTCTCTCCCTGCTGTCCCTGCACAAGTCTCCAGGTCCTGTTATACCACAATTAGCCATTTTCTTGTGAAACTGAGGCAGACTCTCACCCTCCATCTCCATATACACAAACCAAACCCAGCAACACTGCTTCTGTCCCCTCTGGGATTAAGGACGTTGCCAAAGCAACAACAAAATCAAGCGCTCTCATCGACTCTCTCCTTTGAACCTTGTTAGTTGGTGTAAATCCGTTTTGTACGTCGGTCGACGTCTCCACGCCAACCCCAAAAAAGGGAAGATCAGATGAGTCTTTCCTCAGGTGGTACTTTGAGCACGCTGTCCATCTCTAGCCTTGCCCCTGCCACCTCCTGCTGGCTTGGGCTGTACGTGCCCTCAGACTGGCGTTTCTTACGAGCGGTTAGAACCATGCAAGTCAGCCCAACCACTGCAAGCACGGCAGCCAGACAAACCAGGGGGATGGCCAACACCAACCATGGCAAATGATCCCTCTGGTGCTGCCTCTACGGAGAGGAGAGCAGAAGGAGAATAGAACAGATGAGAGGAGGTGAAGAACTTCAGTTTGAACGACTGTACAGACCATCATGGAATAAACAGCTTCTCGCAAATACTAATTACCGTTAAAAGCAGCTGATAATTTCAGTCAATTTAATTGTTAACATTAGTTAATAATGGTTATAAACACGACCAGAGAAGAAATCATATTCATTCACAACACTTAAACCACTGATCAGGTCACACTATCAGACACTTGTCTTAGCATGGAGGAGAGAACTTGAGGTTGCACTCACGGTTATTTCACAGGTCTGCCCGATGTATCCAGGCACACAAATGCATTCAAAGTGATTCACCCGGTTCATACAGGTGGCGTTGTTCAGACAGGGACTGGACGCACATTCGTCTATGTCTGTCTCACACCTGACAAAAAGAGAGAGGAGAAGAGTCAGAAAACGAATCACCATCAGTTGTTCAGAAGCTGCGTATTCATTGTACAAAAAAAAGATATAGATGTAGATGCACCATGCTGTTGACGACAAAGTAAATCTGTTTTGTGATTATTACTTCATTCCCACAACTTAAGTTCTCATTTATGAAGTCAGCAGGATTAGAAAGGAATAGCAGCGAGATCACACTCGTACGACAGAGAGAGAGAGAGATAGAGAGAGAGAGAGAGAAATAGAGGGGGAAGGAGAGAGACAGAGAGAGAGAGAAAGAGAGAGAGAGAGAGAAATAGAGGGGGAAGGAGAGGGACAGAGAGAGAGAGAAAGAGAGAGAGAGAGAGAGAGAAAGAGAAAGAGAGAGAAAGAGAGAGAGAGAGAAAGAGAGAAAGGCTGTCTGACCTGTTTCCACTGAAGCCAGGCTTACAGGTGCAGTTTGGCCCCCAGATTTCATCAGTGCAGACTCCTCCATTCTCACATTTCACATCTTCTTCACACAGCGGAGGAGGAAAAGGCCATCTAATGGAAACACACAACACAGTTACACAATGCAGACCTTTTCAAGACTCTAAATCAGAGGACACCATTGACAAGTCCATTTTCTATGCCTTTGATGACTTTGTTAATAAAAAAAAAAAGAGAAAAGTCCAGTAATTTTCTACTGACCAAACATCAGAGATTATCCTCAGAAGTCGTGACTGACTTCACCAGCATGTAATCACTCTGAAAGCTGTGTAGTTCTTACACCAAATGACATCTGTCCATTCAGTGTTTCCCCCCTTAGTTACACCATGGATGACATTTCATAAACTAGGTTTGATGCTGGTTATGACATCACTGAGGGGAGAGTCTTTATCTGCAGATCTAAGCTGAGTAAAAAGCAGAGCCTGTGAAAACTAGAGAGGCTGTTGGTGTGCTACTCACTGGCAGAGCGGTCCGGTGTATCCAGGCGGGCACAGGCAGGTGTAAGTGCCCACTGCGTCTTGGCAGGAGCCTCCGTTCTCGCAGCTGTGCTCTAGGCACTCATTCAGATCCTCCTGGCAGTTCTTGCCCCCATAGCCTGGGGTACACTCGCATTCATAGTCTGCCAGCAGGTCTCTGCAGACTCCATGGGCACAGGGCCCTGAAGCACACTCATCCACATTGTTCTGGCAGAACTCTCCCTCCCAGCCTGGGGCACAGTTGCAGCTGTACTGGTTGAAGAGATCCTGGCATGAGCCGTTGTTCTGGCAGGGTTGGGACTGACACAGAGGTGCACCTCTGCACCCCAGGTGGGGTCTGATCCCGTCAAGCAGGCTAAAACGTGCTGCCTGAGGTTCCTCCTTGTCCCCAGCCAGCGGCAAGTATACCCCACCCACCCTCACGTCACCCAAGCAACCGGTGTAGTTCTCGGCCAGGAACAGAGTGGAGTGGCTAAGGAAGTCCAAGTTGCCCATGGTAACCAGGCTGGTTTCCACTGTCTGCCCGTCCACAGCGAGATGCCAGCGAGACGCAGGGAGGCTGGGATCAGCCATGCGAAACTCTACTCTGTGCCAGGTCCCATCAGAGAGGGGCAAGTTGCTGGTCAAAGCGAGCGTCTCTAGACTGTTGCCACTACGCAGTTTCACCAGCAGAGAGGAGTTGAACAGGCCCATGCAAAAGAGATCCAGGCCATTGGAGGCGCGTAGGAGCACACCGTTCTCCTCCCGTGTGCGTAGCTCCACGGAAACACTGTCAACGGTCTCAGACAAGGAGCCACCGCCAGTGTACCGCAGAGCATTGTTCTGGAAAGTGGCGTTGGCAAGGCCTGGAAACAGAACACAGAGGAATGGATAGATTATTCAGTCGAAGATTTAGAAAATTATGCGTTAGCTTGGTAAAACCGTTTAGACAAAAAAAACAAACAAACAAAAAAAACAGCGCGCGTCTGTATATCTGTGTGCGTTTGTTGGAATTTTAAAAAACATCAGGTGCTCACACTCATATCCATCCCATAGGTCAACACAAACACTCCCCATGACGCACGGGTCGCTAACACACCACACACGAGTTTCGCACGTTTTCCCCGTGAAGCCGGGTGGGCACAAGCAGACAAAGTCGTTCCAGGTGACCTGGCATTCCCCTCCATGCAGACAGGGCTTCGCCTACACAGAGAGAGAGAAAAACGGATGACTCTCGCTCGGAAACACAGGCTTCAAACAAAAAGCCTAGTCGTTTTTCCGCGATACGTTAATCCATTCTCGCGGACTGTTGAATGACACAAGCACAATACAAACTGCTGAACCGAGAGTAACTCTCGGAACAGGAGGTCTTACCCTGCAAACATTGTCGCTAATACAGTTTTCGTGCACGTGGGATACTGCTCTTGGTAAATATCTTGAGTACTGTGGTTTTAGGGCGACGTTATTCTGATAGACATAGAGCTGAGTGTTGTCCAGGCGGATATCTTGAAGACAGCCTTTGAAGAATCCACCCCAACGCGAGATATCTTCTCTCGCTGGAAGACCACCAACATAAACCACATCTCCTTCCTCTACACTGATGTCTGTGAAATCCACCAGACGGAAGAGCACAGAGCCGTTGTTAAAGTACATAATTCGTTGGTTCATCTCCATGGTGACCATGTGCTTGACCCCATCACTGACGTAGGCCAAGGTGTCTCTGGTGGACGAGTGAATGGAGACGTGTATCCTTCCAACTCTTAGGAAGACCGTGAGGTAAGCGTGGCCAACTCGTTTCAGCTGGAGGATGAGACCGTCTTTCTTGAGTGAACGCAAGAAAAACGATATGCTGAAGTTCTCTCCATGATTTTGGGTGATGCGGAACTCAACATAACTATTATTGCGCTCGTGACTGAAGGTCCACGAGGTGTACTCTAAGGAGAAGACACAGTGCAAGGAATTTAGTTCTCGATATAGAGTCTACCATCAGTATTACAGACATCTCTACATTCTTTAATTTAACTGAGATTAACTGAGATATTAAAAATGAGCTTGAAGAACTGAGACATTATTTATCATAAAATCAACATCTAATCTCTTTCGTAGCTGACAGAAAAGCATTGTACCTTCAGCACAGCTGTTTCCATAGAATGGCCTGTAGCAGTCGCACCTGTACTCTGTCCACAGGTCTACACATTGGCCGTTTTGAGAACAAGGATCTGGGTGGCACCATTCAGTCTTGTCACAACCCAGCTGCATGTCCACAGCATTTTCTGATGAGATGTTTTGGGGGAGAATAGGCAGAGAGTCCACCAGCAGGTCTTCCAAACAACCAATGTATCCCTTCCTGGTCACTGTGTTGTTCAAATACTCTCGTGGGACTCCTCCTACGTACAACGTCTCAAGGGCCTGGGGTTGGAAGAGCAAGAGCCGGTTGTGATCTCCATCGTCGGCGGTGATGTTCTCTTTCACAAGGCTCAGGATCAGTTTCTCATCCAACACCACGAGGGCATCATGCCAGCGGCCGTTGTTTAAAGCCCCGGGGATGTGGACCTTCAATTCCACGCCCTCTGTTACTGCTCGCGCGTGGAGTTCTCCATCCATGATTTCCAGTGAACAGAAATGCTCAGCATTGCCTCTGTAAAACAGTATCAGATCAGGCAGCGTGGTTCTGAACCTGAGCTGGACGCTGACGCCCTGAGGGTCCGTCTCTCTCCGGGTTCTGTTGCTATGGGGAACTTTTATGGCCACAAAACCCCCCGCAGAAAAGGAGAAGGCAGTGGGCGTGCTGCAGTCGTTGTCGTAGAACCCGGGGGGACACTGGCAGACGTGTCCGTGCTCATCCCCCTGCAACGTGGGCGTACAGGTACCTCCATTTTGGCAGGGATTGTCCACACAGCCGGTTAGAGGGGTGTCGCAGTCGTGGCCCCCCCAGGGTAACTGATCAGCCTCTTCAGCAGCCGGGCAGTGGCAGAGGTAGTCATCAACGCCATCCTCACATGCCGCACCATTCTGACAGGGATTACTCTCGCATTCATCAATGTTCACCTCACACAGCACACCTGGGGGTGAGAGTCATTAGAACAACATTTTTAATCCTCAGGGAGTATTGGCCAAAATTAAAAACAAAAGAAAAAAAAAGAAGAAGAATTAATTTATCATTCTCTCAAAACCTTCATAATAAATTTTACATGACCACACTACAATGTTATCAGTTTTTAAGACATATACATTCTGATCGCTGCACAGAGCACGGAGGAGACAAACTTGACACTCTTTCTGTCCCCCTCAATCTAAGCAATCTTCATAGTGCAGCCGTCACGCAAAGTAAAAGGTAAAAAACACAGTGATGAATCTCACAATGGCAAATGATCCTGCTTATCTGGCCTGGAGGCCCATAATGCAGACACAAATAGCACTACTACTCCTTTAACAGTTAAAGCTACGCAGTGTAACCTTTTTCACCGCATAACATGGCATAACATGGCTGATTACAATAGATACACCACTAGAAAAGACAGATTGTACATAACCTGGAAATAACTCATCTCAAACCAAATTAGATTACCAATTTCTGTTGTACTCACTTACTTCCTTGACTGCTGTCCTAACTACATTTAAGCCTTGGACATAATCTAATAAAGTTGTTTGTGTGTCCAGCTGACCCTCATTCGATTGTTCTACCAAAGAACCTCAGAGTGGCAATAAAAGACTTTTCTCATTCCTTAATGTCTGTTATATTTTCCTAAACACACTATGAAATTAAAAAAAATAGCTGTCGCTGTAAAGGAATGGATGAACATGCTACTAAAAACAGATCACAAGATGTAGTCTCTGCTGAGGATGTGCAACTAGTTTTGAAGTTTTTCCATAGGTCCATCTCACAATTAAACTACCATTCAGTCCTTTAGCACTAGTATTCTTACTTTATACTAGCTTTAACTAGCTTTAACGCTAATATTCTTTAAAAAAAAAAAAAAGGTGGGGGGCATAAACATTACTGATAGACAATACTGATAAAATTAACATGCCTCACCAATACATGTAGTCAAACAAAACAACATGGGGTCAATGGGTACGCTATAGTGTTAGAGCATCTATCACAGACAGGAGACAGAAAATTCACATACTGTAAAAACACAGATGTACTAACCAGAGAGACAAACTAAACTAAGCTAAACTAAAGTGCATTGAGCGGTGTTATCTATCAGACTGTGATAAATAGCACGTAATGGTCGGAATTCTGTGGAACCTGAGGCCTGGTTCTTCTGGACTTCTCTCTCAGTAAAATTCCTCAGAGGACAAGGGAAATACGAGATGTCTCCATATGGATTCCTCCGCCCTTCACTAACACACACACACACACACACACACACACACAAACACACACACAGAGCTTGAGCCCGTGGCCCCGTTACCTGTCAGCACCAGCAGCCCACACCAAATCACTGACACTCCGAATCTTCTCATTGTCCCAAATATCCGCACAACGGTCAACATGCCAATGGGTTAGAGGTGGACAATGACAGAGAGGTGACAGTTCCTGAAGAATCCGTCCACCGGCACTTCAAACTCTTTCTCCTCTCTCTCTCTCTCTCTCTCTCTCCCTCTCTCTCCCTCTCACTCCCTTTACCGCCCTAGCTCTCTCTCACATACACACAACAAGACAAATATATGCACATACACACACACATACACACACATACAGGCACTCTCACATAACCGTATACACACTCCCCTCCTTTCAGTACCAGGCGGGTAAGGGTGATTGGGGATGAGTTCAGATCCACTCCCCCTTCCACGGAGCTGCCTTGACAGAGCTAATAATCCACAGTGGCCTGCCCCCCCCCCCTTCCTCTCCCAGCTGGCTCATGTCAGTGATGACAACAGGAATGTCTGAGTGCACAGCCCAATATGAGCGATAGCTAACAATGCCAGCTAGTGGCAGGATAATTACGCAACTTATTATTTTAGCGATGGATGGAGTCACTGCAGAATGTCTCATGGATGGCAACCTGATCTGGGATCAGCGCTAATGCAACTTAGGCAACAAAATTCAATTCATTTCTATTATGCCGTCTAGCATGCCTTCTAATCAGTTCTAATTTATAACAGTTATTGATATCTGCAACAAATGATGCTATCTGAAAGTTGTCAATAACTTTAAGGACCCTGAAACTCCATTTTGTATGCATGTTAGTTTTAAGCAAGGTCGAATGGGCTTAAGATGCATTTGGAGAATTTTTTTTTTTCAACAGCATTTTAATCTCTTAAGATGCATTTGGAGAATCTGTTTCGTTGCTAAATTGTTGCACACAAATAGTATGCAGTCTTCACTGGTTAGAGAGAACCCGACTGATAGCAGATGAAGTGACTTCGTTGTGGTGCTGTTCTCCTTTCTGTGAGGAAAAGGAATCTGTGATCCACAAATAGGTTACTAATTCAAATCTCTCTCTACCTTCAGCATGACATATTACTTAGCCACATAGCTATTGCAGATTGCTATGTTCAATCTGTTGTTTATGTGCATGTTGGGTGGGGAGGGGGGGGGGGGGGGCAAATCTTCTTGACCACATGGAGAGCTGGAGGAATGAGCCCTGAGATTAGGATTAACGGCTTCTTTTTGGCATCAAGGGATAGCCGTTCCACCGACAGACTCTCCAGTGATCTTCCCAAGGACTGACCAGTGGCAGATGTCACTTACTGTAACTGCTTGAGTCTGTCTTATATATTCAGTGAGAAGGGGGATCTGTGTGGAGTGACGGGACTCAAATGCACACAGTAGGAAAAGTGACCGTAGCAAACGGATCGATTCTCACTCATATTCGTGAACAAGCACCGACGAGACCATACCTGTGAACCCCGGAGAGCAGACACAGCGGTATGCATTGATCAGGTCCACACATTCCCCTCCGTTCTCACACGGCATCGACTCACATTCGTCAATGTTAACGGAGCAGTTTTCCCCTGTAATACACACACGAAAGACATAATCAGCAGAACCTGATTAGACACATAGTCCCTCCAGACAGAACATAACACAGAGTAAAACACACAATTTACTTACAGATGATTTACCCATTCACTCTCTCTGCGGACCCTCTCTGTAAACGCATACATTTGAACTGTGCTGACACAAATTGAATGTCTTTACTGAATGATATTAGTCGCGGTGCAAATTAAGAGTATTTTACTTATGTGTACTTATGTGTACTTATGTTTGCACTTGAATAAAAAAAAAGTCCAAAATGCGGATTGCCTTGGCAGTACTACAGACTAAAGACTAAGCATAATCAACATTGTTATGATCAAGTGACTTGTAACAAAGGATGCAGTTATATAGGAAAATGTAACTCATAATGCATTTATGTCACATGTAAAGCAAAGTTTCAGCAGGGGGTAATCTTGTAGGAGGCCGTGAAATGAGGGCGGAGCCTGACCCGTAAATCCAGGCTGACACTGACACAGGAACCCGGCCGCACGCTCGTAAGTGAACTCGCGGTCTAACTCGGGCAGGACTCTGTAGTGACTCCGGTCCGAACGCTGGAAACACTCTCCGCCGTTCTCACACGGCCCCGCCTCACACTCGTCAATGTCCACCTGACAGTTCTCCCCTGTGTAACCTGCCTCAGACACAGAGAGAGGAAAATGACAGGTACATACAGCATACACAGAGACATAGGGTTCTATGACACAGACTATAGTTCAATATAGATGCTAAATTAGAGATTCTGCCATGCTCTCAGTTGACTAAGTATGGAAATTGGCAGAAGCATAACCACAAAAAATGCATATGTCCTTACATAAGTATACTAATATCCCTGTTAATATTTACTTATATATTTCCTATCATTGTTATGTACACTTTACGTTATATGTAATGTGTATATGTGATAATTGTTAGAAATAGATTAATAGAAATCTGTGTTTATATAAAATTGCTGCATGCCAGTTTCAATTTTTTTTTTACAGCATTTTAATCTCATGCCGAAATTCAGCAGTCTTGTAATAATTTGTGCCATGTATTCGATATAGTATTTTTCACAGGGTAAATGTTGTCGTTTGACACAATCCCTCCTAATAACACCAGGTTCTTTCATAAGCAGAATATCACATTTTAATGCAGACGTTTTGAAACAAATGAAAACACATGCGTGTTTTGACCAAGAGAATAAAGCAGCGTGCTCTCAGTCCCCTGGTGTTAATTTCCTCAGGGGGCTTTTAACCTTCTCTCAGCAGGTCGCAGCCTTAATGAGAGAGGTATTGTTTAATTGATTTCATTGGGGCTTTAGATGTGTGTGTGTGTGTGTGTGTGTGTGTGTGCGTGTGTCTGTGTGTGTGTGTGTGTTTGGGGGGGGGTTGGCTAAATAAGCAGGATAAAGATAAAATAAACTAAGAGAATACGGCCCAGGATTATGCTTTCAACAGACGGAAAATCCTTTAAGGGGGACAAGCGACAAGCCCCGGCATTATCATAAGACTTCACTCGACCACACAACCTGCACGTGTATTTACCACAACGAAAAAAAACGTGGACGCTGACTGCTCTAACTGAAATGTCTCATACAAACTTTAGACTTACACACTAACTGCAGATGTATATTATAATTGCTGTGTATCCAAATATTGCTGCATTTGAAACCAGATGAATTTGTACAGCATATATTAATAATATGTTACATCATATACCGACACACAGGTATGAAGCTCATAGTGTACTTCACTGTGCGATTATTATATGAATTCACAAATGTTAGGGAAGCTCGATGGCCATTCTACCTTCCCCTTAAGTTGAAATTACCCGACGACATAATGACATAATGACCCTCTCACTCAGCTTCCAGTGACTCACAGTGGTCATCATTAAACACTAGTGGGCAAGAGACCCTCAGACTCACTGGCTAAGTACCTCAGCCAAAAATGTTTCCATGAATAGCTGTTCTCTTGTTTGTTTGCCTGACTCTATTCAGTTCTGTCATGAAACTCTGGACTGATTTCCACAACTCTGTGAGAATATTCTGATCTCCAGAGTTGGGTTGTAGGCTCCGGCAATCCCAAAATATTACACTAGAGGGCAGTGTGGCATAAAACCTATTCATCCCCACAGTCTGTGCTCTCATAAAACCGGGAAAGTATGTCTTTGATAGTCTAATTTTTTATTGTTAGGAGACAATGGTAAATTACAACAGTCCAGAGAATATGGGTAAAAACACAGTCCAGAGAATATGGGGAACGACGACTCATGGAGCAATGATCTATTAGCAAAAGAATTTACATTGAGAGAACCAAACAAATGTGAGAATTAACCCACTAATGGGTGAGTAAACACACTCATTAGAAGGCTAATTAGAAGAGCACAGATGCTGAGAAAGGAGATGCTACGGTACCTGGCCAGCAGAGACAAGTGTACTGATTAACCCCCTCCTGACAGGTGGCGGCATGGTGACAGGGGTCAGAGGAGCATTCTGGGATGTCCTCTTCACAGGTGTCACCCACAAAACCAGTGCCACTGCAGTCACACTCATAGCTGGAATAAGACAATATATTAAATAAATATTAAATTAAATCATTGGAATTCTTACTCTTATTCTTATTCTTGTTGTTGTTGTTGTTGTTGTTGTTTGGGAAAACATCCAAAAGTCTAATATGGATCTTCCTCCATAATGTTTAATATGTGTACTGGTTTTTCACTGTAGATTAAAATCACTTAGGTTTACAGCTCAGAAATCAAGGAAACGGGCTTGTCAGACGTATCTCTTCATACTTTAAAAGGAATATTTAGTGAGAAGGATGTTGTGTTTCTATGAATATATATGAATTATTAATTATATTTTAACAGTAGTCTAGCAAAAATGTAATCTGGCAATAATTCAAATGAGTTAAACAGCAGAGAGCAGGTGTGTAATCCTAATCTGTCTTTGAATGGTTAAAAAAGGACAGGTCAACACTAAATGAGAAGGTCAGTCTTGACTCGAGTGACCTTACCGCTGACCTCTCTTTTATTACGCTCATATCGCTCTCTCGCACAGTCCCCTGAAATAAATGTCATTCATATTTCAGTTTCATCTGTGACGCATGGTATTTTGCTCTCATTTACTCTCATTCTCTCCATCACATATACAGACACAATCAGGCTTTCCCTGTGCTAAAATTGTTAATCTTTAATTAAGATTAGCTAAAGGAGATTAATTCTAAGCGTTACCTTGTGGTTCTCAACATACCGACCCACAGAGGTCACACTTCAATAGCGAGATGAGTCACACAGGCTATTAAGACGAGGTTCACATTTACTTTTCAACATGTGGCCGTGATGCGCTATAATCCGATGGGTGGTTCTTACAAAGATTATAAAACAGAAAGCTAAGAATGGGTAACTATGTTTTGTTTTTGTTTTTGTTTTTGTTTTTGTTTTTGATTTGGTTTGGTTTGGTGTCGTGTTGTGTTCTGTTCTGTTCTGCTGTGTTCTGTTCCATTCCGTTCTGTTCTGTTTATTTGGTTTTTATTTTAACAAATTTTCGTCCAAAGAAAACACTCCAAAAAGAACCTCAGAAGACTAAACGTTCTGATCAAAGACTCACAGACAGAGCACTAATAAATACTTAAATACATTTAGAGTATGAGCAGAGGTTAAAAAAACATCAGCACAGTGAGTCTGAGTTGTATAATTCATCTGTGAAACCATATGAGTTGTCCTGACACTGATTAGACAGAGGCTTATGACTGACTCATGCTCAGATACACAAAGGCTTGAGTGATGAATCACAGTGATGAATGCAGGGGCTTTGAATCCTATTGAAACAAGTCACTGAAGATTAGAAGCCTTTCAAATGTAGAGCGGAGCAAAAAGCTTAAATAGGATGTGTAACTTATCGAAAAAAGAGAAAAAAAAAAAAAAAGGTAACAGCAGCAAGTACTGTCAAATGACAAAATACCAAGTTTCAAAGTTCCCAGCGGGGGAGCAATAAATGATTTACACTGAGGGCATCCTTCTCTGCGGAGAATTTCTGCTGAAAATGCAGATTTGGAGATTGTGTGATTCACAGAAACATTACATGAGGGTTTCTGTGTTCACCCTTCTGTTTAACCAGGAAAAGTTTTATGAAAACGCTTGAAAGTAATTTCCTTGTTTCCGAAGCGTTTCAGCGCAGTAAGCGTGTAGTGGCCCAGACGTTGTGAATAGTTAGTTTAATAGAACCAGCTCAGTTTAGCTAAGTATATGTAATGCCGGTGAGGTGCATAATGATTAATGCAGATGTAGGTCACTCTTACCCATTGACCATGTCCACACAGACTCCATCGTTAAAGCAAGGCCCACTGACACACTCGTCAATGTCCAGCTCACAGTTAATGCCCTCGTACCCGGGCACACACTGGCATATGTACAGGCCTATGTGGTCAAGGCAGGTGGCACCATTCTGGCAGGGTGCGGCTTCACACTCGTCAATCTCCGTTTCACAGTTCACCCCTGAATCAAACACACACACACACACACACACACACGGTCACATAAAAATGTCAAAAGACTTGTTTTTTTTTTTGGTGTGTCAGAGTTAAATACAAAACTTAATTAGATATGACACATTAGACCCTGGGCTGAAGAATATCATTTCCAAAGATGATAAAACTAAAATTTTTTGTGTGTGGTTCTTTTTAATCAAATCAGAGTAAAGCATAGTTTTTTTGTTGAGACATTGTCAAAGACATATTTCTATCAACTGATCATTCAAGCAGGGGCGTGGCCATGGGGGGTGGTACAGGGTAAACTTTGCCATCCCACCTGCTATTCCATTTCAAGCTAAAATAAAGTTTTCCTTTGTGATATAATACAACTTAACTGTACATCCTTTTTTTCCGACAAATATCTCAATGTACGAGACATCTTGGCATCACACTTAATTCAAGGTTTCTTCACGACTCTCCTATAGTAACAATCTGAAAAACTTGGTCCAAAAGCCTAATTGTAACCACATTGTCCTTAATTACTCTTAAAACAAATTGCCTACTAAGGGCTATGTCTAGATTCTGTCCTAGACATATTTCTTTTTCTTTACGTCCAACAGCGCTGTAACAGAGAAAGTTCACAGAAGTGAAGAAAAAGGCAGACATATAACTAAGCTTCTTCACAGAAAAGAAGTATTCAGATAGAAGTAGACTGAGACATAGTTCAAGGCACAAGAAGAGATAGACAGAGAGCAGGAGGAGCAAGATATAGGCCCAGAACCAGTAGACCAGGGACACCACACTGTGACTTGTCCCTTTCTCTGAAGGAATTAAAATGATTATTCAGGATTCTTAAATTAGAATATTAACTCTAATGCGAATTAACAAAAGTGCTTGATGATTTATGAAAATGTAAATATATATATATATATATATATATATATACACATATATATATATATATAGACACACGCACACACACTGAGCAGTGTAGTATTGGTTCTAATTCATTTTATGTCAGAGGTATCAAACACAGGCTACTTTATCTGAGTAAAGAGGGATTAAGGCTTCTGGGGATATTACCAGTAAAACCAGGCAGACAATCGCAGGTGTATCTGTCCTTCCCATTGATGCAAGTTCCGTTGTTCTCGCAGGGCCTGGACGCACACTCGTTGATGTCAATCTCGCAGTTGTAACCTTGAAATCCGGGGACGCAGAAGCATTGATACCTGTCCGCGCCGTCCTGACAGATGGCTCCGTTCTTACAAGGCTGCGATAGGCACTCATCTATGTCCTCCTCGCAATTCGTTCCCCGGAAACCCGCCGCGCACCGGCACTCGTAGCCGTCCGGCGCCCACACGCAGGTCGCGTTGTTAAAGCAAGGCTCGTCTGAGCAGTCGCGTACCTTCGTCTGGCAGTTTTCGCCGCCGTATCCGCTGGGGCAGTAGCAGGAGTAACCGTTAATTTCGTCTACGCAGTGCGTCCTGACACCCCTGCAGGGGTTGCTCTCGCATTCGTTGATGTTCTCAGTGCAGTTTGGCCCTCCAAAGCCCTCGACGCACGGGCAGATGTGCGCATTAGTACCCGGGGTGCTGATACAGTTCGGACAGTTGACAAAAGTGCAGGCGTCGTACAGGACGTCACAGTTTTTGCCTGTGTACCAGACTGGGTCCTTAGGGCAGATACACACGTAGTCATCCATCGTGTCCATACAGGTGCCTCCATTTTGACACGGGGAAGACAAGCATTTTTCAGCTGTCACTGTACAGAATATTCCTGTTTGGTAAAAGGTGAGAGATTAGTATTTGTCATTTGAAACTTGAGATTTGAGTTTTGTCATGGTTTTTGAATCTTAAAGTCTGAAATTTTGACGTTTGACCAATAAACTCTCTAAGTGTTCTTGATGGACCTCCATGTGAAGGAGGTAGAAAGCTCTTAAAGCCTTTCGCTCCTTTTGCAAAGTTTAATCCCATTTTAACTTTCCCAGTCAATCAACTTGAGATATTCTAGTGAATAATCTTGAGCTTTGATTCGTTTCAAGACAATCTCCATGCTACACCCAACAAGAGGCAACCTCAGACATGTGCCCCGTCACAATGTGGAGGCCCAAGCAGGGAGCCCCAGGGAAGCATGGGATAGATAACCACAACAGTTTGATCTTGTTGTTAGAAAAAAAACACATAGAGAAACATTCTTAGTATGCCTGAACTAAGTCTAGCCGATGGCAAAAAGAAAAAAAAAAAAACCCTCCTTTGCCCCCTACTGCTGCCTGTTCTTTCTGTGTGCAGGAAGAGAACTTTCGCATACAATATTTTCAACAACATACTGTCTGGCTTGTTCTATTGACCAGTCATGCTAGATAGGCTTTGTCATGGGAAGGGGGGGGGGTAGACAGAACAGAAGACCAAAAAAGTTCGAGAACTATCTCTAAAAATGTATTCTTTCAACAAATGCAAACCGATTTCTTACATGTCTTACGTCAGCGCTCTTCCTCTTTACTACTACAGCAGAGGGATAAACCGCTTTGTCCCATCATTATGTTAAACAAACAGATGGCACAAGAGTGTAAACGTCTTACGCTCGCTGACTTAGCTAACTTCACCAGATGCTCCGTCAATGGAAGTGTCAACCACATTGGCCGCATCCTGTTGACACAGATTCCCCTATGCACGTGCCTCATCTTAACAACACCTGTTATTAAGGCTTTCGTCTGTCATTCACAAAGCAGACAGACGTCAAGTGACACTGAATCACTTGGCAGACGCTGGTCGTTTAACATTGCGTAAGCAGCTATTCTCTTTCACCTCCGTTGTGGCTGTCCATTTCATCATTTGCACGTCCACAAACTTATAAATTATTTCACACTAGAAAGCGTTTCATATCGTAGACATGGAAATGGTTGTGCAGAATTGAGGTTTGCCGCTAAAATCTTAAACAGCATGTACTTTTCCTTCAGAGGAAGTGAAGAGTGAACCATGGCATGAGGTCAGGTGATTACTGCCAATGTCACATCCTTTAATCTGGGTTCATCTGATTTTGACTGAGGGCTGTGTGAGGTAGAGAGAGGGGGGGGGTGGAATGGACAGCTGATGGAAGTGTTTAAAATCCTAATGGACAAGTAGAGGCTTTCCATCTGTCCTCACGTACACGGAAAAGGGCAAAATGCAATAAGAAAGTGATGGTCACACGTTGATGTCACGGGTTTTAACCTTTATTCTCTCCTCACCCTTTTTCATGTTGGCGCCAACACAAGCACTCCACGGCCGAACATTTCAATATTCCGTCTTGGAGAGTTCACAGACGAGAGAAAAGCTGGTTTTAAGCTCACTGAGTTTTCCCATTGTCTGGAATAAAAATTCTAAGTAAAGTTGTAGAGACAACTATTCAGAGAGCTGCTGACCCCCCTGAAGAGACCGTCAGTATGTTAAACCCTCAAAGATGAAGACTGTACCCCCTTCATGACAGGCTTACCCCCCCAGGAAACAACCTGGCTTCTGGGAAATACCTCATGCCTATTAGAGAAAGTTTCTGGTCTTAAACTCTGTACTGTACTGGAGTACATGGCTAGACTCTGGCCTAGAGTTTGTTTAGAATAAATCTGTAAGGCCAAAAGAAGTGTTTGTATATCATTTAGTGTTGTAACATTTAGATATAGCGACTGGGCTCCATTTTAAACTGCTTTATTATGACAATGTTTCAGAAGAGTAAATTTTATGTAACCTCTGTCTCTTTGTGTATCGTGCTTGTGGGTGCTTGAATTTGCTGGATACCTTATTCACGATCCAAAAAATTCTGAGTTGATAAATGTCTTCGCCGAATACATACAAGAGCTTCTCTTCATCGGCTACTAAAAATAAAGTTCTTGTTTCGGCTTTGTAATCCTCCTCTTTATTTTTCTCAAAGTGTGTATGATGTCATCAAAATACCTTTCTGCTGTGTTTTCTGACTAATACCCGTGAATAGTTTCTGCGACCAAGGCAACTCCATTGTAACATGAAAACATCCAGAATATCAATGAGGGAGTTTCCTTACAGAAAAATGACTAAACCTAAACTGGATTTACACTCTACATACGCAACTACGAAACTTGTTCACACTGTATCGGTCTGTATAGTTATGACGTATACCGTTCATTCTTTTTGGACAAAAACATATAGCTTAAAGGATACCTAAGTTTTTTTCCAAATCCTGTTTTGATTAAATGTCTAAAGCTGGTCTTAATGAATACACATGTGCTGTACACTGAGGCATTTTTTCCTTAAAGGTACTTTATGTACGTGTCCTATTGCATTCCGTTCATTGTAGGAAATGTATTACAGTCTGCCTGCTGTGTACCAGCTTAAGACAAGTTCGGGGGCCCAATGAGACTCATTCCTTTTAAGTCCGTTCTCTTTGATCTTAGTCATATTCTGTGTCTATAACATTTTGTCATCTGCTTCTCACTGATTCTTTGTCGTTTCGGACAAATCTTCACACACACACACACACAAAAAAAAAAAATCTCTCCTCCTTCTTCCATCCTTCTCCCCTTCTGGAGAGCCCTCCATAATCCACCTCTCTCAAAACCCCAACCCTTTAACAGCTACTGACTCTTCTGTGTGTCCATCACACCACTCACCGGTCTATTTATGTAGTCAGCTCTTGCTCTGCTCTTTTATCAGGATCATTACCAACAATAACACCCCCCACCCATGGAGGGTCATGCATGGAGCTGTGTAATAGGGGTGTGTCAATAAAAACCCAAAAGAATAAAATAACGAGAGTCTTCTATGATGCATTCAGTTACGCTGTGCATCCAGTGCCTGAGAGAACTTGGCATAAGTATTCATAAATGTATATTTCATGTTTGTGACAGTGTTATGTAAGGTTCACAGGGGCATCATACGGCTCCCAAAACAGGTCCTGTCAAGAGGGTCAAACCATTTCATATCCCTCGCTGGAACTCAAACATTAGCTCTCACTCTCTCCTTTGTTTGTCGGTTAGCTTCTGCATCAACTGATATGTCTTGTACCTTGGAACTGACCCCCCTTTATAAACATTTATCTCTCTGTATGTTCACGAAATCTACTAAAGGATTTGAGTCTGCTCACCAAAAAAAGAAACCAATACTGGTTCTCAGATCATGTCATTCATTTTGTCTTTTTTTTTTTTTTCATTTCTCTCTCTCTCTCATTCAGACCTAGATAAGAAGAGCAGAAAAGAACTGAGCTGTTGGATTTGCGTCATGGAAAGAAATCCGTACTTGTTGAGTTTTTTGGGGCAGGACGGGGACTCATTCAGAATTCTGAAGTGTGGCGTGTCTCCAGTGTATGGAGTTCTTCAGTCCACTTCTGCTTCCTCTGTCTGATTATCATAATTTATCACAATTTTTAATGACATCATTCAAAGAACATATATTATCCCCATCCCACTCCACTGCTCAGATAGTCTGTTCTGCACTGTAAAAAATGATTTGATCAATAAGTTATGTTAACATCTTTCTTTCATTTACGTCAACTTGTAAAAATAATTTATGCATTTCAACTGAATTTTACGCGTTTTCAGTGTTTTAACTCAGGTTTTTAAGTCAGTACAATGAAATGTAAATTTGAAGGTGCCGAATGAACTGGTAAATCTATTTTGATTTTGCTTGAAACTTTAAGGCAGCGATTGAACTTAAGTTTTTATGTTGAACCGGTGGAAATTTTTCACAGTGAGTTCTACTGTATATACCACTGAATCCCATTGCACTCCTGGACTTCATCATAGATACCCCAGTCTCTGCTTTATGCTATTACAATATCCAGACAGTTACCTGTGGGTGCACCAACCACGTTCACAGTGATTTAAAAGCATTCTGACCATCCATCTGAGCCTCCAGTGGGTGGTCTTAACAGACAGTAATCCTGCTCCGTCTTAATGATTTTATGAAGGAGTCCTGCTCTCTCTAAACTGCTCAAGCTCTTCCTCCTGCTATCTCACAACCACACCAAAGCTTCACTGCTTTCTGGGATCTTATGCTATCCACCCAAAAAAAAAAAACCTTCACTGCATGAATACAGCCACACACACACGCACACACACACACGCGCGCATACGCACACACACACATGCACACGTACACGCACACACACATGCACACATGCACACGCACACGCACACGCGCACACACACACACACACACACACACACACACACACACACACACACACACACATACACACACACATGCACACACAAGCATACACACAGAGAGAGATTATAACCATTTGAGCATGATGGACAGTGATCTATGGACATAATGATGAAGGAACAAGGCTATGAGCACTGGAGCAGCTGGTACAGACAGACCCAAAGACAGGACAAAAAAAGGGAGAGAGGGTATTGGAGGCAACCTCATACAGGGTGGAGGGAGGGGTCACACACCGCCCACAAAGAAAAACAGAGAAACTGCCAAAAACATCTGTGTGATGCTGAAATGTGTAATGGGGATGGTTGGTCATCGGGGTTTAAATGATAAGCACTAAAATAGTGCATGTGTACCGTCATTTTATTTTAAAAAACATTTAGAAACCATTATTATATGTTAATAATCAAGTTGAGCTCGTTCACAGTATCGAAATGATACAGATTTTTAAAATGAGATCTATTGTAGGTTTTGTCAAAGGACACTCCAGTAAGTCTGAGAGATATCTGATGTGGTAATAAAATTGTAGTACATCTGACCGTTGATCAAATCTAGAGATGTTTAATTGTTCCCAGTTCTTGTGCTGTTTTGTGAGACAACTGTCTTCGCTAAAGTTAATGCCATAAATCACTGTAAAGCTTATCTCTCTGTTGATGCCACTGACTTCACTAACACACCATACATCATAATTCCACATGCATCTCCATCCTGCTACAATCTCCACAATCGCAGGTCTCTTCCCGTGACCCAAACCCAACAAACACAACATGGCTCTTTTCTACTGTCGGTCTCATTTATTTGGTATTTGGTCTTAATGTCTTTACTGAGCACAAACCACCCAAAAAGTTAATGAATTATTCAGCATATAGGAATCCACACATGCTGATACAGCCTCATACATTGTCTGGTGGAAATACCCCTGAGTGCTGTCCTGAGGGATTGTGTTAAGTAGGTGTTTTCAGCAATGGTCAAGTTGCTAGTTTATAACTGACTGCTAATTAGCATTTAAGTACGTCATGGTTATGGAGGGAAAAAAGAGGTACTGTTACATGTGGTGCAAATATAGCTATTTAGTCTAGGAAAAGTATTCGATATTGCATATTCTCAAACGGTATAACAAACAGCTTTCACCCTGGCCCTGTGTCATGGTTTATCAGCTCTGAAAGGAAAGATGGTGCTATGGTCCGTTACAGAACTCACTTCAAGCTCTCGAAACGCCATTCAAACTTAAAACAAAGAATACTGTGACAAGAGCTTCTCGGCCGGTTTCCATGGTGACCGTCAACAATGGCCCCCTGATGCAGCTCACCCCAGCCTGTCTTGTCCTTTTGCCCAATCTAACGAGAACTCAGACACTTCACAACAGGGACAGTTGAGGGGGGGTGCTGCTGGGTGTGTGTGTGTGTGTGTGTGTGTGTGTGTGTGTGTGTGTGAGTGGGGAGGGGGGGGGGGGTTCAGAGCTTCATTAGGGTGGAGTACCCCCAAAATATTTTCAACACCCCCCCCCCCCCAAGCCCCCCACCCCTAACATTCACATAAAAGTACCATTCTTACAAAAGTTGCCCCGAACACAAAACCTCATTAATGTGACACATGAGAGAGCAATGTATTCATAATCTTATGGTGACCTCAAAACACACAATGTGTATGTCTGTGATGTAGCATTGAAGAGTACTACTGCGGGGTTAATACGTAATTACTTAATAAGCAATTAATTAAAGATCAAAGTTCAAACATGATGTTAATACATTTAACTGTGAACAAAAACAGTAACCTCAGATTACTTAAGAGTACATGTACAGAGATGACAGTTTTTTAAGTTTTACTCATATTATTATTCACTCCAAACAGTCGGGAGACAGCTGGCTGTATTATACCCCAGTATGAACTGATCCCAAATGAGTGTCCTATGCCAGTCTTATGCCTTAACACACTCACTGAACACAGGGCATTGCACATTGCACATTTCTCACACTCACTTGTACTCTTCATAACTCTGTCTCTCTCTTTCAGACAAGTTCTCTCTCCCTTTCTCTCTCTCACTCTCTCTCTCTCTCTCTCTCTCTCTCTCTCTCTCTCACACACACACACACACGCATACGCACACACACACACACGCACTGTCAGCTCTTCTGTGTGTCCCTTCTCCGCAGATCTGTCTATGAAGAACAATGCAAACTCACTTTGGATGGTCAGGTGTACCAACACACTTACTACACAGGTACTGTCTATATCCACAAGAATACCCCCCAAAGATTCAGCATCTCTTAGGCTGACACTTCACAGAATCCCACTCAAGCATCCATTCCAAAAAAAAAAAAAAAAAGAGTCGGGCGGATGATCAAATCCCTCCAAAAGAGTGATGCAAATCAAGAATTTTTTTTTCATATCTATTTACAACTAAAACAGTGACTCAAAAAAAAAAAAACCCCGTGTTACGCAAACATCGCGAAACATGTTACCTTGACAACTCAAAGACGAGCGAATAAATGTCAGTAAACCTTACCGAGTTTAAACATCATCATCGTCAGAAGGACCGTTCGGCTGTATGCTCTCCCTAACTCCATCTCACAGGGGCGCAGTGAACTTCCACTTCCAGTCTGGGAACAACTTTCACTCAGTGACGTCCTTTTTCGGCATGCTGGTCCGGCCCGGGGCTCTAGCTCTCAGGGCAGTGTTGGATTCAGGCTGAAGCACTCCATGCTCTGACAATGTGAGTGAAGAGGGGACAGAGAGCCAGGCTCTGTTGAGGCAGTGTAATTACTCCTGAAAGATTAACTGGAAAACATGGAACGGAGTGACTTTTATGGACGGATTTGTGTCTCTCTGTTCTAACGTCTCAACTGTTGTTTAACCGAGGTCTCAGATTCGCTCCCTGTCGGTGGGTGACTCTGTCTGTCTCACTTTCTGCTGTCCTCTGTTGCTCTGTCTCTCTGTCCAAGCTGCTCCCTCTCTATTCTTCACACTTGCGCTCGCTCTGTCTATCTCTTTCAGACCCCCTCACACACTAGACATCTCTTCCCTCCTCCTCCTCCTCCTTCTCCTCTCTCTCTCTCTCTCTCTCCTTCTGTCTCTCACCCTCTCTATCTCTCCTTCTTTCTAAATCACACACACAGACACTCACACACAGTTTCTGACAGCCAGATGGACATTACTCCTTACCACCTTTGAATGACCTTCATTTCATATCAGCTAACGGGACCACTTGAACGTTGAACAATTATTGTATTCCCTTAAAGAAGTTCTAAAAGGACTGCCTCTACTGCTTAACACCTACCTGAAGATTCTCTTTTTTTCACAAAACAGTTTAAACAATCTCTTTAAACAACTTCACCATCTCAGCATATATTCATGAGCAACAGGGTATATACCAAAACCGACACAATTACTTCAGTATCTATCTATCTATCTATCTATCTATCTATCTATCTATCTATCTATCTATCTATCTAGCTATCTAGCTATCTATCTACTTACACTCAGTGTCCCAGACAATGCACTGCCATTGAGTGTGGATCAGTCCAGACCAGGTTTGACATTTGTGCTTGTGTGTTTAATGGTCTGAATGACTTGCTGGGCTCTTTGTGAACATGGGGCTTATCCTGACAAACACCTAACGAGCCTGTTGGCAGCCAACACCCCCACCCCCACCCCGTGCCCTCCACAAGCTTAACTACAGCATGCTGAGTTAGGAACGAGGAGTTTAATTAAACTCTTGGCATGAGTTGGAGATGTAAAGATAGGTATCCTCCATCCCTCCAAAGTCACAAAACAAACCTGCAAGCCACGCAGGGGTACCACACCGCATTCCTGAGTGTCACTTCCTTAAAGGCGATTTTTACGAGTCTTCTAATGGGCATTAGGGGGATACAATGGAGGGTAATACTTTTATTCAAATGAGCGTTCAAATGGGGTTTACAAGACTTTCAGACTGGAGCAAGAGCATTAAAAGACTGTCAACAAAAGAGTTTCATTATGTAGAACTTCACAATAAATTCTTAAACTAACTCACCGACAGAAATAGATTTAGACGTTCCAAAATCTAAAAACAATTCTGAAAGCTATATTTTTTTTATTGAATAAATTCACCACTTTTGATGGTAATTGATCGAATTCAGCAGACATCTGAACTTCTGGAAGTCCAGCAAAGCGTAGCAATGAGTCCCAGTCTTGGCCACGCTGGATCTTCTGAGGTGAGAATTTTGACACCAGAGGGTGATGAGGAGGGAAATCCGCACCCCTAAAACTCCCCTAAAAACACGCAACCCAGATTAACCACCCGTTCCGAGCCCAACATGGCTTATACCACGCCATATGGGAAAAAAAAGACAAACACACCAGTGAATGACAGGCTTTGAGTAGGATTCTCCTCTTAAGATTAACTTGATGTGGGCAAACAAACAAGGAGAGATAGTTTCCTCCCGTGATTGTGAAAGCCCCACATGTGTCATCATGAACAGAAAAAGCCAAAAACTGCGTTCAAAAGTTCCCTAATCGTGTCAAATGAAAACAAGGCAGTGAGAGCTCTTTTATGTACTGAAATTTTGGAGCACTTTAGCATATCAGTGATGAGAGAATATGGATTATCTGAATTACGCGACCTAATCCAGTATACCGCCTGGGTTCAGTTCGACTGGAGATTTATTTGGTTCCCTATGCTGAGTGCAAATCTCAAAGAATTTATGACGTACAAAATTTTTTTAAAAAAAAGATGTGACTGTGTATTTCATCCGACGGCTTGATGAAGTTTGCAAGAAAATATTCCTTTTTAAATCTGTTTCAGTTTATATCTGTGAATGAATGAAAGAGGAGGGCTTTTCAGAACGGTGGTAGAGAACCAATCATTTTTTGTGGTTCATGGTTTCTCAGTGGATCAAATGTGTGAATGTGAGCGAAATGGGATGCAGTTGAGGGAACTTGTAAAGGAAACTGATGACTGGGGAACAGCCCCTGGAAAAAGCTTTTCCAAAAGAGCTTTTAAAAACGGAACTTTGACAAAGGCCTGTAAAACGTCAAATGTTGACCATGCCTTTGGAATTCAAGCCCGATTCCTCCCACTTACCCACAGAGATTGCCAATGGCAAAAGTCTATGTGAACTGAAACAAAAACAAGGTGAAGGATGGATCTGGATACTAAATAGACGCTTAATGTTGGTTCCCAAAAGAAGTAAATAACTGTAGGAGTTAACCAGCGATTTGTCTGTGACTGCTGTATGTTAATCAAATAACACTTCTCCTTTGTAGAAATGTTTTGGTATCGATCCTGTTAGATGACTTGACCGGGTCACGCTAAGAGTGAATAGTAAGAATTATTAGCACGGTTGAATAAGAGTGACGGCCATGTGAGAGGAAGCAATGCTCTCTCCCTCTCTTTTCCTTTGGGGTCTCACAGAACGAGTACCTCACACCACTGCACACGTATGTGAACTGCCAGAGCACTCCACTAATTTATGAGGATTCTTTCAATGGGCTAAGCTGCTGCTTCATCCCTGAGTCTTTAGTGTCCTGGGTTACAGCCGCCTGCTTCTCACACACACACACACTCATGCACTTACATACACACACATACACGCACACACACTCACATGCATGCCTACACACACACACACACGCACACGCACACGCACACACACACGCACGCACACGCACACACAATCATACGAGAAAGAGAGAGAGAGAGAGAGAGAGTCTAAATAGACCTCCAACCAACACATAGTTCATTCTCTATTGCAGGAGGAAGGATTGTGAACCCATGTTGTTTCTCATCTGTTGCTCTCTCTTGCTCTGACACATAGATTTACATTATTTTATGACCTCTGCCAACACTGAGCCCCCTTATCTCTCCCTACACAAATACCTCATTCACAAAGAATGTCTTTGAGAAAGCACTCTGGGTGATTCTGAGATAATAGTTTATGACTCTGTAATATATTTCTTCTTCTACATGGAGATAGAACAGAAATGGCAGAATTTGATCTGTTTATTAGCCATTTATATTTTATCATAACAAACCATTACTACTTAAGAAATAAGGTAAGAGTGATATATTAGAAAACTAGTGATTAAAAAGGTTTCAACACTAGTGTTTTGCGCCATTTTCAGTGAAAATCATTCCAGCTTGAAACAGAGCCAAAATAGATTTGTGTCATTCTCACAGTAAACACACGAGAGAGAAAAAAAAAAAAGCCAAAAGAGAAACGTGTGGGAAAACAGCCAGGAAATAACAAAAGAGACTGTTTTATAATGAACCTGCGAACAGGGCTGCCCAAAATCCACCCTCTGTTGAGCCATTCTAATGGTGAAGTCACCGGAGAGCGATATAATGAGCGTAATCTGATTAACCCCAAAACACACCGACATGATTTAGGAAGAGGAGCACCCCGTTCAAGAACAACAGGAGTCCTGCCCCCTCCTCACCCCGAACAAACACGAGGGGTCCGTAAAAGGGGAAAAGAGGTTAAGTTGCAGGTTAAAGAAATCACTCATGGAAGACTAAACGGAGCAGTGGATTAAATGAAAGAAACTGGTTGGATGGTTTTCACACGTTATTCAAACTGCCCGTTTGTTTCCGTTCCAAAGGGCGTATACCTATACAATGCTAAACTGGTTAGATAGTTTTCACCCATTATTCAAACTGCCTGTTTAATCCTGTTACTGATGCCCATTAAACATGAATTGTTTCGACGAGCAGATTCGGGAAAACAGCTCAACTCGTTTGACCAAACAGATACAGAAATGACTGTTGTGTAACTGACTGGATGTACGGCAAGCGTGAGCCCGTCCCATAGAGAA
>NC_044495.1:53501293-53538793 GCF_902362185.1 Chanos chanos | reverse complement strand
CGTCAGACTCGTGCAGCGCTGGCCCGAGGTGACATCAGAGAAGGAGAGAGGGCGTCGCAGAAGGCCCGCCTGCTGGTGATGTTCAGTCTCATGTTTGGCGTTTTTGCTTTCGTGGGTTGGATCATATACGTTGTTATAGCCCTCTGTGCTTAATTCATCAAAGAGGACAAACAACCTTCTTTGTATGAGGACTGAATCTATTTCAGATTTTTATTCTAAGAAGCCCATTTCCTTGCCGCTTTTCTGGTTAACAACGTTTTTGACTTGAATGAAACGAGTACAATTTCATCTTGTCCTGAATTTTTGATGTAATATACCAGTATTCTAATATTCAAATATGTAAGTATTGGTAATCATTACTGCTGAAGAGTGATGATAAAATGATAAATGGAGATTCAAAAGAAAAATTGTTTCATATTTAGAAAATGCATGTTATGATAATACTAAAAACTAACCCTGGCTGTTTGAGAATGATCTTCGATCTCCGATTTAAACATCAAGCAAACAAGGCAATTAAAACATATCAGAGATACTTAAAACTGTATCTAAGAATTAATTTACAACCCCTCCATTGATGTGTGAGGTTGTAATTAATGGTTGATAAAGAATTAATGATTGATAGCCATGTAAAATATTATTTTCTATACATGAACTGGGTGAAAGAAGTTTGCACATCTATTACTTGGTAAATAACTGGTGTTAGACTTTCTGTTTACAGATTTCTTTCAATATTTAAAATAATATACCAGTAACAGAACTTTTTTCCTGTGATAACCTTATTGCAGTGAAAAACAGACAGCACATGGAATTATATGTTACACTTCAACCTGACATGGACTAATTCAAAGACAAAATTGCAGATAAAACACGTATCAATAAAGCTGATTTTATTACATTCCATGAAGCTTTCATTCTCCCCACATGGCTTAAGAACAGGCAATAAATATTCCAGAGAGAAAGATAATGAGATAGGAGACCAAAATAATAATAATAATAATAATAATAATAAAGGCAACAACAACAAGTGTCCAACAGAGGGAGCCACTGCAGCAGCACTGTAGACCATGACAGGCAGACCAATCACAGCGGTCCTTCTCTCTATCCTCACGCAAGCACTGCTCTAAAACAAAGTGGATTAGTGGATCAAAGTAATATGGTGTCCAGTATAGCTGTTCATCCAGTTTGTTACCAATCAGTGCTTTACAACTTAGAGACTACGGGACATGCGTTTAAGTGCCTGAGTAAGTGGTTTCGGTGCTTTGGCCTTAAAGCAAATACACTGACCCTCACATATTACAGAAGCAGCAGTTTTAACAAAGACACAATTCACAATAAAGATGTGACCCTGTTAATATGTAGCTATTTTGCCTGTAGCAGAAAAGACATTTATATACCCTTAAAAAATATATATATATAATGCATTATCTGACATGTTACGGCAGGAACACTGGCTGACACACTTCAGAATGGCAATCTAGGAACTCAACGCATATTCACAAAATGCCATAAATGTTGGTTATATTGCATTAGCTTCTAAAACGTTCAAAGTTGAAAGAACACAACACTGTAGAACTTAAAAACGTAACCGGACAGAATCTGGTTAAAGAGTAATAAAAATGTTGGCTTGCACAAAGAATAAATAAAAATTGTGTGTGTGTGTGAGTCATGATTGGCATCTGTGGGATCACATAGATTAGCAGAGATTACAAACGGGCCACGTCTCCTGTTACACACCTGTTCTGTCACTAAGAAAGCCAACTTTTAAATGTTAAATATTAAATATTAGATGTCACATCCGGGCGATTGGTAGATGACTTGCAAGAATAACACAAAGTTATGAGGGGTCCACGGTGCTGCTACAGGGATGGAGAGTGCAACAAACTGATAAACAATCGTTAACATAAACAAGAAAACAAAAGGCAGTACGGTAAGGAACGCACACAAGTCTCACACGGAGGGAAGGTACCAATATCAAATCGGAAAAGAACGTGACAGACGAGCGCACGTACATATTCTACAAGTTTCTCAGAATAAATAAGTGAACAGTACAACAAGACTGCATGCCTACATTCAAAATGACCATTTGACCTCTTCGTTGACAGCCTCTTGTGTTTTACGTAAAAATGAATCCTAACTTACATGTGTTCAGAACAAAGGTTTCTAGATTTGCTATTTGTGTCTCTTTGAGTCATGTAAACAAATCTTGCTGAGGAGTTTGTTTGTTTGTTTGTTTGTTTGTCTTCTGTATTAGGTTCTGTATCACGTACCACTGAAGTCCTCCCGACCCTAAGGCAACACTAATCTCAAAGAGACTGAACAGGTGACAGTTGTAATCGTAGTCTAGTCAACATTCATTGTAAACCTTGTCGATTTCATCTGAGCTGTTCGTGTATTAAATCTGAGTTCAACTGAGAGTCGTGACATCAAAGGAGCACAAGCTAACATTCCAATTCATCTTCCTGCCCTTAAAATCCTGAATCCTCCTGAGGTGCAATATTTGGGAATAAAAGGAGCACTGAAGCGTTGACTAACTGGGAGTTTGATACATTCGGTAACATCTTTTTTTTTTTTTCTTTTTTTTTTTTAAGGCAGTATCGAAGCGTATGGAAGTGATAGCTTCTTTTTGGAGGCTTCTAGTGCAGTGTGCTGAGTCATTAGACAGTGCATACAGGCAAAACATTTAAACATGAGAGTTGGCCTTGGAATTCTGAGGCATACAATTTTGGTTAACATGGCACAGAGGAGCGCTGTTTGCTTATACATAAGAAAAAAAATTTAAAAAATCACACAGCCGGAGAGTGAGAGCGTGTGAGATGACCTAGCGAAAGCTAACTGTCGTTACTTAGTCATGCAACACATCTGCTGCAAACCAGAAAATTACATAGTATACCAGTGTGACAGAAAAGTAAAGCATTTGGTGCAATATAAATTCTTGGTTTTTCAAGAAATGTACATTTGGCTATTCAGTACGGGACTTCGGATATCTGAATGCTTCTATGAATCAGTAATTGTGTTTGTGTAATGAACAGATTCAGGAGATACCTGAATGGATTGTTGCGAAAACTTTTTCTGGGTTTATGGTAGTTGTATTGAGAGGAGATGTGATTGGAGTGTTTTGTGTTTTGTCTGACTGAAAAGCTTCACAAAGACAATTTGACATACATAACAAGGTCACAAACTGTTAAATAATTTCTCCAGACAGATTAGCTACATCATTCTAAAAATAAATCAAGCATATGAAACCTCGAGGAATATTATCAAGGTATCTTCATGTAAGTCCAAATTAATATTTATGAATCTGTGATCCTTCTACCATCAATCTTCAATAATCAACTTAGGAATCCGTGACTCTACAATGGGTGTGAGTGCATATGGGTCTCTATCCCTGTTAGTAAGAGCATGGGTGCATCTGAATGTGTGTGTGTGTGTGTGTGTGTAGCCTCTTTAGCTCAACAGCTCCAGATACGTGACTGGCACCTTCCCTTTCTGGTTTCCTCTCTCTCCGATCAGCCAATCAGAGTCCATTCCTGGCACAGTGTATACCGTAATGAGCTTGAAAAACAAAAGAAAAGAGTGAACTGAGAGTGAACCGAGAAGAACTCAGAGGTGAACCGTGCCTGCATACATCAACTCTAAAACTCACATCTCTACAATCTTACCACATTTTAGTACTCTGCTTAATACGTCCAGCTAGAATCATAACAGGACACGCCTTAATGTTACATAACTGAAATAACATCAAACGAAACCGATCGTTTCTACCCCCTTCTCTGAATGTTCGCATCAGCCGATCACGTCACAGGCGGCCGTCTCACCTCATCTGCCAGCAGTGAGAGTTCGCTGGTGTCTGCAGCATCATAATCATACAGGACTTTAGCCTTGCGCGTCCCGCTGGCAGGAGGCTGCACCTCCTCAATCTGCAGAGCTTCCGCCTCTATGGGAGATGTGGAGTTAACGGCCTCAGAGGAGGAGGGGTCGCCGGGCAGGCCGACGGAGGCAGCGAGGTTTGCGCCAAATGTTTTGGGGTGGCTGCAGGGGGGGGGGAATAGTGAATTTATCCATAAAAATATTTTGCTGGAGCTTTGCGACGCACGTTTGTCTGATCGTTCAACAACCACACGCGCACACACACACAAAAAAATACACGGTTCTGGGAATACTCACATATCTCCATTAGAACTGTGAGCGTATGGAAAAAGTTAAGAAGTCATCATTTCAGGCAATATCATACATACGCAATTGAAAACAGCAAGGTTTAAAAGACAATATCTAAAAATAACATATGTATTTAGTCAAACTACAACCTGGGAGCAGAGACTCTAAACACTCTTCTTTTCATCTACCTAAATGAACACAAGAACTAGTAAGTAATTAAAGGGAAGTGCCATTCCCTCACCTGCCCAGTTCCTTCTGCAGCTCTAACATGTACTGGTGACACTGGTTGTAGTACGCAGCCTGGGCCTCCACAAATTCATGTAAGCATCGCAGATGATTCATCTGAAGAAAAAAAAACAGACACTATTAACAAGACTCTGTTAACACCTATATACTGTAATATTTCTAAGAATGTGTCCAAAGACCACTTTAATCACAGCACGTGCTGTAGGACATGGAAACGCAACCATTTCAGTGCAAACATACTAATTAACCAACGAGCAACAAGTAACTCGCATGGGTCAGGAGAAGGTAGCGCAAAAAAAAAAAAAAATCGAACGCGTCTCACGGATTTGACTTTCGTCAACAAAGTCTAAGAAGACGAGGACTCACGTGAGTGCTTCCGATTCCCTCCAGCAGCAGTCGCGTAATCTCCGCCTGTCTGTCAAACTCAGTTTGAGCCACGCGCAACTCCTGCTCAGCCTATAAGATATCAGGTGACATGTGGATCATTTACTTCTGGGTAGATGTAGCAGATGGAGGAATATTAACTTTTGCCTGTGAGCCTGGTCCTCGGCCAGAGGAGCGAATAAGGAGAAGTTATTGAAGTCGTAGAAGAATTGATGGAGCTCGCCACAGAGCTTTTCACTCAGTCAGCACAGTATCTGCCTCCCACCGATGCTGAGCTACTTCGATGAGCATCTTGTAATATTTACTTTAGGAATTTCGCCATTGTGTTCAAAGTGCCTTGGAGAGGCACTGGTGAAATGTTCAGAACTTTTTTATTACATCAGTTTTCAGGCTTAGTTAAAGATTCTACAACATATACAGTACACTCATATATGTGTACGAGAATGAACGACAGGAAAAGAGAGATAGAAGAGAAGAAATAGCAAGATAAACAGTCTATCTGGTTATCAGTGACTCCACAAAAAAATACCACATGACTTTTGAAGTTTAAATGCCGTTCCTTTAAATCTGTACGAGCAAAACCAACAATGAATCAGCTGAAATTTCTAAACGTGATTAGTTTAAATTGGCCAATGGTCTGCTGCATACAGAACATGGGTTAAATTCCAGGTCATGTGACGACATAAAGAGCCACTGTTGCGGTGATAATGAAATACTCACTTTGTCCACTTCTTCAGTCCACAGCTGATGAACCACATGACAGGGAAGAGAGAGAAGGGTCATCACAATGGGGAAAGTACACATGACAAAGAGTGAGTCACAGTGGACATAGTTACGACAGATGACTTAACAATGCAAACAGTCTGCTGGAGACATTTCCTGAGCAGGTTCACGATGGCTGATTATATGAAAATACACAGTGAAAACTGTCATTTTGGTCAACTGAACAACATACCATATCACAGGTTTTTTTCATGTTTGTTTTGTCAACAGTGAAAATATCGCATTATTCAAAGTTTGATACACTCTTCCTGTCGGGGAATCGATCTGTGGTCTTCCGCGTAACAGGCAGGGTTACCGCCCAGTATGCTAACAAGGATGAACTGATGACTGTTTGCTCAGGTATGCATTAATAATAGTGCTAATGCTTATGAATGAGTTGCTTAGGATCTTGAATTATGTGTGAAATAAAACACTGAATTCTTCAAGAATAATAAATCTCAGATCAGTTGTAGTAAATTCCAGAACATGGCTTAATGTTTGCTCAGTTAGTTACATCAATAGGATGATTCACTATCTGTCCATCTCGAGTGGGTTTGGCTACATTATTTAAACTTAATAAGCATCGACCGGTTACTTGTGGGTAAACAGGGGTGAGGACCGTCTGGTCTTATCAAACCAGAAAGACAAACTACAGCAATCACTAAATTAGTCACACTGAGGAACTGAATACGCTCCATTATGAACCAAAATGCATTTTAACCCCATCCTCAGCAGATAAACCATGCCATGCTTTGGGGCATAAGTCATGATTTAGCCAAAAATCTCAAAATTTCTCAGCAGCATTATGCAAAAGTACGACAGACAGAAGACCAGTTTTCTAACTCCTGATATAAATAGAGAAATGAGGTCTCTGAACATACACGGGTCCGTGAGACGTTAGGACAGGAAGGAAGCAGAATTAATGATCATTAAAGGAAGGCCTTACCGCAGATGCACTGGCAGACAGGACATAATTACGAGGTCGAGTCTCCTGGAAATCTGGCGTTGCCTGAACACAGGACGAAACAGTTTTATATAAATCTACCCGTAAACAGTAACAAATAAACAAATAACAAACAATGAATAAATGTCGAGAGAGACACTTAGAGTCTCAGGGTCTAAATAGAAACTTCTTCCTTGTTAGGTGATGATGAACTACTGGAAATTAAATGTGAATAAACTGTGTTGAATGTATGTATGAAGCACTACTGTATTAAATAAGAAGTAAAAATGATCACTAATGATGATTATATAACGAGATAATTTAAGTGCAGGAATTCTCCTGAAGTGCCATGCATCTAGGAACCATGTTGAGAAAAATTCAAAGCTCAAAGATCAGAACATAAATTCGACTATTTTCAAATACATTTTAACAGTATTTTCTCTGCAAAATTGAATATGCAGCTGCCACAGAATTTCAAATATGCGATACAAAATCACGGTATTTAATTCAGTCTGACCTTTGACCTTCATAAAGAAAACAAACAGAGTAACAAATGAAACACGTATCTTCTAAAGACACTCCTCACAGCTACATATCCACTGATTATGATATGATGGACCTGAATACGACATGAATTATAATCTGTAAAGCTGCAGGCACTTTAGGAATGAAAGATCGAGTATCTAGCCTCTTCACATGTCTCACAGTTCTGTTTAAATTCATGACCAACAGAGGACGGTTTTCCATGGACTGTAGCCATCCCAGTGGATGATTCTAATCCATCATATCATAATACAGGCTGTAGCTATACCCTTGAGATCATTTTTTCTTCTTCGATTCTAAAAGAAGAATGTATGTGAACCAACGCAAAAGTAAAACACATACATAGAACATCGGTAAAAGGACAGGGAAAGAAACTGCAACCATGAACAACATTAAAATGTAGATTTACACTAATACTCACTTCTTTCTCACACTGCAAAGGTTAGAATAGAGATATAAGGTTAGTCAGTAGTGTAAGCAGAACAGGGCTTAATGCTGAATGGCACTGAAAGACAGAAAGAGAAGCAGAGAGGAAGAGAAGAAGAGAGAGAGAGAGAGAATAGGAGCTCACTGCGGCTTTGGCCTCCGCTGCTTTGGCTTTCTTCAGGCGGGCTTTGCAGGCATCCAGGTCCAAACGGCGGTTCTCCAGGAGTCTTCTCTCTTTCTGTGGGAAGGATGAAAAGAGTGAGAAGTTGAATCCCTTCGACATTTCACTGGCTTAAATCAAAACTAGCAGCTTTTGGAGAGACTCCCCCAATTTGGCGATTATAAATCTTGAGTAATGCTTTCAAATATAGAAAAATGCTATAGTGGAGGAGACAAATTATAAAAAGTTTGTATTGTTTCACAATTTCATTTAGACGGCAGACAAATATCAAACACTTTTGGATTTGGAGCCAACTGGGCTTGTTAGTTTGGTCTCACAGACAAATAGGGATACAGAACAGAGCAAAACAGTATGAAATTTTGACACAAAGAGATGTTTAGCAATCTCAACGGTGCACAAACTCACTGATATGGTCCTCCAGTCTCCTTCCAGAAAGTTCCGCAGGGGTGTGAGGAAGCTGATGGCTGAGGTCTGCAGAAACTCCCGCTCTGCATTCCCTAGGCGTCTTTGGCAGTCACCAACTTTGATTAAGGTACTCCCTACAGAGCAAGAGTAAAAGGTGTTTAATCATTTTCATCACCCCGACACACAAAGCCGACACAATTTAGGATGTCACAGTTACATTTATGGATGTAGTCTGCATACGATATTCCCTCAGTATCAAAGAGAAGGGCATTACGCAACTTTCTGCATTTTTCATCAAATTCATCCCGTCCGCAACTTAATAATTAATCGCCCGACTAAATTTAAGCACACGCGATTGCTCACCGCAAAACACCTCCGCGAAATGACACAGGGAAAAAAAAAACGAACTTCTCGGTTAAAAAAAGCGGTATCGACATGGGGGACATCATTCAACAGTATGCATGCCCCCATCCCTTGAGCCCAGCTGCTCAGGAGAGGCCTGAGGAAGTCTATTCTGCCAATTCAATCAATTATTTACATCTCCCAGCTGCACTGCTCCTGATGTCTGAGCTCCACAACAACCAGTGTTCCAGAACTTTCACTGTAATTTGTGGACAAAATAGCAGATTCCGACAGCGGCAAAGCTATACCACTGAGCGCTATGACTGGGTGAAGTTTGGGAGCTATAATTAATGATGCAAATGCGAATTGTTTTTCAGGGTGACAACAGAACGTGCTGCTACACGTTTCTGGCGACGAACGAAAACGGAAAGTCACGTTCTAAGTGTCGCGTAAGGTCAAGGAGAAGTGGAGGTTGAGGAAGGTTTTCTTTGACAAAGGACAAAACCGCATGTCGCAAACTTGCTCAAACATCTGACGAGTGCCCGTCCGCCACTTTGAATCTAATTTTCAAAAGGGCCAGAAGGATAAAGAAATCACAACAACGCAAACTACAGACGGGAGAGGTAAGAGCAATTCAGAGAGCGTCTAGCGAGAGCAAATGGAGAGTACATTTGCAATCAAGGGACTGTACTACGACGGCATGAGAGGCCCAGACCGCAGATTCTCATTAAAATCCATTTCAGAAATGGAGACGTTGAACGGCCCTCCACTCTGGAGTGCTTTCAGTGGAAGAGAACAGGCCAAAGCCATAGGAAAAAAAAAATGTAAAAAAACCCATCCACTGCCGCTAAAGACCGAACCAACAGCGCTCAGCAAGCTACAGATCGCAAATGACCTGCCTTATAGCAGCTAAGAGCATTTTGCATCGAGAACAGACTAATAAATGGTATGAATGCAGCTGCTGTTATGTATCTCCATCACTCATCATGCTGCATCTGATTTTAAGTAGGCTATTACTACAACTGATGTGGCAGCATGTCATGTTTATCTTGTGTTTCTAATGCAGCCAACCACACAACTTATGTCAGTGTCAGAAAAGGATAATTGGTTAAATATTTAAAATAAACAGCCATTTCGTGCTAATCAATGAACCAGTTAAAGTACTTCAGAATACAAAACATTACACATATTCCTGACTGCGTTACAATCCACTGCTTTCATCTTATCATCACAGGTCATTTTCATATTATCTGCTACATAATATCCTGATGTCCACAGAATTGGTACTTATGGAAAGATGCAGCGACACAAAATGGGACAATGAAACTGATCATCTATCGACTTAAATGAATGCAAGCTTTTGCCAACAACATTAAAGGGAATTGCTATACCTATATTGACTGCCAAAAGGCTTTCTCTCAGTGCTTGCTGGCCAGTGTGAGCTGGCACGGCTGAATGACATGTGACCTCCAAATAAAGCTCTATTGATTCTCCAGGCTGCTAGTAGAGGGAGGGACTGTGAGTTATTGGAGAGGCAGTAAAAAAACAGCCTGGAGGGTGAAGAGAGGCACAGAGAGAGAGAGAGAGGGGGGGGGGAGACACTGGGATCTAATTTAATCAGATTTAATCCCGGCCACAAAAGACCGCATCCCCATTTAACTCAGCTCCACAACACCTCGAGAAGGGCACATCTCAATCAAAAAAACATTTTGGAGCATAAACTGCATTTAATAAGAGATTTTAAAAAAAAAAAAGAGAGAGAGAGAGAGAGAGAATGAGAAGTTGTGCAATGACACTGCTACTTTTTGTCGACTCATAATTTTTTCAGGTCTGTATAATTCTCAAAACAGCATATAAGGGTGACACAGAAAAACTGGCACAGAACGATCTCTGTTCAAAAAAAGGCTCTATAAAGCGACATTAAACACTGATGTAGTGAGCTGATTTAATCAAGGGAAAACTTTTTAAGTCTCAGTCTAATTAGGAAATTGGCCTCTGACTCTAAAGCAGTGGTCCCAGTTTTTCTCCCAAAGATAATATTCAAAATTTACTCTTGGCAAACATTTACAAACTGATTGTCCACCCCACCCTTCTGAGATGTTCTCTTTACCCTAAATACAAAATGAGGGGAAAATATGACAATAGTTTCTAAAACATATTCGTATATGTCTTATTCTCAGTAGGTCTGAAGCACTCTTACCATATGGTGTTCCCGGTCCAAAATCTTTGGCTGCCTCCAACATATACTGTGCCAGTATCTCTCCATTGGTGGGTCTGGGCGGAACTTTCCGGTCTAGCTTCTCATATAGGAACTCCTCAATTCTGGCACCTGGGAGAGTGACAGTTTACAGTTTAAAGAGATGCAGGAACTTAATGACACTCAAAGAGAAAAAGGAGACAATGCAAGAGAATGATTAAAACATGAGAGAGAAGTCATGTGTTTCAGGAGATGTGTGAGAAATCAATCTATGAAAGAGCTACATAAAAAAAAAGAAACGAGAATCTCAAAAAAGGGCAAACAGAGGAAAAAAAAAAAAAAAACACAAAATCCCATTGAAATAAATACAGCCCAAATTCACATACACGACTGTAATGACTGAATGTTATATGAGTATCTAAATGGTCCAGACTTTCCAGAAGTGAACAGTCTCACATTCACTTAAGAGAATATGTACATAGACAAGGGAACAGACAAACAGTTGCATAGGACAAAGACACTGTACGGCAAGACAGATATGAAGCTCTATAGAAACAGAACCTCCTCCAAAGGTCAGAGACATTTTATGCGGCACTAAGGAGACATGATGAGTAATGAGGTCATAAGGCAGATAAACAATTTCACAAAAGAACAAAAGAAAAAGGTCTGAGAATATTTCTCCGCCCTCAGTCACTGACGGTGACTGTTCTCAATACCGTGGTTACAGCGTGCAGACGGTGCTTAGGTCAGTATTGAACCGTGTCACGTTATTTAGTTTTATATAGCAGGTAAGGGAGCAAGGGAGTGATCCTTGGAAGATATGTGGGATTATTTCACACAATGGTCAATGGACTTATCTTTGTTGTTGCTTTTTTTTTTTTAATCTTTTACTTTTATTTTATGTATGTTTCTACAAAATTTATATACTTGATGAACTGCTCAAATACACACGGGACTCTAACAGCAGATCTAACCTTTTATCTGCTCCTTCCTTTTGAAAGAATATCTGAACAGGGACCCATTCATTGTCCAATTTAATTCAATTCAAGGCAATAATGGCTTGTATTGAATTCAGCTGCATAATGTTTCTGATGATGAAAGGACAGACAGTCCCTTGCTGCTAGAGATTCATACAGCATGTGTTCTTACGGTAATATCATTTTCATAATAATCTGTAGAAACAGCATAATACTAGCTAGCTCAGATTAAGGTTTTGTGTGTGCCACTTAGCTGTAATATGATCAAATATTATAGCAGGAGATGGGGAAAAAAAACGTATCGGTTCGGAACGCTCAGACATAAAATTACACGTACAAGCAGCTGATTCAAAAAAGCAAGTAACGGAAATCTCGCTTGTTACAACACAGCTGGGCAAATGAAGACCTGAATGATAACATCAGGCAATGCTATAATGGGCCTTGTGACCACTGTTTGACATACACACAAAAGACAATACAGAGACAGGTAGATAAAGTAAGATGATCTCATGGAGGTATATGTTCCAACAAAGTCCACAAACACCAGGGAGTCAGCACCTTGGGTCCATAGGAGCCCTCCTGTCCCTAGTCACTTAGAGACGGGGGAAAAAGACGACACCCATACTCAATTCAAAAGTCTGTGTACTTGTCAGATAATGGAATATGAAGAAGTGGGAACTCGATATTAGGGGGAAACCGGGGCAAAACTAGCACAGTCAGTTATAATACTGACGTTTTTTTCTCGAAACGAAAACGACCGCTAAACCGGTGAGCTGGTCACACAAAGGACAGATGTGAAGAAAACGGCAACGTTATAACTGACCGGCATTCGTTCGTTTTCGCTTCGCTTTCCCCTATCTGTGAAGCCTTGTTATGGAGTGAATGCAGTGTGTCAAACAAAGATGCAGTGTGAAAGATTATGAGCTCACAGACAAAAGTGACATCTGCAGAAACTCTGAGCTTATGAGAGAACTGAAGCTTTGGTATCATCCAGAATCCACACAGCAGAAACTCTTGACTGTAGAGTTGCCAATGGCATACAAAACGCAGGCTGACAAATGTTCATGTAATTGAAGATATATCACGGCTTACCCAACCGGTCAGCACATACTTGTGCCTACAGCCCATAATTCAAAGCTTCCAACTTGAACAGTCTTCACTCACAAACTCATGAGTGACCCAAACCCATCAAACCTTGGTTTGGAAACTCAAAATGTTGCCCTCACAGTTAATGAATGGAGGAATCCCAGGACACTGTGAAGTGTTTGGAGGGGGATACTTACCAGTGTGATCAACTGTAGCATGGTGGGGTTAAAAAGTCACAGGTTAGAGCCCAATGTTTCTTCGCTGCCTCTTCACAAACCATAACTAAGGTGCCTGAATGTGATGACATTCTACAAAAATATATGGAATATCTAAAACAGGAAGACCATATAAGGTCATTTCCAATAAATGTGAAAGATCCCTACTAAAAACTCTCAAGCGGTCCACTTTTGATAACTTCACCTACGAATAAATATTCATGTGTTTGGAATGAACACAAAAAATTAATAGGATGTTTGTGAGTTTTTATTGGAATACTGATTCCAGAAATACCTCAAGAAATGATAGTCTGTTATGGCAGTAAACACTGAGAGTGTTCTCTCTGAAGTACGCACAGTAACAGACACTCCAGAATCAGAAAATAATAGGCTATGTGATTTTCAATGTATAGTGTTCTGAAAACTGTTGGACAACTAATTATGGACCCTATGCTAAAGAAAAGCTCGTTTTAATGATAACTTATAGGAATTATATGGTTTATGTTCTAACCGCAGACATTAATTATGTTTTTGAAACTTATCTAGTGTGGCACACTAGACTGAAGTAAGGGGTAATCAGTGACACTGGGCTGTGATAGTGCCCCAGGTCACTGATCTCTGATCCAAGGCCAGTCATTTCCCCAAGGTTAGCTTTAGGGATAAATTTGCATTGGTTATATTCAGAGCTGAAGGCAATGCTGGGGGAGGACGGGGGGGGGGGGGGGGGGTGGGGGGGGGGTGAAATCTTTACAATTTGAATTTAGCTGCTACAAACGCGGGCCTGCTTACAGTGTTTGAAGGATATCAGCCGTATGGATGATTGAGCTCTTACTTGGGTTTGGCTGTAACAGAACTTCTGTCTGTCTGAAGATCTTCTCTGTCCAGTTCTTGGTGCTGTCGGCACGGGCCAGTAGATTCTCAAAGTGGGCGTCCAACTCTGTCTTTTCTGCCTGGCCTAGCTTCTCTTCAGTGAACTGTGGCAAGACAGCAGGCACAGAATACACTGCAAATCAATACCAATACTCAGAAACACAGATGAGAGGACAAGAGGCAGCAGGCCAAACAGAACTATGACACAACACAAAAGACACATAGGAGGAAATTACAAGCTACAGTGAGTGGATTGTGTCACAGCCAGGCTCATTGTGCAATATGTAAGAACAAGAAGACAGTTATGATTAAAGATAAGTCTGATGCAATGGGATGAACCTCTGCTAAATTTTCTAATCTTCTGTGCAACGCAGTACGCGGTTATAACTAAAGTGGCTATTTGTCACTGGTGTTTAGTTACAAATAAATAATAAACAAACAAACAAATAGATAAATAAATGAAACGGTAGAAAATGCATCTGAAGGTTTTTGCTGATGCCACATAAGACATATACCTCCTAATACTAATGACATAACGACGAGCCTACATGAGTTGTTATAACACACTAATGACCTTCTACTAATCTTTGCTGTTAAACTCATTCGTGGGGAGCGCTCTCAATGGAAGGTAAAGTTCATAAAATCGTTTTGCAAACCCAAAAGCATCCGGATCGTTTTTCATCACACTAATTCAGCTGTTGCTTTCGTATAAATCTAACTCAACGCAGAATGAAACTGATGCTTAATTCACATTTTATCTTACGACATTACAGTTTTTTTCGGGCATCACACCTGGCAAGTCACGATCTTAAACAGTTGTTTTTCTTTGCTTTTGGAACTTTGTACAGCTATCAGGCTTCTTTAAACATGTGCAATCTTGTCAGTATCGTACTCACAAGAGACAGGCTTCATGTATATGAGGTCACGCAAAAATTTAGCAAAAATGGGTAATGAGTCGCTCTGTCAAACGAGCTGCGGAAATCTAAAAACCTTTGAGCCATTAAACAATCACACCATTGTATTGCACTGGTTAAAGAAATATGAAACAAAACATTTACAACTTGAAAAAATCTCAAATATTTGGTTAATTTTGACAAAATATGAAGCGTGGGTGGGTGTCGTGGATGACTGCATTTTACCGCTTTGCTGTAATCAGTTTCATTTTGTGAGCATTAGTCGGAGTTGTCACCACTCCTCCCAAACAAATTGCTACTGGAAAACACTCTTACTTGGACAGCTCGAGAGAAGAAGACTCCAGCATCCGAAGCTAGTTTCTTAACGCTAAAATCCATTGTCAGCGAATAATAGGCAAAGTCTCCACGGCATCTGAGTCAACGCAGTAACAACGTCCAGGCTACTGAGCTGGAGAGAGCGGCCGTATCTGACTGTGTCATCAGTGCTCTCGTAAATCGTCTACTCTGCCTAAATTTAAAGGGAAATGTCACATTTTGACACAGACTCTTGCGCCTCAAAATAAATGAATTGAACCCGCATAAACAGATAACAGATAACAGATAAACAGTTGTGTGATGGGTCTGAGAAGGAGATTTGTGCAGTTATTCATTTGGCCATGAATGTTGGCAATACCATTACATCGTCCTTAGACCATCTACTCTACCAATTCTTTTAATGTTCCTGTCGTTTGGCGTGATTTTGTCTCGTATTTCTGTTTTGAAATTCAGATGTAACGATGTGAAAATATTGCAGCGACCGAGCCAACATTTGATCTGCACAGCAGCGAGTCCCCAGCAACGGTCCCCTGCAATGCACAGGCTGTAGCCGTAGCACTGTCTCAATATGCGTTCTTCTCTGTACCTGCGGTCTCATGAACTTGTGAAACGTCATCAGTCACGTACAATCAATACTGTTCCAATTCAAAGTTCGCATCTAGCCAAGTACATATTAAATACCCTGATGTGTCCTCGATTCGTGGGTTTTATCAAGGATGCATCAGGTGGTGACTTGTGTGGATTTGGGTAGTCAAGTTTCCCAGATTGCATTTCACTCAAAGTCTGGACTCCCGAGCTTCACTTAGCAAGCTTGTGCACAGCGTTTATTACCCAATATGTTCTGTTGAATGTCCTTATGTTTTGTTATTCACTCATATAATGTTATTGGTGTGAGTGTTGCTGTTGCAGCAGATGTAGTGTATTGAAAAGTGTTTGTGTGTTCATGCTTATTATGTTTTCCCTCTTAGTGTAGAGTCATACTGCTACCCTTGTGGTGAAGTATGTCTGTCAAGATGGCACACCTACCGCGCTAACAGAGTAGTTGCTGTAATGATGATGTGGATTGTGTAAAACTATTGTTGTTTCACATTGTATTTAATACTGGCATAGACTGGTGGAACCTATACTGCTTGACCAAAAGGAATGTGATTAAATGATGTGTGGGGAAGTACATTTAGTGGAGCTCTCAAACCCAGCTGGTATTTGCTTTATGGGTGAGATGGGGTTGGAGCATTTGGAGTGAGGCAGGGAGTCAGCTATGTCATTGGTGGAGATTACTGAGGCAGTTATGAAACTCCATAGTGGCAAGGTGCTGGGAATGGATGGGATTCACCATAAAGTACTGAAGGTTCTGGCGATGTTGTTGGGCTGTCATGGCTGACACGTCTCTTCAATGTTGCATAGAGGTCGGGGACAGTGCCTGTAGAGTGGCAGACGGGGGTTGTGGTTCCCATTTTTAAAAAGGGGGACCGGGGAGTGTGCTCCAATTATCGGGGTATTACACTTCTCGGACTCCCTGGGAAAGCTTTACTCCAGAGTGTTGGAAAGGAGACTCTGGCCGATTGTCAAACCTCGGATCCAGGTGGAGCAATGTGGATTCCGTCCTGGCTGCGGAACAGTGGACCAGCTCTTCACCCTTGCACGGATACTGGAAGGGTCGTGGGAGTTTGCCAATCTAGTCTACATGTGTTTTGTGGATCTGGAGTAAGCTTACAACTGTGTTCCCCTGGGATGTCTTGTGGGAGGTGCAGTGGGAGTATGGGGTGCCAGGTTCACTGCTGTGAGCCATTTGCTCCCTGTATAACAGCAATGAGAGCTGTGTCTGTACTCTTGGCACTAAGTCAAGCACGTTCCCAGTGGGTCTTGGACTCCACCAGGGCTGCACCTTGTCTCCAATTCTGTTAGCGATTGTCATGCACAGGATTTAAAGGCACAGTCGGTGGGGTGGAGGATGTCCAGTATGGTGACCTCAAGATTGTGTCTCTGCTCTTTGCAGATGATGTGGTTCTCTTGGCCTCGTCAAGCTCATCAATTACACAGACAATTGAAGAGATGGGAGCCAACATACACAATCAGTTGCAAGAGAAATCTAAAAACTTTGGGGTTTTTTCCTCACTTGCACTATACAAAAGCAGCAATATTAAGGACATCGCACAGCTGTTAATTTTTATTCATAGAGTAGATGGGACCAGTTCCTAGGAGCTTGCAGCACTACAAAGCCTCAAAGGCACGACTGGCATAGACATTTTTGACAAGGTCTGTCAAACCATTGGAGACTTGGGACTTGAGACCTGGGACTTCGCTGGGGAAGGTAGCAAGCATAACAATGGGCAGAGCACCAAGCATGGTTGGCTCTACAAGGGGACTAATCAGTCACATTAATAGGGAGATGGATGAGTGAGGACATGCACTACTTGCACTAAAATGATTGAATAAAATGATGATAATGGTTGGAATGCTTAAGAATTAGTTTCATTTTTTTTTTTACTTCTAGTTACCTCCCTATTATGGTTTATATACAACTTTGACAATGCGCCATGGCAATTTAAAATAAACCCAGTTAACAATGGTATATAAACAGATTGAAATATATCATTAGTTGGGTTAATATTCAACTGGAGTGGACCAGTTGTTGTCCACCGTACTATTTACTGTTGATGACATGCTGCAGCTATCCCACAGAGCCAGGCAGAGTAATCTGGCCCTCCTAAGAAAAGGTTAGGGGAACAGTGATCCATAGGATTGTCTCCAATGTTGTCCTTGTTCTGTTCATATTCCAGATGGTTGGATTTATCAGACATCTGACCACTTCCTGTCTCAGACTCCAGCAGCAAGTTGATGATGATGATGTCCACCTCAAACGCACTCTTCTCCCTCTTCATTTCTCTGTCATCCATCCCAAAATCAGGAAAGTCCTGCAGTAGACTGAGGTTTCCCACCTCCTCCTGCATGGTGATCTCCTCAGCACAAGATTGATTCAGAGTGAACTGCTGGGCAACACTGATGTCATCCAGGTCTGGGGGTGGCTGGTCTAAGTCACAGAACTCCTCCGGCAAGGTGATGGCATTGTAGGCAGCTTCACGATTCTTCTCTGGCAGGTCGACCACACCTGATTGAAATGCCATTTTTATCTTGGTGAAGGCTTCATTACAGTCTGTGAGCAGATATTTGGCTTTTCTGTGATAGATCCTGACCACACCCAGGAGCAAGTACACAATGCCATTTCGACCTTTAGAGTGATACTGATCTCCATGTTGCAATCAAGCACATGTGCCTTGGTCAACTTCTTATTGCAGTGGGCCACTAGTCAGATTTTGGGTTACAGCCCACATTTGCTGAGAGTGAAGTGGGCATAGAATGTCATCCCACTACTTTCTGAAAGCAAAGAGTGAAGCACTCCATATCTGTGTAAAACAGGTATACTCCATTCATATGGTTTTCTTTGGGGGATCATAATTAGTGCTTTGTGTAAATTCTATGCTCTGCAGATTACAATCTAGGTGTGCCATCTTGACAGACACACTTGACCAAGAGGGTAGCTATATCAGTATGACTCTAAGAGGGAAAACATAACAAGCATAAACACACAAACACCTTTCAATACACTACATCTGCTACAACAACTAACAAAACATAAGGACATTCAGCAAAGCATACTGGGTAATATAAACGCTAAGCGTAGTCTCTGTGTTACTAGGGGCTCACTGCTGTGCAGATCAGATGCTAGCTTGGTCACTACAGTATTGTTTCTTGTCCATGCGCTTCTGACTCTATAGATCAACCACTCCAACCAAACTGGAGTACTTAGAATTACTGCTCCCATTACAGAGACATTTTGGCAACTGAATTAGTAAAACCCAGCAACCAACAAAATGAAGGCATCCATTGCTCCTTTTCTTGGTGTGGCTGTCTGTAGCGAAACTTTGACCATTTCACAATCGGTGCCTTGTGACAGACATTTTAGCCTACAGATACAAACTGCAAATCCAAGGTGGTACACAATATCTGAAGAACACTTTTTATGTCCAGTGGTAAAACTTTTGAAAGAACATGTGTAAATCACATGTGTGATTTGTTTGTGAATTTAGTTTGTCGTGAATGGTGAAATTGTGTAACCTATATCATAATAACATAACAGTAACACTCCAAAGCCACTACTGCAATGAGTGTGAAATAATGACCTCCTGAAAAATCAAGACAATATTATACATTTGCTTTTTTAGTGTAACTTCAAAATTATATATATAGGTATATGTATGTATATGTATATGTATGTGTGTATATATAAATATATATAGTTCTCTCAGAAAGCGTATAGTACTGAACAGATATGTTAAGTTGATCTGGCTTCATATTTTTATTGTGAATTTACTCAGCTAAGTATTTTCAACATGAATGTGTCAAATCTAAAGGCTCAAAAAAGCTGTTACTACATTGCTTTTATTGGAGAAACCAAACCAATAATGTTAATAATATCATTAGAATATAGCTAGCATTGTCCTTTGGTATTTAACATAGAACTACATGGAGAACCCCAAATGATATTCCTCATTTATTTACAAGCACACATGAAATATTTCTGCTTTAACAGACTAGACTGTGTGTTTCTACATAGTTAAGAGCTTAAGAGTTCATTATTACTGCATAAATGGCATAAATATACAAACTGACTCTCTCTTTCTCTCTATGGCTGCTTTAAAAGAAGCTAGCTTTACTGTATGTGAGCTTGTACCCACTGGTAGAATCTGAGAGAATAAGACGGTGGACTGACAGTGGAAAAAGCCCTGCTGGGGTATCGTATCCTCTTCAACAAGTTTTCTACTCTCTTCTTGAATCCATACACAGTAAAAATGTCTACAATTCCCACAAAATAACGCAACTGTGGGCCATCAATCACATGCACTGGGTTTTTGCAGTCTGGCAATAATCTACGATTCTGGACCTGGATCTCTAGCAATTCTATGGACTGTTTTCTGTAGTTTTTGTGTAGATGACTTTCATCTCCATGGTGCTCCGGTGTGTTTTTGGAAAAATCTGGCTCTGGCAAGGCAGGGTCTTCCTCCGATACAGCTTCTGGAACAGTTGGAGGACCTTCGTGTGTTGGTGATTCTTGAGCCACAGACCTGAGAGTTAGACACCGGCTTGATCAGAAAAAATGCAACACAACCAAGTACTTCAATGGTTTAAAAAAATGGCCTTGTTTCTAAAGAGTGACCAGTGTCACCACTATGACAACAAAAAGCATCATATGTTCTCAACTTTCCTTTTAAGTGACTACCTACATTGCTGTTCGGACAACAAGAGTAGCCAAGTCACGGTTCTGGTCAACTTCGTCCTGGTGTAGATGCTGATAGGCCACCAGCAGACTGTAATCTTACACGTTCAGAGAGCGCAGAAACTCTGTGTCAAGCTGTACCTGATGCATGAACCAGGAACACTGCTCCCCTGCCAACACGATCACACCACAGCTTTACATTAAGAGTCAGTTCAATGTGAATCTGTGGAGTCTTTGACTGGTTATACAGTCTTTGTCACATGATGGCATCATAATCAGCTACAGCCTTACCAAGAGTAATGTGCTGTCCCTCAAAGTTCATATCTTTCAAAACTACAATTGCTTGCTTTCTCTTGGGGGTGGGGTTTGTCCATCTGCCCACTTCACAGCCTTTGATGTCATATCTGTCATTGACATGACATATCAGTCAGATAAACAGACATGGAAGAATCACAACCACTAAATTACAAAGTAAAAATAACATCATCTGTAAGAAAGTTCATAAATGAATGGGATCCCTGAAGCAGTGATGAGCTAACTAGTAGCCTGTGTATAGCATTCACCTGGCCTCAATTCTCTCATCAGGATAGAACACGCTCTGCATCACGATGAAGTATTTCTGACAAACAATTAAAGACCAGCATAATTATAACCAAAGATCACCAACCATGTTGGACGAATGGTAATTATATCTTAATAATAATAGGGATGATAACAATAATGTAATGTTTCTAATGACTCACGTTTAGATCACCAGGGATAATGATCTGATGAACTCCTGTAATAAGACAATGAACATAATTAAAAAATTATGATATCTCAAACTGTAATTATGTTTATATGATATTTTGGTATGTTACAGTGTTGACTTCATAAACGTATCTTTACAAATGTTCTCTCACCCAGGAATTTGACCAAAAGAGAATGAGGATATTTCTCCAGATGATCCACGTACACTCCCAAGTTGGACAAGAGAAACTCTACCTCTCTTTTACTTTGTGTTTTAAGGAAGAATCTCTTGTCATTTCTGTTGAAAGCAGTGAGCATATTCAAAGACTGATACAGAAAACCATTAGAGCAGATCACAAAAAGGCCAGGCTAATGTAAACAATATATGGTCAATGATATTAATGACAATTAACAGAATATTCAGTAGTCTTTAGCTAGTTTAATCTTCATATCAAAATCTGGCACATAATTTTTAAAAAATATTGGTACACAGGTCCAAAAAGCGCTGCTTGATTATTACTGATACAGTTATAGTTTAACTCCAACTCAATTTTTCAGCCTTAAGACGTCATTGGGTGTGTGTAAGAACATTGCTCGCTTCATAGAGACAGGTAACCGATCTCACGTGAGGAAGAAGTCGGCCTTGCTCTTTGAGTTGCTGATGAACTGCAGGTAGGGCCCAGCTGAGGCCAGAGAGACCTGGTACTCCTGCTCCGTCATGCCCAGGGAATGGCGCAGGTTGGCAAACACGGGCCCGGCAAACGTCCGCATCTCAAAACCCTGCACGCCCAGCGGGAGTGGAGGATGTGAGGGGGGGGGGGGGGAAACAGAGTTATAGATCAAGAAAGGATGCAAATGAATGAGGGAGTGGGGCTCAGAACAAAGTGAATGAGTAAAGGAAGCAGTAAGGGCTGATTTAAGATATTGGCAGTAACGGAACGCAAAGTGAGAAAGCCAAAGGAGAGGTAAGCTGGAGGAATCAGAGAACCATTGGATGAGGGAAAGAAAAGCTGAAGTGGGCTATTTTATGAATCACGTTAAATTTTATGTGTACTATTTTTCAGCCTTTTCATAATTCATCATTTACCCTGGTCATTTTTTAAGTAATATTAACGCAATATACTGGTATTTTTATATTCACCAGGGGTGAATTACACAGACAACGTGATTTAATTTAACCAGTGTGAACCTGCTGTGGTGAAAAAAAAAAACGTTATGATTGGCCCATACCTCATGGATATCTGTCTCCTCTCTAGTGAAGTCATCAGGTGATAGTTCATCCTCAAGAGAGAGAGGGAATATTATTTCATTATACCAAGACGTCTGTCAAATCCCCTAATGAAGCAAATTTCTCGCCAGAATGAAAAACATTTTAAGGCTCTCCAGCTGATTCAAGTAGGTATCATGTTACATCACAGTTTAGTCTATTACAGAGTTTGCCTACGATACTTATTGTACAATATCATATTTGATTAAGTTCCAAGTAATTTAGTTTATTGACAATGAGAGAAGCAAAGTATGAATATTTGAGTTTCAGTTTCGTTTCACTATATCGTCATTATGGCAAAATGTTTCTGACAAAATGAATGTGCTGAACAATTTAATAAAAACAAAAGACTCAGATTTGATATAGTGCTTGAAATATGAATCGTGAGGAGCAGAGTAAGCAGAAATCTTGCTAATATAAACTCCTGCGACACTACTTCTGCAGTATTAACTGACACCTTGGTAAAATATGAAATGGAAAGCAAAGGAATGCATATAAACACACACACACACACACAGAATGGCAGTCTTCCGAGTTTTCTGAGTGCATGTGATGCGTGGTGTGGTGTGTGTGAGAGGATGAGGCTGGACAGTAGCAGGTACTAAGGGGTGTATAATGTGAATACAAGTAATGTCTCACTGGTGCTGGTTTGTCTATGCTGGACTGCAGAGCAGCAGAAAGTCCCTCTTTTATTTTGCACGTGAGGCTGTAGAACTCGTGTCCTTCATCAATCTCAAATACACCTTTCAGTCTCCAGCGTCTTCTTAAACGGGCCCACCAGCGCCGCCTAGAGTTGTTGAATGTCGCCATCTGACAGAAAATGCAATATTGTATCATCGAAAGTAAGAGACATCTGTGTGCGATGAACTTTCGAGGAATTTAACTTTTTCGATGTTTACAAAACCTGCGAGATAAGGCTTTCAAAATTTAAGCGTAGAGGGAGTTTAATGAGACAGTTACGTACGTTACTCTTTACTCAAAGATAAGAGTAACTTATAAACCATCCACCCCCGAGACTGAATATACCACACACCTTCACAGGACACTGTAAAGCACGCTGGAAGCACACCTTATGGACACGATAGGAATTGAAAATCTGTTCACAAAGTGATTATTCAGGCCCACTCAAAACTGATTAACAGAAGTAATAGTACTTACATCGTCTGGCTGTAACTCTGGAAATAATGTGGCCTTGAAGCGTCAAAAACGTGGACAGCTTTACAAATGCACACACGGGACAGGCTTCTCATTTAAACTAATGGGCGTCTACCACATACATCATACTCAACTGCCGCATTCCAAAAACACGTTGGACAGGAATCCTTAAGGTGTGTCTCACGTTAAAAAGAATGGGCGTAGATACAAACTTTCATTTATATTCATTCACTGAAATATGTACATATTTACTGACTTATAATAAGTGAATGTCACATTTTATTATGTCTAGTCATCTTTGCTTTGCTTGTATCATTTCTGATATAAGTAACTGAGGAAGCAAATGACTATGATAAACGTTTTCTTCTTTTTTTTCTGCACTGTATGTTTTTGACAAGCAATATCCTTAAAATCAAAGTCGCCCTTATGAAATGGCAATAATAATGGCATCAGTTCAATCAAGTAAGTAAGTTATACACCAAATATTGTAGACATTAAAATTGAAACATTACTTCTACCGTTATATTTGAATATCAGCCCGTACGTTTTGTTATGGATAGACTAGTGCCTTATAGTTTACCCAACTTAAGTTTTGTAATGCTATTTGGACCGTTAGGAATCTGACAGTCGGTCAAACAACATTTAACAGTGGCGTGTGGCTATCACTCTGCTGTTAATTGAATTCTGTCAGTCACACCAGACAAACGTTGCCTTTTAGTCCGGTAACATGAAGCTTCTTAATCCTCTTATAATTTTTTACATGACTTTTAGGATTGTTTCGGGGTCTCCATCACCAGAATATCTGCCCTCTCAATATTCGGTGGCGGCTAAGAAGAGCGGGTGCATTAAGGTAAATCGTTGCAAATGTATCATGCGAGATGGAAGCGGAGTCATTGATCTCGTACCGTTGGGAGACTCGGAGGGGTTCCTGGCGCGTCTCAAACCAGTGTCGTCCGACGACGCGCCTGTCAACACGGAGGTGCTCGTCTCCTTCAATCCGTGTCAACCTTTCTCAGAGCCCGATGACTTTGCCGGGACAGACTGCACGGATGTTGCTTCCTGCCTGATTGTTAGGTACATTCACTGTATATATCCTTAAATAAACTATCCATGTTTCCATTCGTCGTCATCTGCCAGTATGGTTTTTCTTTAAGAAGAAAAGTATTGACCAAACGTATGTGTCGCAGGTATCGTAAGAACAAGAGATACATAAGCCGCTATTTAAACTATGGAAGACATGTAGGCAACGAATTCCACTACAATGACAGCACGAAGACACTGTCTGTCTCCTATTGGGGTGAGTATGCGTGTAAGATACATGTCCTGCAAAGTTCTAATGATACTGAGAAAAACATAAAATGTGTAATGTGAATCTGAATTCTTTACAAGCAGCACTTTAAGTGACAATTCTAAGAGGTTTTAATGTCATCTTACATAGCCTCATAATATGGGATTTCACGCTAATGGACTTTTACAGAGTTTATTACATTTGAAATAGCGACTAACTGGACTTTCACTGGCATATATTAAAGCAGTTGATCCGCATTTAGCCCTAATTATAGAATACGCACCGTGACTCACTACTTCATATTTGTAACTGTATGGGTAAGGGGAATGATGATCAAATGTCCATGGTCTGTCCCTCTTCCAGTGTACAGCAACACTGAGCCCCACACTGTTGTGCACTACCACTGTAGTCCCAACAGCTCAGTGTCCTACAGTCAGACTTTCCTGGGAGATGTGCCCTTACAGATCTGGGTGGAGAACCCATGTGTTTGCCCCAACGCCTGTGCTCTGGCGGACGTGGGCCCCGGCACCATCGTCCTCATCCTCCTCTGCCTCAGCGCCACGGCGTACTTCATTTTTGGTGAATTTTTCACCGTAGTTGTAACACTAACTCCAAATTCTCTTAAAATCCTAAGAGTTTAGGATATTAAAAAAAAAAAAAAGCAGAATAACGGAGAATGAAGCATATAGAAATGTCTTTTTTTTTTTTTTTTATAAGACGGCTTGAAAAAAGCTGAAACGACATGTTCCGTATATTTGGTGACTTGAAGTGCTTTTTGTTGCCTCCCCTAACATGCTCAGTTGTTCGTGACTCTCCTGTCTTCTAGGCTCCTGTGCCTTACGCTCCTTCAGGACGAGCAGTGGTGTTCAGATCGCTCCAGAGGACAGCGTGTGGTGTATGCTCTGTTACCTCTTCACTGACCGACCTGCCTCGAAGAGGAAGAGACACTACTCACTTAGGGATGACACACTGTAAACCGCGTGAGAGAAGGAAAGAAGAGAAAGGAATTTTCTCTCACACAGCGGTAGGTTGAGGTAGTGAAGAAATGTTTAAGCAGTAAACTGACTTAAAATAGACGCTTTTGTAGGATGCAGCGCTGAGGAACAGGCTTGACCTGAACAGATGGCCTCCATGCTGGTAACTGTGCAAGTCTTTGGCTAGAAACAATGCTGTTTTATCTCATATTCAGTCAAGCGACTGACATATAAAACATAATATAAAATATAATGCTTTGTTGTTATGTGCAATGTAAATATATTGACTAATGTGACGTGAAAGGGTTAAATATGTGTGCCCATACGTATTTCATAAATAATACATGTTGTGTAATGGATGTTTTTGTTTGTTGGTTTGTTTGTTTCAGGTTTTTGCAGGCTCAATGAGACACTGAGATTAGTTGAGCTTTATGGGTGTGTTACTCACCAACTGGTGTGGAATATTTAGCACTTAGTCCCACAGAATAAAACTTTTGCATCAGGACTATGCAATCAGTGACAAAACAGACACATAAAAGAGGAAGAAAAAAAAATCAGAAATGGAGCAGCTAGATCTTTTATTTCTTTTATTGATTAAAAGCACATTTTTAGAGTCACAAAAATAGTCAGCTACATAAAATACATGTGAATTTTATTAAAACGATAGATATCTTTACTCTTTAAATTATATAGCTACATTGTTAAAACAGCTTGTGGAGAGGTTAGCTTATGTGAAAGAGTCATGAGGGTTTTGTGCATAAGCCTCTAACTCTTAACAGACGGAGGTTACAACAGAAAATGGCTAAAGAGTTGTGTGTGACGGACCGTCGTAATGAACATCATATCACCTGAGCGGTCACAGAAAAACCCTGAAATGATTTCCACCACCACCACCCCCCCCCACCACCAGGCATCCGATTACAGCCAGACAGCCAGACAGCCAAGCAGAACAGACCCTCAGTCCAAAACGTTATACTTTGAAATTTGACCAAATCATTATAGTTAGAATCAGCCCTGTGAGACTTCACAGGGAGAGAGCATTCCAGTTCTACCTTGACTTCAGTGTATGCTGAATTTTATTCACTGTCCCTTTTTTTTTTTTATTATTCCACACACCCAGGCAGTGACTGGAAAAAATACATTACGTGACTTATACAAGTTGGTCCAATCACATTAGACCCTACCGAAAGAGATTTAATGGTGAGATTTGTAGCAAAGACGTGTGAATGAAAAATCTGGCAAATTTAGGTGAGAGGTCAGTCAGTTATTATGGAGACTTGGGCTGTGGACATTGAACATGTCTAATTGGAGGCATGTCGCGATACCTGGTGGAGGTTGCAAGTTTGCAAATGAAACTCTGTAGTGTGAAACAGAAGTGTCAAAGGACCACTCAAAGCATTCAGTCCAAAACAGCAGAACCACACACAGTGAGGCAAATCACAGCTTCAAATTATAACAGAGGAATTTAAGAGGCACTATAGTGTCAATACACAAACATGTAACCATTTTACTGTTGTAAAATATGTAGCAAAATAAAAAGGCACTTTTTTATTTACTGCCTTCATATAGTTGAGAATATCAAATTGGGGCCAAAAAACAAAAAACAATGACCAGCCAGCTGGTTTATCTAAAGAAAATGACAAAATTTGGACTAAAATAACAGTACGTCTACCGTGAAAAAAAACAAACATAAAATAAACACGTCTGCTTTCACTTGTTTACGTATTCACATTGTACAGGTAAATGCACCGATACAGTGTGTGATAAACTCTAACCGATGAGCAGAAGCAAAGTCTGTGTTGCATGATCAGAAGTACTGAGCTGAAAAACCTAGCCATCATGGCATCTTTAATGGATTAATGCCAAACTGCACCAAGCTGCTGAAAAGCCTTTAAACCTACACGTCATTCTGAGGAACAAAACCTAGTGCATTACATGCCTGAAATGTGTGCAACGGTTGTAAAATATGATACGTTTTATTTAGTTACCGTACAGTAGAGCACGTTAAAAAAAGAATGATTTTTAGTCATAAAGTGCCAAACAAAAAGAACTCATTTTATCCCTCAAATGTATTTATACAGACTCCGAGTGCTAAAGACCTGCGTGTAACCTAAGGACTAAAATCAATATGGCACAAAGCAGGGAAGTCAGTCATTACCACCAGACAAAATAAACTTGTGATGAATTACAAAACCTTTGAGTAAAAACAGTGTGTCAAAACTTGATGTTTTTTAAACTAATCCAATAACTCAAAATGACTTACATGTCAGTAAGAGTCAGGGGTTGTTTCCTTTTCTAGAGAAAGTAAAGCCCAGAAGCAAACAATTACAGAATACAGACAAACCAAACGAAAAAAAAAAAAAAAAAAAAAACATTCCCAGAGTGCTTATTTGGGATCCGTTTTTTTTAAAACTTGTCGACACCCAATAAACAACGCCCCTTGTCTTTCTCTTCTCTCCCAGTAACCAGACCAGCTGGCACACACACACACACACACACACACACACACATACACACATACACACACGCCCAACACTGTAACACCAAAATACACTCTGATTACACTCTGTTACTTGTCCACAAATGGAAATAGACCCGCTTATGATGTTGACCTTAAAAAGCGACAGAAAAGACAGATATTGCCTTTCACAGAAAAACATGAACACGTAGTGTAAACGAAAGATTGGGAGTGTTAAGAGGAAGTCACCGTAATCTTTTTGTAGTTTGGAGAATGGCTTGAGAAAGAGGTAAGGAAAGTTTAAGTCAAGTCTGCTAAGAAGGTCTACCTGTCTCACAGACAGCACCACGGTAACAAGACAAAAACAAAGGTTTTCACTACAGTCTGTGCTCACTGTCTCTTCAGTTTTGGTCACTTTTCAAAGTAGTGTCTTCACATGACATAGAAAAAAAATGTCGATCAGTTCACCACCGTAACCACAGCATACAAAACTTGTATGAAAAGATCCGGCGAGGACGTTTATGAACAGCGACACACCGACCGGGTGAAAACCACACCAGCGAGGTCTAGCTTCATCAGATCTGGCCCTGGAAATCTAAAGTTGTGTACATTTTTTTAACTTCAGCCCTAAATTTAGTGCGTGCGCTCTCTTAAGAGAATCAGAGGCCTGAATCATAGCGTTTGGTTTATTTGAATACCAGCAGGAATTTTTACCTCCAGGTCCAGACATGGAGAAGTCTCAGTTAGGTTTTGGCACCAAAGGATTTAAATTGTGATAGTGTCTTCGTAGTGGTACTATACCTTCGATGTTTAGTAAAATAAACAAACAGGAAAAAAAAAACATAGAGTCTATAGGTTTAACTTCTACGAACTCATCTGTCTTCAGCTCTCCAGGGATAAAGGGGAACACAAAGGTAGACACTTAGAACCGCCAGGGTTCTAATGGCTCTCGATCACCACGGGCTCATACACACCAGCAGACACCCTGGAAACAAGCAGGATAGTGCAGCTAATACATGAATTTGTTTTTGTGTATGCGTGTGTATTCATATGTGTATTCATTGCGTTGAGGTCAATCAACGGTCAAAAGAAAGTGAATTTGACTGTGCCATGTATTAAAATGGAGTGCACTTTCGTGAAAATGTCTGAGTACAGTGAGTACAGTTTAGTGGCCCCACCTGTTTCCTAGTTGAATTCCACTCAGTGCAGTTGTTCCATCTCTACTGACAAACAGTCTCAGATTGCTATCTATAACACAGACAGTGAGAGATGGACAAAAATAGACAGAGAAAAGAGAAAAAGAGATTCAAATCTTCTAAAAATAAAGTGCATTTTCACCTGTAATAAATAGTAAAAAAAAATAAAAAAAAACCCTGTCATTAAGTCAGTATTACTTTGTATTTGCTAGTCACCTTCATTGTTACTGATGTCGGCAAAGTTCTGACTCTGAACAATCTTCTCCACAATATCGTCTGCATCCATTCGTGTATCGTTCACCCAGGTTGGGTGACTCTCCACTGAGTCCTGCTTTCTCCTGAAGGACACAGAGAGAAAATTCATAACTGACAACACAAGACACACACACACACACAAAAAAAGCACTTTGTCAAAGTCGTCTCCTCAAATCCATCAGTACAATGACTTGTATTGTATTGATTAGTGGAGTCCAAAGGCTGTGCTCAACAGAGCAAAAAGGGACAAGCAGTGCTGCATTATGGGTCCTGTCTTACTGACTATACCCTGTGTGTCTAAGGGACCTGAGTATTAACTCTGCTGCCACTGCTGGCTTATTCTGAGTTCGGGTGCTTTTGTCAGGGACACCCCTGAGGTGTGTTTGGGTTTAGCGCGCTGACCTGAGGGGCCTGTTGGAGGGCAGGACAGGGGCGCGGTGGACGAGGGGGTCTCTCTGAGCGGATCTCCCCCTCTGAGGGAGCATCTGTGCTCAGACTGAAACCTCCCGATGCACTGCTGCCCGTGGAGGTGTTTCTGCGGTGAGTAAGATCAGAGAGGCTGGAGGAGCAGGAGTGTTCAGTACTGTAGCCTGTGACACACACACACACACACACACACACACACACAGACACACGCACGCACGCAGACACACACACACACAGACACACAGACACGCACGCGCGCACGCGCGCACGCACAGACACAGACACACAGACACACACGCACGCACGCAGACACACACACACACAGACACGCACGCAGACACACACACACACAGACACACACACGCACACAGACACACAAACACGCACACACAGACACACACACGCACACACGCGCACACAGACACGCACACACAGACACACACACACGCAGAGTTAATACAAAACACCCTCCCAGATGTAGACACAGAATTAAATACAGACATAAACAAAAAATATACATTGAATATCTGTTTTGTCACACGCTGATAAACTCGACTGTTTGTTGACAGAGCGTGTTAAATAAGCATTCCCACACAATAACGTTATCTTCAGACCAGCAAGATAGAGCGGGACGGAGAAAAGCTAAGACAGGAAGCTATAGGGTGGCTTCCTCAATCCGTCACCAGGGGTAACACAGTACGGGCACAAACATGGAATTCTATATCATCCCTTTTTCCTGTGTCAAGACAGGCAAAGGTAAACAAACTGTTTCTCAAGAACACACACGCATGCACAAACACACACACACACCCACACACACACACAAACCTGACAGTTTGCTCTGCTGGCTAGCATAGCTGGAGTTTCGCGAGTGTCCAGTACGGAAAGATTCGTCTGGGCTGGACTGGCTCTGATCACCCTCCTCTGACAGTCCTGTAGAGCATAATATAACATTTACTCTTCATGGAGAGAGACATTTTACAGTGATGTGGTTTAACCAAAAGCAACCTAAAAATATAGTGCACTAAAACTCTACCGCGTATGGCATTTGACAATGCAAAATAAAAATATATGACCTTTTGTTTTCAATACCTTTATTCAAATGAAAACTAATAAATGTTAACAGAACTCATTACATCGTGTCATATTGTAACAGAAATGCGGTGCTACAAGCATAAATATAACCAAATGCGAAAAGATTTCTGAACGTGTCCAACGATAGAACTAAGGAGTTTAAGTGAATGAACATGAGATACGGCTTGTTGGGTGTCACACTAACCAGAGCTCAGGATGGAGGCTCGGGGTTTTCGTCAGACGGGGTACAGTGACTTCAGCAGTGCCTTCTCCTTTACAGTCCAGCTGCAGGGAGTGGTCCCGACCAGGCACGGATATGGACTTGGCAGTACTCGGGGGGCTGTGGAGGACACATTCATTCCATTTCCAAAGCCTTATGTCCACATAAAGAGCTTCACTGCACTTGATGTAGCAGGTTTCCTCATTTACCAGCAGAGGGCGCCAAAGCTTAACACTCTCAGCAAAAAATGGCACATACTCACGTTTTAAAACATGGATCTCCAGAGAGAAGGGTCATTCCAATGGTCACCTAGTCGAAACAAGGCAAAGAAATATCGAGTGAGCGTGAGGGCGTTGATAAGGTCAAAGCAATGAACCGTGCCAACGGTCCATTTCAAAAGAAATCACATGCCTGACACTGGTTATGAGGGAGTTGTGACCTCTAACCTTCAGAATGGAGTTGTCCTGTCGCGTGTTCTTGGTGTCGTAACCCTCCAGTAGACAGCATCTTGCCGTGGAGCCTGAGCCAGCAAACTCCGCCATGTTCAGATCAGCAAAGCCCAGCTAAGGATCAAACAAAGCACACGCAGAGAATGGGAATGAACAGAGAGCTGATAGCAGCTGGCTTTAAGATATATGAAATTTTCACACAAATATATCTATATCTATATCGAGGCAGACAGACAGTTAGACAGACAGTTAGACAGACAGTTAGACAGACAGTTAGACAGACAGTTAGACAGATAGATAGATAGATAGATAGATAAACAGACAGATAGAGAGATAGACAGACAGACAGACAGACAGACAGACAGACAGACAGATAGACAGATAGATAGATAGATAGATAGATAGATAGATAGATAGATAGATAGATAGATAGACAGATAGACAGATAGTTAGACAGATAGTTAGACAGATAGATAAGAGCTGATAAATGGCAGGAAAGGAGGTTTTTTAAAGCCCAGACTAACTGTAAATGCTTATGGGTTTTTAAGACAGTTTCATGTGACAGATGTTTGACAGCTCGAATGGCCTTCACATAACAAACTTTCAAATTTCCTCTGATTTCCTCTTATGGAGAGAACATGACAGTAAGGGACTGACAGTTCTTAGCCTGTGATAAAAAGCAGCCAAACCCATTTTTTAAAGGCCACCGTCAAAATGACACACGGATTCAGAGATCATACAACAGACGGCTGAACTGCGGACACGTTATTGATTTGAAGAGATGATTTAGTGAGAGTTTGACACAAGAACACGGTCAGGAACGGTCAATCCTCTCTCCGCTTCGCTGACTCGACGGAACACGTTCTTCCTCCCGGACGCTGTGACTAATAACCCTCTCCGAAAAAAACCCCCGACATCCTCTCCTACCTCGTGCAAGACTGTTGAGGTGTTGTTTCCTGTTTGAAAGTGTATTATGAACTCTCCAGTGTTGTGAGGGACTTGTCTTGGAACAACGGTACTCCCGAGATAAGCTTTTCCACAAGATTTTTTAAACAAATTCCCTGTAGACTCTCACAGGCCAAGCAACACGCTGGAATAAGACAGGTCTGTATTTCATTTAAAAAAAATCTTATTAAACACTTACTAAGTCACTAAAACACTTCTGGGCAAAAAGACTACACAGGATCAAGTCACTGAAAAACAGTGAGTTTCTTAACATTTTGTAAAAAAAAACAAAAAAACTAATGGCTTTGTCTACCAAACCATGTCACAATGTAGGACTGGTACTAAGGTCCAGTTTTTACCCATAACATGCACATTTTAAGACCACAGGGAGAGTTTGACTCGAAGACAGTTAAGGAAAGACTGGGTATTTTACACCCCAGACTTCACGCATTCCAAACATCTTCCAACCGGCACTCTTATCACATTCACACCACGGAACACATGCTTGCAAAAAAAAAACAAAAAAAACAAACACCGAACAATTTACATTCCTCTAATCTGAAACCTGCTGTTATTCACACACTCAGGTCAAGGTATTTACCCCTAAATATAATACTAGCAAATATAACACAAAAAAAAATCAGCTAAAAGTGGTTAGGATTAGAAGGAAAAGCATTTTGTTCAAGTTCAACTGCACATTTACATCAAAGGGTTTTTTTTTTTTTTTCTTATTTTTACTTGTCTCCACTGATACAGATTTGCTCATATTTCCTGTTGACCTCTCAATTATTCTGCTGCGTCTTGGACTTACCCTGTCGGCAACTCCCCATCCTACGCTTCCCGCACCTACTGTTACTTCCGGATCCGCAATTATTTAAGGAAGCAGTCTCCCAAGGAGTGATGGTATACTTAGCTTAAGGAAATCCAAATTTAGAGGACTGAGAAAACAATAGCAAAAGGTGCATTCACTGACTGAGAATGCGAGTAACGGTAAACTTTCCCCGTGTGTCAGAGGACGCCACAGCCCTTACATGTACCCTGCATTTAGATATTTTGTGTGACATGTTCCTGTGGGTTTATCTAAGGTGTTTTATGACATGTTAATGGATATTCTGATGTTCAGACGACACGGGTACTCTTCTGTTTGTTCAAAACCCCGTGACAGATCTACGAACTGCTGCAAACATGTTTGCGAAGGTGGCTTCGGGGAATTTGCTTTGGGTTTGTTTTTTTTTTTGCACGACTGTGAAGTGACACTCGTGCATTTACACTATGTCACTTCGCGACGTGGTGTTAACACACACAACTACCAGTCAGCACCAAAGAACCACACAAAGCCTGAATGAGTCTCCCCCCCCCTCCTTATCTACGGGCCTCATCCACGCGTTGAGCGTGCATGTTTAGGAGGTGTGAACGACGAAGCGAATATTCCTTAAAAGGTGACGGCGAACAGACGACACACAAAAAAAATTGTTTTTGTTGAAATTCATATACATTTCAGAACTGTTTAAGTACTGTTTATGTATCGTGAGACAGACACCCTGTTTATGTTATAGTTCCATTGACAGAGCTGTTGTGGTGTGTGTGTGTGTGTGTGTGTGTGTGTATGTGTAAGTGTGTGTGTGTGTGGGGGGAGGACGTGTTGGAAAAGATTTCACTCTTACCTTTGAGTATGCTTTTCCTCCTTTGAGTTCCTGTAATGAAAACAGGAAAAGAGAGAAGAGCTGAGGAGAAGGGGACCAATGGGCTGTAGAGTGTTAATATTTACCTCAACGCTAATCAACATCGCCGTACATTTCAAAGAACACTTTAAAAAAAACAAAAAACAAACATGTCCCGTGCACTTTTCCTGACGGCTCGGTTCAACCTGTCCTCCACTAAAGCTTGCATAACCTTCTTAACGGTGACATTTTCGTTTAGATAACCAAAGGACACGGTCGACATGACTGCGGAATTGGAAAAAAAAAAATTGCGGACGCCTTACCTTTCTCACGGACACGCGACAGATGCAGGTGTCTAGAACGCCCGTGGTGGGGTTGGCACTCATTTTACACACAAAGGAAAACCTCTTCTTCCAGCGGACGCAGTTCTCATGAACCTCTTCTCTGTGGAGGAAAAGGATGGAGAGAATCCATTTGAGAGACAAAGAAAAATTTTGTTTTGGAGAGAAATCCAACCAAATACAGTACAAAAAAAAAAAAGGCAAAACCTAAAAAAAAAAAAAAAAAAAGTTTATGATTGAGTTATGAAAGAACTACACAATCCTGACAGAGAACTGTGAGAACTACATTTACCAGCATCGTCACTATCCTTCTATGAGACTTCCATTCTCATGCTCAGCATTGTGCAAACACAGGAACGGCAAGAGAGCAGAGAATAGAGTCAATTCTTTAATTGTTTGTCTATCACTAATCATTGTCAATACACAACAACAAGTCTCTTTTCAGAGTTCTTTCCATAGACATCAGTCCTCCTGGTTACTGATGTCCAGATGGTTAGACAGAGCTAACCTGTTGCCAAGGAAACTGTGTAAAGTGTTTCAGGTTTTCAGTGCTTGGAGGCTACTCTGTCAATACAGTCCACTTTTAGACATCCTGAATGTTTAGACTGACCACAGATAAACCCACGCACGCACACACACGCACACACACACGCTCACACACACACACACACACACTCACTCACACACAAAGGAAGAATTTCTTATTAGTCATTTAGCTTCCATGGATATATCCCTTGACAAACACCAAGCCCTCCAGCAACAAACATTTTGTTTGGCTTTATTGCAAAAAGGCCAAAGTTAAAATGACCTTTTCATAGAAATAGAAGTAGACTTTTAAATGCTCACAATCTCAGGTTAAAATTAGCAGGATTAAAACAGATTAAATGAAAACTATTTCTTAGGAGCTTTGCACTGTATTTCCAAGTGTGCGCGTGTGTGTGCATTTTGTATGTGTGTGTGTGTGTGTGTGTGTGTGTGGCGATCATTAGGAAATACACTACATACATTTTGATCCCGGGGCAATCTGAAAAGAAAAGGCTGTGCTAGTTATACTGTGACATAATCTCTATGCACTAGCAGTGATACATGAGAATTTTATGGGAAAACCTAATTACCCATGAAAAGAGACGGTGAGGAGTGTCTGTTTCGTAACCTAATGAACAGGGACAAAGCAAGTGACCAGTTTTCCTGGGAGATGTAAACCTTTCTGTGGTAAATTTATAATCATGTTCTCCAACAAGCCTCTCTGTGGTAAATTAATAATCATTTTCTGGAACAGGGACAATCTGCTTTTGTACATCACATTGTGCAGAGTTCAGCATGACCCACAGATTATCTAATGTTAAGTTTTCTTAAGTACTGCTGACGCAAAAGTACACGGAGACAACACCTCAAGAATAACTCATAATGTTATTTAGTGCTGTTTTTGTTTTCTTTCTTGACAGAATGAGCACAGCGTGGCAACCTTGCTCTCTGTCTCCCTCTCTCTCTCTCTCTCTCTCTCTCTCTCTCTCTCTTTCACACACACACACACACACAAAAAGAAGGAGTGTGAGGCAACATTCAACAAGAAATGTGCAGCATTGAATATGCATGAGGGCTTGGCCATCTGCTATGCAAATACACTTCTATTAATACAGCAGAACAGACAGATCTACAGAACAGGCCCCTGTCAGACCAGGATAACCTACACACATACACACATAACACACACACACACAGACACACACAGGCCTTAAACACGCAAAGGTCAGACCAGGCATCATTAGTTTAACAGCACATTTCATTCACTTGTTATTGCCTAAGAAAACAACAATTAAATAAACTAAACAAGACACCAAATAAAAATCCAACTAACGCACTCCATTCGTCTCACAATGAGAATCTTTGGGGGGGGGAAAAATGGATATGTCTGGATATGAATGACATTAAACTTCATTTACTAATCTAATAAGTAACTGGGAACAAACTATTTTTGGAAACAGAGGCCAGTCCAGGTGCCACATTAGCATATTAGTGAGCGTGCCCGGGAACAGGATAGGAAGAACACAGAGTATTCGGGCACAACAGCGGCTCCATTGGTTTAGCCACAAAGAAGCAGCAGGTTCTCATTACAGAGACTGTAGACCTGCAGGGAGATTAAGCCATAACCCCTATTCACATTACAGACTGCCGTCTCTCAGACCTTTGGCAATCTATGGTATGGCCTGATGCCAAGAGGGGCATCTGTTCTCGATTCCAGCGGCACACACAGACCGTGCCACGCCGAGGAGGGGCGCAAGGCTATCGCTTCGCCGGACGGTTCCTGAAAAGTACGGAGCGACGTGGGGTACTTCTCCCGACGCACTGCTCTACTTATTTACAGGATCCATTTCAGTTGCACAAATGTATAGGAAGGCCCATTCAGAGCAAGAGAGAGAGAGAGAGAGAGACACACACAGAGGCAGAGGCAGAGACATTTTTGTCACATATTCACAAATATGCAGACTTCAGTATGAGATTTTGGGAAAATAAGCATGAAATACGTGACATTTTACAGATGCACACACACTTACACACACATTCACACAAGCAAACACACAAACATACCCATACACACACACACACACACACACAAGCCCCTGTTCTCACAAAGCAGAGGCTGTGTTGTCGGTACCATTCTCCCTGTTTGTATTATCAGACCTGTTTGAGCCTAATCGCCCTCCTCCTTCAGTCCCTCTACCCCCCACATTCTTCACCCACATTCCACGGCCCTGCACCGCTTTGTTGTATCGCCGTGGTAACACAAACGCCCTGTATCCGAGGTAACACTTATCCAAAGACAAG
>NC_044495.1:53436293-53496293 GCF_902362185.1 Chanos chanos | reverse complement strand
GTTCTTCTTGGAAAAGACCCATCAGAGAGAGAAACAGTTCATCCCTGTACTCCTCTCACACTCTACGCACATCAGAGAAGTGAAGTAGTTACATTCCTATGGGTGGACCAGAAGTCAGACACAAAACAAGAAGATTTAAAGCAGCATCTGTAATAATACTGTGTGTAGATAGTACTATTGGACCAAAGTGTTCCTAGAGCTTCAAACAGAGAACCATGTCTGTGACCACAACTGTACTCTGACCACTAGAACTACATGTAGGTGGTATTTCTACTGCTCTCGCTTCAAATTTTCGTACGTCTAATTACATTTAAAAAAGTAACTGTTAAACCACAACTGCACCATAAATTGCAATATTGTGTTTCACTTAAAATGTACCGCATGGTCTTTTTTTTTATTACAGACGACAGAAATAAGCCATTTACAAGGTAATGTGGCATAAATGGTTTTGGGTGGGGGTGGGGGTGGGGGGGGGTTGCATTTAAGAGTATGCCATATGGCATGCTGTCGCTTCAAACTCAAAGAGATCAAAGAGCGTTCAAATCTCTCATCTCTAAAACGCGCCTTAATCATATGCACGTTCTACATCAAACATGAAAATGTATGGCCTCTTTACTTTACTATTTCTGGCAAAGCCAAATCCGCGCTTCACAACATACAATCTAGCATGAAGTGGGGGAAAAAAAAAAGCAGAGCTGTAGAAACCAGGACACATATGGAAGTATGCAGTGGAGGACTGGAATTCATTAATGTTATAACCAGTCAAGTACAGGTGGAGGGGGCTGGGGGGTGGGGGGGGTGGGGGGGGTGGCCTTTGCTTTGGATTAGGTTGTGGAGTATTTCACAAACAAAGGCCGCGCAGAATGAGGCAACCGAACTCATTTTTGAAGTTTCCAGTGAGAGCTGCAACCAGGTTCCCTTTCCTTCTCTTCTCCTCAGTGCCTGTTCTACTCGACATCAGACTGTTCTAATCCATGCACTCAGGTGGACTTCCGTTAAGGGCACATACTGGAATAAGCTATTCAGGTTAACGCTCAACAAGAGGTACAGATCATTTATTTCAATTGAAACTTAATCTCAGTCAATCTTAATAGGGATGAGTTCGAATGGAAGGCAGCGTTTAAATCTCTCCTAATCCATGGGACCTTAATCTTTACGGTCACAAAGCTCAGGCAAGCCTGCGAGTGATCAATACACCAAATATAAAAAGATCAACAAATATAAAAAGATAGTGTGCCAGTTGTCAGTAAATGAGATTTTAAAAAGGCTAAAAAAAAAATGGCAAATCTTCTATCTTCCCATCGCGTTTCTTGTAGGATTCCATATCACACTGCTTAACATGCTTTGACTGATTTTCTTCCCCTTGAGGTTTACTCAGGAATGATAAAATGAGAGAGAATAAGAGAGAAAGGCTCTTAAAAACATCAAGGCCATGATTATGATAATCGGTAAATACACACAGGGGTTGGTGGCCATAATTGAAGGGAGAAAATGTAGTAAAAATAGTTTCTTTCAGTACAATTTGTGGCCAATGAACAGTTTGTGTAAAGCCGCTGATCCCATATCTTCCTACCATGCACTATGTTAACCTGAGAGAGAGAGAGAGAGAGAGAGAGAGCGAGAGACAAATAAGCTTCAGATCTCACTGGGGCTCAAAACATGGAAAGCACTGGGGACTGAATCAGATTACTGGGATGTCTGAGTGGCATTACCAGACCATGGAGCTAACCCTTCCAGCTGCAGAGCTATATGACACATGGCCGTTGCACGAGATGACAGATCCTCCCAGTCCAGATGCAGCCTGAATATTGCAGCAGGAGTGAGATTTCTCTCTCTCTCTCTCTTTTTTTTTTTTTTTTTTTAGTGAACAGGTGATCACACTCCAACTGGCTTCCTCTTTCATCTGTCTTGAGCCAGTGTGAAGTCACACACACCCCATACTGCTTGTGTTCCTGTCTGACCTACTGTTCAGCCCTAAAAACTTCCCGCAAACATCAAACGCCCACCCCTTTCTCATCTTCCTGTTTTCATTCGAAAAAGGTAAACATGTCGCAGGGAGACCAAATGAGGAGGCGCAAACCGAAGAGGAGTGAAACCAGATCTACAATCAAAAACCACCGCTCTGGGGGACGACCGCAGAATGAAAATGGCTGTGGTTAATCCAGAAACGAGCGATAACCGAGTCGTAACGGAAAGCCGAAGCAAAGCCGCACCGTCACTGGCAAGGTTAGGAATGATTTTACGAGACTGACTGATTCAGTATTCCTGATAAACCGATTTGAAAGGTGCAGACGTGAAGTGAGCTGGTTGACCTGTGGGGGTTTCGTCAGAACCGGAGATGCTCCTGCGCTCTTAGCTCGGATTTAGACCTCGGGAACCTGGAAGTGCTGGGTTCCACGGTTGCAAAGACTTAAGAGAGACTTCTAACCCTGCAAAGTAATCCTGGCCCGGTCAACGCGTTCACAATCCGTTCCTCCTCCGCTAGCATGTCCTCCGTCTGCGCTCCCTCTTTCTGTCAACTCCTCATTCAGCTATCTCTCACCTACCTTCACCTCTCCTTTCAAATCTCTCTCTCTCTCCCCTTAGAGGGACAGAGCTAACACAAAAGCTGTTTATATGTTGCAGGAGGTGAGTTTGAGAAATAGTGGAGGAGGGTTATGTGCGAGTTGAGTGAGATTCTAAAGAACAATAACAAAAAAAAAAAAAACAGAGAATCCTCAAAAGGCAGAGGGCCCGGCTCCAGTTCCCCAGTCTCTCTTTAACCTGACCCAATTCATTCAATGACCCAGTTAGAATTCTCTGGCTCCAGTCCTGTGAAAGGTTTTTTGTGACTTTCTTTAGACGTTTAGAAAGCTCCGCGGTGCCTGAGTGAATCCAGTGCGTTAGCCCTGAGAGTGGAAGAGTGCAGAGAGAAATGCCTGCTTCACTGCACTGGAAACAGTGGATGGAAAAAGCAGTGAGCGGTGTGGAATCGCTGCTTATGTGGACAGTATGCCCTGTCCTTCCTGTTATTCACAGTGCAGAAAGAAGCAGAGAGAGAGGAGAGACAGTGGTCCGTTTAAACAAAAGACAGACTGTCTGTCTGTCTGTCTGTCTGTCTGTCCTTTTGTCAGTCTGTCTGTCTGCTCTGCTTCTCATTTTCACAGAGAGGAGAGTTGGACAAGTCTGGGGAGGGAGCCTGCCAGTTAATCAGTTTTGGCAAAGAGTTTTAGGAGCTTTTGGACAATTTTCAGCTTTTGACTGAGTATCAGTGAGACTAAATCATATGTTTATCAGTAAACTAAAATGCCAGAAAGCAGAACTAAACGAATTGCGACAGAAAACAAGTCATTAAAAATGAAGAGAGACAAGAAAAAGAATTATTCTACATAAAATATGAGCCCTCCAACACAAATGCAATAACACACAAACACACGTCACTATCAGGCAGTCATACACACTCAACTTTTCCACGTCGGCTAAAAGGAAAACTATGAGCACTGATTTTATAGGCATTGCATGACTGTGTGATTACGACAAACTGACACTACTCTTTTTCCAGAAAGAACCGTCCCCTGCTGTATGGTCAAGTCTTTTCAACATCTTTCATATCAGGAATTTGTAACAGTTCATACATAACCATATTTCCTTCTCCCATTCCTAAATATGTTGTTATAGGTAGCAGTGCCATATTGCAAGTAATGTCACTGAGCTTTTAAGAATGTCTTAGAAACTATATGGACAGTAAATCTAATGACTTTAAAGTTGGAATAAGCACATCTGGGTGGTTACAGGTGTGAATGGAAAAGACCAAGGCCAAGACATGCACAAATAAACAGCAACTCACATAAATGACTGTGTGCAAATATACCCACCCCCTAAAAAAAAATCTTTCACTCTGACAGACACGTTAATTTCATAGAAGGAAACCCTTTCGTTGTTATTCATTCATTTAAGGCCATGATTACAATGATTATAGACTCGTCCATTTCTTTTGCAAAAATAAACCTGCTATCCTGCAGTGCACACTACTGAAAATATACTCCTAAAGTGATTCGGTTATCTCTGATTATACCCTTGCGCTTCATTCGCATTTATATTGATTCATTGTGTAGACGCTTTTCTCCAAAGCGACTTAACACTAGACAAATAGTATGAACAGCACAGATGCTCATAAAGGATGATAATACCAAGTGGGAAAGGCATCAAACAGCTAAAAAGATTTGTTTAATCAAAAATAGAAAAGTGTTTGTAAAGGTTTATCCAGATTGACTAAATGCATATGTATTTTACCTGGAGGATGATGTGACGAAGTCTCCCCCATCCAATAGCCTGATCTTGCAGAACAAGACACCGTTGACAAAGGGTACAGCTGTCAGCTCTTCTAACGTAAAATGCGTCTGAAATTTGAATTTCTTCTTTTTAACTAAAAAAGCCATTGATCCGGGAGCTTAGGTGAACGGCTGTGTGGTTTGATATAAAACTGGTCGTACAATGCCAACACTTCAAAGAATAAAATAAAATATTAAGAAGAAACCATTATTTATAATGCAAATTAAAAAGAAAACTGTTAATTTAATCGGGTGCTTGAAAGTTCTTCCTTCGAATTCCGTTCTCTGTCTGCATCTCCCAATTCAGTGGTCAGCAGCAACCTGTAAAATCAGAGTCAAACATTGGTCGAGTTCTCAAAACTACCACTCACTACTAAAACCGACTTCTGAACTATTGTTACGTTTTGATATTTACAACTTCCTATAGAATCTAACGCAAAGCAGAATTCAGTTTACACAGGTTAATTAGAAATGTTTACGTACCCACGAATGGTTTGAGAAGCGTTCGGATAATGTTGAAGACAGAATCGCTACTTTTCAATTGTTGGAGCTCTGTCTTTCTTTTGGACCACTACTGAGAAATGACCTGAAATAAGATTCACGGGCACTCCTTGTTCGCGAAACTGGCAAATATTTTCTAAAGGAAAACTTAACCAAAGCACACCATATTGCACAAAACGTGACAGATTGAAAAGCTGTCACCTCCGCTATTGCTGCAAGTAACAGCAATGACTGATTTCGATTATTCGACACACCACTAAGTGATCAGCAAGCACCGCCCTTTTGTAGGCGTCAAACCACTGGGTTGGCTCTACCGGGGATATTCTCACTACTGCCACTGTGTGCGGTGTATTTGTAGGACCATCGTCCTCTGTTTATTCTCTGTGCAACATAACATTTGAAAAAAAGAACTACTTTCTGAATTTTGAGTGTTACACTCATAAGGAGAGAAATACACAAAATACATTTTATGAGATGTTGCTTTGCTTCTATTCATGCTTAGTCTTTTGTTTTCTCAACCGTTAACAAAAAATGGTGAAATTGGTCAGAACATCGACGTAAGTGAAAGTTAATCCGTATATTTGTACAAAACTAGTCATTCTTGTCTATTCTAATTCCCACGCTGCGGTGCCCTCTAGCGACGCGTCTCACACACATTCAGTGCCGCGAATATTTCAAAGAGTTAATTACCATCGATGTATGACCATGTACTGTGTATTATTAGTTATTCTAGAAGACCACAACCCCTTGTTTATATTAAGCTCTGTTGGAGAATCATTAATATGATAGGAATTTTAGTGATACAGTCTCTGACTGGATCTAATCTGGTCCCTGAATTGTTACTAAAAGATACGATATTGAACCCCTAACAAATTTAAGTATGCAAAAGCTTTCCGTATTTCTGTTATACATCTATAAAAACAATGAAAATCATTGCAAAGCTGATTCTTCAAAGCATCATATCATTTTTCTGAACATCATGTTTCAATGTCTTCATTCACTGCCATCCACAGTCCTATTATCACTATTAATTTAACATAATGTCATGTTTGGAAACACTACTACTATTAAGGCAGCATTGATCATGTGCACTGCCAGATTACATCTGTGCACTATTTTCCACTACAGAGGAGTACTGGAAAATAATAAGGCAAGACCCAAAATTTCACTCATTTAAAGACGGATCATCCAGACAGCAGAGGTGACAAGTGTCCTTCACGCATGAAGAAAAGCAATCTCCATGTTTGAGAAATGTGTACACACCAAAAAACGAGTAGAATTATGTTTCTGCAAACCTGAGTTCTTTAATGAAGATATTAGTTGAGTCACTGGCTGATTTTGTTCAGCCTATTTCCATTCAATAGGTTTGTTTGAGACAGTAACAGAGCTCACCATTTCAACCATTAACATTAACGTCCTCACAAATAAAGTAAGCAATTGCTTTATCACACAGAATAAAAAAAAATAAAAACAGAATAAAATACTGACTGTATGGTAAAGCACCACTAAATCATCAAACAACAGTGCAAATATCATTTGAAAATACTATGTCCAACACGTAATTTCAAATAATTGTCTTGTATTTTGGCGGTTTGTCTAAAATGATTGTGTAACACATGTCTAATATGTAAATTCCACTCCGTTCTACTTTCATGACACACAGTCTTACACACACAGGCTCTGAGACTAACCAGTACACATTTACTGTAACCATATTCATATTGGGACAGAGGCACAAACACACTTCAGAACAAATGCATACACTCATCCACACTGTATTACATAAACACATTCATAAACACACACACACATACATACATACATACACACACACACACACACACACACACACACACATACACGAGCCCTAAGTCTATTGTCCTTCATCTGTTTGCTGAGGAACATTTGCTGTTCCGTCTACTCCATCAGACACTGTCCCCACACTGGAGCTGCTTGCGCTCTGCAGGAATTTCCGTAGGTCCTTCAGCGCAGGTCGGAACATCTGGATAAGAGCAAGCAGGGCAGCCTGTGTGCCTTCCAGGGCTTGAGCCTGCCTCTCCTGGGCACAGGCCTGCGCCTCCTGGGAGCGACGGATCATCTGAAGTAGATCGTTCTGGTTCTCCAGGTGCTGGGCGATCTCACGTATGTGCAGGTTGGTGACTCGTTGTTCTTGCAGTAGCTTGGCAGAGTTAAGTGCGATACGGCTCTTCAGCTCCTGTGGCTTTACGGAACATTCTGCCTGTGCAGTTAACATTTCCACAGGTGCTTCGGTTGTCACGGTGACAGGGGTCTCAGCAGTACAATATTCCACCATGCCTTCTTCAAGTGTGTGGTAAGTGGTTTCAGCTGCTAACAGATGCACAGAACAAAAAATAGATATAATAGATACAAAAACAGACATATTGTTACTTAACATATCTTCACACAAGACCGTTGCGTCAGCTTGTAGATTAAATAAAACTCATGAGAAACAACGCTTTGTGGTTTTGTATCAAAATATCTGAAAAAATTACCGTGGCATGAAAACACATTAAAAAACAACGACAGCGTTTAGTCATAAACAATATTTCCACCCTTAGTTATTATACTGCCAATTCGGAAGTCCCAGTACATAGTACTATATGTCTGCCAACGATATCATGACAAATTAAAAGATTAAAAAAAAAAAAAAATACCGTTATGGCATGCTGCCTTAAAAACAGACCACAGCTAAATCACAGATTTACCTTCTAGTGTTTTTATCTCACATGCCGCAGCAGAAGCCGTCGGTATGTCTATTAAACACAGAGAAAGAGGCTGATATGCTATAATCCAATTATCTGACAAACGCAAAAATGTATCTAGAAATGTAATCCCCGTCTTTATAATAATTATACATCACTGGACATAAGAATGTTGCTTATTCTATGTTGCTCTATATCTGTCTGCATGCAATTCACATGCAACGTGCACTGGAACGAAACTTTGCCAAATGTTATAGTGAGCTATTCTGAATTTACGCATAAATCTGTACACACGGAGTAACTGCAACGTTGTTGACTTACTTTGCGTTAACGTTACAGTGGTAGCCGAGCTTATAGGAACCGGCACGGTGATCTCCGCGCTGGCTTCACCAGCTGGCACGCTTATGATGGTTGCTTCTCCTAGCAGATTGCATATGCGCTGTTGCATAGAAGTCAGAATGACTGGGACAGTGGTACAGTCACCGGTGCCTTCCATTGCTGCTCGTGCCTGCGCTACCTTTCGCCGAACTTCCGTCTTTAAATCGGACCATTTCTTTTTTACTTCGGAAAGCTCACGCTGACAGGTAGTCACTGCGTTAACGCGTTTAAGTATCTCTATCCAAGCATTATTTTTGGTAATGTGAGTAACACCAGCGTTGAAGTGGTTAACTAAAATGTGTTTCTGCTTTTCCATCTCTTCCACAATAATTTCGACCTCTCTTTCTGAGAAATTCATTTTCCTCTTCTTTGCCTGGGATGCCATGACATTTGAAATTAGACTCCGAAAAAGTATAAAAGTGCGTAGAATACGTAAAATTAGTAAGTTTTTCTCGATTAAACTGCGCAGCGTAATGGCTTCTTGAATCGACTTCTTCTTCCGACAACAACGTTTACGTCCGTAATGGCCGAAATCCCGCCTAAACAGACAAACTACATCCTCATTGGCTTAACACAACAATCGATTTGTGATCAGTCCCATCATTGGTCCCTTTTGTGATCACTCAAAAGCCTCAGTAGCCGGTATACTTTTAGCCTGAAGCTGATTGTTATTCCTCTTGCAAACCACAAGAGGGACCCCATTAGCAGTAGTTTTCAAAATGCTATCGCTTTCCCAATGTTGATAAAATTGTACAAAAATACAAATTGGCCAAAATTCAAGAGAAACTCGAAGAATTTATTTGGCTGTTGCTACAGTCTCTCCCCCAACGCACTGATATTCTGTATTTATGCAAAAGTGCTTTGATATGGTTGATTTTGCACATTTTAAAGGTCCTTGATTAGGTTTGGTTGATTGTTTACCATAAAAAATGCACACAGACCAAATACATACTTTATGGTGTATTCCTTAAGAGGTACACAATAGGTGGGCAGTTGGAGTTCTGGGAGATAATGGGCAGTTTTGTTTTGTTTTGTTTTGTTTTGTTTTGTTTCTTATATGTTTGTTTTGCCTTCATACGCTGACTGCTCTTTCGTCAGCAAATATTGATTATGCAGGTACTCCACAGCATTTCATGCACTGTTGGATCAACATAGACTTTAGTTCATTCAAATGAGGGTTGTTGTTTTTGTTTTTTTCAATCAAATCACCACGTCAAACTTTTACGTTCACATGGAAATTGTTTTTTTTTTTATTGAGAACAAACACAGAAAGCAGACTGCATCATTAGAAGTTTATTTTGAAGTAAGATCTTTCTGTAGGCTTTTATACAAAAATACATTCTCATCCATTCTATACAATTTGGTGTAAAAAAATAAAAAATACCATGTGTCATATACTTGAAGGAAAATCTGACCTTGTTTGACCTTGAAAGCCATGTTGATTTTTTGTATGACCAGGGGTGATCACAATAAGTGTCCCATGGGAACTGATCTCTGGTGAATTGCCACCATAAACACATGCACATATCAGCAGGAAGGGCCATAGCCTGTTGTGTTTTTTGGTTAAGAACACTTACACTAAGAATGTTCTAGAACAGAATGTTAAGCCCATGATTCATTAGGGTCAAGGAATGTGTTCTCATCCCTTTGGTTTTCTCTTTGAGTCCAACTGGCATACTGATCATCGCGGAATGAGGTGAACTGGTCATAAGATACACTGTTTCTTTAAGACATGCTGAAGATTTTTTCTTCCATTGACAGCTAACGCAGAACTGACATCTCTCTCTCTCTCTCTCTCTCTCTCTCTCTCTCGCTGTCATTCACAGTACTGTTGATTTACAGTGAAACTATGACAGTTTGTGTAGGAGTGTCAGGTATTTTTATATGCTGTTTTTATAGTGTATTCTCACTGAAAATAGCCCTCACATGAAAGACTCCTTTGCTTTTTGAATACATTCAAAGGGCCACAGTCTCTACTATTTTGTGAGGCAGTAACCCCGAGAGCATAACATAAAACCATTAAAAACATGCCACATTAGCCAAGAGGGGTAATTTTTAACCACAGTTATATTTTTTATAGAAATTCCATTGATCATTCCAGCTTTTGGTGACTTTGTCACATAACTTGTTGTCAAGCAATTTCTGCTAGGTTTTTTTTTTTTTTAGACAGAAACACTACACACTGTGACATTTGACACCAGACAAAAAAACCCCAAATTCTTCCATAATTTGACTAATTTAGTGTTATCGTCACTCCATTAATAGTCACTTTACAATTTATTAATGTGCCCAGTTGATAAGAAGGTCCATCATAACTAAGACAGAAAATCATTTTCCCAAGAATTAGGTTTCTGTGACAGAAGTAACATGAGGGAACTGGCACAATAAAAGCATAACATTAATACTAATATCATATCATTTCTTACACACACACACCCTAGTATCCTCTATCACTATAGAGCTTGTTTTTTTGATAACATACAAGAAATACACTTTATGTTAGTAAAATAACAGCTTATTTCCTCATGCAGTCCTGTTCTTTTGCTAACAATTAGATTCATATGTTTTGTGAGAAAAACTGAAATTAAATAATTGTCAGTTTTGAATATGTTAATTTCAATAACACTGCACATGTCCAACATAGTACAGGATAACAAAAAGTGCCATTTGAATTTGACAAAACCGAAAAGGAGGAAGACATTTCTTAACCAGGCCCAAAAATGACCCCCAGTTGGTAAATTGTTTAAACAAACTATGTTTGTTGTGTGTATATTGAAGACTAACCTGTCATATATATATATATATATATATATATATTAGATAGAATAGATAGATAGATAGATAGATAGATAGATAGATAGATAGATAGATAGATAGATAGATAGATAGATAGATAAGTCCACTCAGAAATTATAACTCCACTTTGTTTACAAACACATCGTCTCTAGAGCCAGTGAGTTCACACATGTGGGGGCCATGTGATTGATGTAAGTTGGCCTTTGAGATTTGATTGATACACTGTTCTATGTACGCTATGAAGACTTGCCCTCATAAACCTTTCATATCATTGGGTTTTCAGTCATTTGGTATCCATTTCACAGTGCTGGCAGGACAACCCATCTATTTTTGTCCCATAGTTAGAGCATCATGCAAATGTGGCAACACACACTGGCAGGTGCACAGTTTCCCTGTAAGTTATGAACCTATTCTGATTAAATCATAAAATGCTCTTTATGTTGTATCTCTGCATGCACCCTTTTTCAGCATGCGTTTTATTTGCATTGCAATTTTAAGGAATAAACACAACATAAATCTAATTACACTGTTGTAAAATTCTGTTGATAAGGTGTCCCCATTGTTATTTTCCCATTGGCTATGAGAAAGATGCACCTCATTTCTTTGGACTTGATAATAGAGATAGGTAGACACTAGAAACTACGTAAAGGAGGCCTGGAAAACATCCTGTTTTTCTGCGCTAATGTAATCCCATGAAAAGGTTATCAGTTGAACTTTAGGAGAGTTGACAGCTGGTCGTAATCAGTGTTTAATCAAAACAAAGTCAGAGACCTGATCCAAGCTATTGTGGCACTTGACCTTGACGTGTGAGTGACAGTATTTGTTGTGGTTAATACTCAACAAGTCCAACGGGTCAGTCACTGCTTTGCATGAGGGGCCAATAGTGTGAAGCATTGTTGCTGTGAATGTTTGTCCATGTGAGACTGTACCTTGCATAATGAGAAGAAGATATAGAACACCAAGTGAGTGTGTCCAGTATCTACCTCCATCCTTGTATCAGAACAACAGTCATAAAATCAAAAACAATGTTGACTGTGATGTAACTTCTACATTTTTGAGTTCTGAATGTGACATCTGTTTGATTTCACAATGAATGACTTAAATAACTTACAAACTGTAAAAATACGTGAATCTCCTATGATTTGGAAATATGTTTAATGGTTATAAGAAAGCACAATGTCTTTTGTGCATATTGGATATTTTTTTTATGATCTCTGACCCCTTTAAAATCAACAAATGTATGGTAGATTATTTATTTTGATATGCCGCACTTTGTCAGATAAGCTCCACTGCAAATTCTGTTTCAAGCAATTGGTTTAGTTAGTAAAACCTTGCTCAGTATAATTCATATTGTCACACACGGTTACCTAGACTGTACCGTTTTTTCCTTTGACGTAGTTTGATGTAATAAGAGAGACTAGCTGACTTTTAGACTTCTAGCTGGCTTGATCTCACTCTCACTTGCTTGCGTTCAGTTACTTTAAGTGTGTGACTAGCTATAATTAGCTTCAGAACAGTTCCAGTGTCAAATATCTGCCATAAGGCTTCCCTAATAACCCCTTCGTCCCCCTGTTACCCCCCCCCCCCCCCCCCCGTCTCCCTCGGCCCCCCCAAGAGGGGTTGTCTACGCAATTCAGCACATGAACTCTTGTGATAAAGTCCAGGACAACCGACTCATCTTACAGTTCTTTTGGCCATGGCTGAGCTTTCACCAGAGATGTCCTTTTAAGTGATTGCACTTTGTGGAGTGCCTTGACAAACAGACTTGAAATACACTACATGTTTGGTCATGTGGTTGCATTTTTGTCTCGCAAAATTCAAAGTATGTATGCACTGAAATTTGTGGAGCAGATATCAGCCTACATTTCCAGTATTAAACCATTGGAAATGGATGCTATATCCATTTCTCTTTATTTCCTTGAAAGAAAAAAAAATGACAGTTTTGTTTTTCTTGCTTTAATACATTACCATGCAACATACTTGAAAATGAGATGAAATGGCTCACCAGATTCATCCTGTTTGTCAGAAAATGTTGAGCTCATCCGTGTTTGCTGATGGCTTACTTGGTAAGGATATTAACACAGATGAGTTGCCAAAAATAAATGCACGCAGAATTCATTCTGATAAGCACATTCAATATTCACCAAATGTGCCAATCAAGACTCATATATTTGGTAAAAAAAAAAAATGTCACTGTTATCTACCCCTGTTAGGTATGTCACATTGTTTGCTATGTACTTAGACTGTGCGGCTTTTGCTTTGTCGTTGACTCCTGCAGCCCCTGACCTTACCTGGTCCCAAGAAGACAAGCAGCACTTCATCAAAACTCTGTCCAACCAAGAGAAACCGTCAAGTCACAAAACAACCATAATTTCTTCACGCAGTTTTAACCAACAATAGAAATCCCTGTTCAACACCTGAACAACTACCTGGACAGCTTTAATTTAAGAGGAGAAACAACACCTGGGTCCAGGTCCATAATGATAAAAGAAGCTAAAATGAAGTATGAAAACTTCAACTCCTGAAGTGTGGTTGAATTTAGCCTTAATACAGATTTAAACATTGTAAGTACCTTTCAAATTGTAAGTAGCAATAAATCATTCATATATGTCCTTTGACAAAATTTTCAATGTCAAAATGGTTTACTCATGGTTTTATTCAGATCCGAGTGTTTATTTCATTGTTACGTTTGTTGATTTTCTTTTAAAACCTGCGGATGACACTTTTTACTTTTGTAATTTTCGTTTATTTCTTTTTTTTCTACTTGTAAAAGTAGTGCTGCACAAACACGGGTGAAGTTAGTAACGTTGCATGGGCGGGAAGACCTACCTTTAATACAATATGGAGGACGGTGAATGAAATGATCCTCTGATTGGTCAAAAAGGAAAAAAAAGGTTCTGACGTTATGACACAGGGAGAGGCAGGTTTACGTTCATCGTGTCAACCAATGAAAATCTGTTGTTTTTTTTGTCTTGCGTCACATAGGAGGGATCTTTCTCTTTTCATAGCGTGCCCGACTTCCTTACCGGCATTTCAGTCTCGAACCTCGAGGAGAAGAGACGTTTGTGTGTTATTTATTTATTTATTGTTGAGTCGTTTTAATTTAAATTTGAAATGTTGTGCCTGTGCCTGTATGTGCCCGTTGCTAATTCCGACCCGATTGAAGTCGAGTACTTTGAGTCAGATGGACTACCATCGGAGTTAAAATCGCTCAACAAATTGAGTGTCTTTCTACCGTCGCAGGAATTTTCAACGTACCAGAAATGGCGGAAGGTAAGAGATTTTTAAATGTTAATCCACTCTGTTGAGTAGAAATGCATGTGCATCTGATTTGTGGAGGGTCAGTAGATGCATACTTTCATTTTTATTTGATATCATAAAAATGCATACTTTTGCAATGAATCATTCATTGTTCGATTTCCTGTAAGTCGGGCCTAACTTCCTGCGCATTCCGTACGTCACATTAAATTGACCAAATAAGGAGTTGTTTAAAAAAAATGTTTTTTCTTTTTCTTGGAAACTAGATACATTTTGTGGAATAGATTCCTTTTGTAAAATAAATGTTTTTGATAAACGTAGCTTAGAATGAAAAGAATCTTTACACCCAACTAATAAAAATCTACATAGTTACGTAATTGTCGGTATATTCAGCGGAACCTCATGACTGGGAAATTTCGAGAGGAATCGCGACTGCATGCGATTGACTATCAGATTGGTTTAACTATCGCGAGAATAAAAAGGGGAGAATGTACACCGGCTTTTCACGCCACTAAATGCACGATGCTTTGTTGAAAGACATTGCTTTCGTTCAGGTTTTCCATAATGTCTGTTAGCACTCACAAGTTTGCCGGTATGGGACTCAGAGCTGGCATGTTTGAATCTTTTGAGAATCGGCTGCGGTCAGACAGCTGGACAGTCCCTTGACAAATGCGTTTGAAAACATATTTTTTGCTCATGTGACAATTCAGTGATTTCTTAGATAGGAAATGGTTGATCCTGCAGTCACATTAATGTCTTAAAGAATGCTTCGGTGGTATTTTAGGGTGAAAAAAAACTGTCTTAGGTGATGCATTCTTGAGATGCTTGTCCTATAACCTGTATAGACAACAGGCATCGAAGACAAAAGGCTGCTGAATTCAGATACATTACGTGCTTATGACAAAAATGTGGTCCCAAAAATGTCTAGTGTGTAACTGTAGCTCTGCCCCCCCCTCCTTTCTAGAAACTTGTTAAAGAAGAAAAAGATCAAGATGGTCAACTGGACTTTGAGGAGTTTGTTCACTATTTGCAAGATCACGAAAAAGACCTGAAACTTGTATTCAAGACCGTGGATAAGAAGACTGCTGGTAGGTTAATGCATCTGTTTGTTATGACTCATTGAAATAACTTTACTGCTTATATGTACACTTTGCCAATACATATTACAAAAGCTCAATTGAGTGGTCCTCATTCTTTTTTTTTTGCTGGTTTAGGTCACATTGATGCCAAAGAGGTGGTAGAATCGCTACGAGACCTTGGTGTTCATATCTCTCTGCAGCAGGCCGAGAATGTCCTTAAAAGGTAAGCGGAGTGCTGCGTCAGGAAGTGGAATATTGCCTCTTAATCCCTGTTTCAAGCTGTCATGGAAATTCAACCTGCATGCAATGTTCTATGAATGGCCAATGTTGTGACGGCCTAGAGCTTAATTTAAATTAGCATGACCTCTGATTGTTAAGACTCTTAATCCGAGTGCATGGAGAGATTGGTTTCCTGTGCTGCAGTGACTACAGCGCCGTATTGACCGTCTCCTGTGCTCTCAAATCTCTCTAGGCAAGAGGGACCATTCACTGGTTCCCTGCTGCCTTGTAAGTAACTGCAGTATTCCCAATTAACTTTGCTCTGCTTGATCCTATCCAATAAAATTACTTGCTACAACCAGATCGTTCTCTGACTGCAACGTATTGTTACTTCTCTGTCTGGCTGCATTCGCTGTAACTCGCTCTTGATGAGCGCCTCTGATGAATGATCAAAACTGCAGATCTGTGTCAGTTATTGCCTCATGCAAGCCAAACGTCCTGTTACCATTTTAATGAGACTCTTAGAACCATGCCTTCATTCAGACTAACCCTCTGTTAATATTTAAGCATATTCAACGTAGAACATGTCAAAATATTTTCCTTTCTCGGAAATATTCCTTGAGTATTTATAATGTCAGTAATTCTTATGGGCTGGGTCCATAAGTTACTTAATAACCTGATTATCGGAATTTCCGATCTCCAGCAATCCTTCAAAGCTTATTGTTCTGCTGTTATTTCTGGTGTATAATTTAATTTTCCTATCCACCGTTTTCATGGGTTGACTTTTTTTTTTATTCTTTAGCATGGACAAGAATGGAACGATGACCATCGACTGGAATGAATGGAAGAACTACCCTTCCCTTCAGTCCGCAGAGAACATCCCGGAAATCATCCTCTACTGGAAACACTCCACAGTAAGAGAAGATTCCTTCCCTATTTTCAGTGAGACCCTACAGAAGTGAATAATACCGCACGGTTTCACAGCTGGTTTCATATGGCCCTCCAACCCTAATGAGAATTTTCTAAATTAGTCCAACTGTCAGCCCAGTGCTGACTAAACAGTGGGAATTATGAGTAGGCTAATCTTATCAAGAGCTCAACAAGCAACGGTTAAGCTAACTGACTGTTCCTGTGTGGAATGAGGACATTATGCAATTTTTTCTATGAAATAGTCCTCTAAACAAAATAACTTTCTTTATATTGTAACTGATTAATTTGTGCTGTGTAGCATTAAAGCCAGTAACAGCATGGTGTCTAAAAATACCTCCTAAGATGCAGTCTCCATAGGACACCCTGATCTAGGACAGTGCGCTTAATAGCTGTGCTATCGCTGGCACTAAATCTTAACTACACTGCCGCTTGCATTTGGCAGCGTCCACATGGGATGTCTCGCCAAGACGTCAGCTATTAATAAGATGAGTACATTTCAGAGCTTAAGCTACCAGCTATTAAGGCCAAACACTTGTCAAGAAAAGCGCGTTCCTTGAACCACTTAGGTGCCATATACCCACACAGAACATGTGATGTCCTTATGCAATATGAGTCACCATTTGCTTAATACCTTAGCGTGTCTGCTGTCAAAGAGTCTTGTTAAAAAGAAAAATTGTGTAAGTGAGTGAGTGGATTTTGTGGCCTGACTTAAAGTTGTGAGATGGCTGATCTGGGTTTTAGAATGGACCATTATCGTTTGTGTATATGTTATTCTTTCATCGACCTAGATGAGGTGCTTATATAACACGCATGTTTATTAGACAGAGTTCTTACAGTACGGCACAGGACATGGTTAATTAGGGTGTGTAGTTCGTACTATGATCCTCTGGACTTCATGCCATTTTGTAACATGTAACAAAGTCCCCGAGGAGCTTTCAGCTCAAATTGCAACACGGTGGCCCAGATGAAACTGAAGCAGTCTGGCACTTGTTAAAATCTGGACACCTTTGAATGTTTACATGTGGTCAAATCCGACCTTTCTGACGCACAGCGTGCTTATTTGCCACACATTGTCAAACATCTTGCTTACGTCAAATCTCTAGGTCGTTGTACCTGTTGGTCAGGTTCTCAGGTCATTGTACCTGACTGGTCAATATGCTCCCATCATTGGACAGTAAACCAAAACGTAAATTAACCTCACACTTTACATTTAAATATCTCCACATAGTGGTTTATAGGTGTCTTTGCCCAGATTATTTAATGTTTGTCTCTTTTGTCTTTTAGATATTTGATGTAGGTGAGAATTTGATGGTTCCTGATGAGTTCACCATTGAAGAACACCAGACAGGAATGTGGTGGAGGCATTTGGTAGCAGGTGGAGGCGCTGGAGCCGTATCCCGAACCTGCACCGCCCCCCTGGACCGTCTGAAAGTGCTCATGCAGGTAAATTCTAGAAGTGAACTCTAAAGTAAAGCCCCAAGTTCGCATGGCCTACACACAGTCAGCTGAGCAAATGGCTCCAGCTGTCTCGTTCACACAGCTAGAGTCTTGAGGCACTGTGGAAACTTTCAGGGAGATAGTAACCTGGCCCACCAACGTAATCTGGGGTTGAAGGAAGTCATTTGCTGAATTTTACACAACAAGAATGCTTGCTCATGCAGTGTGTGAAAGCGAGCTGATTGTGTAACCTTAAGGGGGCTTGCTGAGACAGTGTTGTCTAAGACAGATGTCGCAAGACTGATTACTTAAGGGTTGAAAGTTGGTTAATATGTTTATGAATAAGTTAATGATTATAAAGGAAAGAGAGAAAGCCACGTGAGTATTTTTTTTTTTTTTTTTTTTTTTACAATTCAGTGACTGAGCCAATCACAGAAAAAGGACACTAGCACACCTTCTTCTTTGAGATCTGATTGGTTGGTTTAGATGTGTTCGGAGAGATCAGCCAGGGTTGGACACAGTGGAGGGTACAGCTCGAGTTTTAGATCTGGGTCAGATATCTGTGCGTCACAGTTTGATAAGGTCCAAGGCGGAATCGATTTTTGACTTGCGCTTTGAACTTTGAGCTTTCACCTATTTATTGGCTTCTCCCTTTTTTGAGTCTTTGACTTTGCTCCCTTTAAACCACCATTTTACCAACTGATCACATGATCTAAGCTTTTTTTTTTTTTTTTTTTTGATGGCATAAAATCTTATTAGGAATTTTATTTGAGCATCCTACTGTTGTCATAATTCCGCCTCTTGATTCTCAAATTGGATAAAGTAATATGATTACAGGACCACACACTGCAGCAAGTATTCACCATCACTGTCACTGTATGGTCACAATTCCCTAATCAATCTAATCATGTCTCCTTTTGTTTTGTCAGGTGCATGGTTCCCGTAGCAACAACATGTGCATTATGACCGGCCTCACTCAGATGATTAAGGAAGGCGGGATAAGAGCGCTGTGGAGAGGAAATGGCATTAATGTCATCAAAATCGCCCCTGAGTCAGCCCTCAAATTCATGGCCTATGAGCAGGTACGAAATGAGTGGACATCACGAAAAAAAATATCTATTTCAGGCATGTGTGATCTCGGTTGAAAACGAACACTTTATGTTCAGCAGCACATTGCTTGGTGAATCACATCGTGTTTGTGGAAAGGCAAAGTTTGCCTGTACACACACACACAAACACACCACACACACATCAAATAACAGGCTGTTTCTATTCATTTCCTACAGATCAAGCGTTTGATGGGCAGTAGCCAGGAGTCTCTGGGGATCGTGGAGCGTTTTGTGGCTGGCTCTCTAGCAGGAGTCATCGCACAGAGCACCATCTACCCCATGGAGGTGAGCACCTTCCATCGATCTCCAGACATATTTTCAGTATTTTCCTTTATCTTCCAAAAACGCTGTGACCACGTCGCAAATCTGACATCGCGTAACGCGTGTTCCCTTTGTCTGCAGGTTCTGAAAACCCGTCTGGCGTTGAGAAAGACCGGGCAGTACGACGGCATCTCGGACTGCGCCAAGCAGATCCTCAGGAAGGAAGGATTGGCTGCCTTTTACAAGGGCTACGTGCCCAACATGCTTGGCATCATCCCTTACGCTGGCATCGACCTGGCAGTGTACGAGGTGAGTAAAGCTTCTTAAATCTCAGAGCGCAAGGCGTCGACTGATCTGTAAAACATTTTGGTGTTGACCCTATCGGCAGTTTTGACGCTAACTCTCGTCTCACGGTTTGTTTTAAAATAGACTCTGAAGAACACTTGGCTGCAGCAGTACGCGACAGAGAGCGCAGATCCCGGTGTCTTTGTCCTTCTGGCCTGTGGTACCATCTCCAGCACCTGTGGCCAGTTGGCCAGCTACCCCCTGGCCCTGGTACGAACGCGCATGCAGGCGCAAGGTGAGCTCCTCTCTTCTAATAACCACATTTGAGATACGACGAATGAACACACATAATGCTACTTTTTTTTACCTACTTCTGTTACTTACATTTTTATTGATAGAATATAATTTTTTTGCAATTTGGTTTGTGTTAAATTAGTGTTTCATTCAATTGAATTAATGTAAGTATTCCTTTTTTTTTCCTTCTCTGCTCTATAGCCACAGTGGAGGGAGCATCCAAGGTGACCATGTCTGGCCTCCTCAAACAAATTGTGAAGACTGAGGGTCCAGCCGGCCTTTACAGGGGCCTGACTCCCAACTTTTTGAAGGTCATTCCCGCAGTCAGCATCAGTTACGTGGTGTACGAGCATATCAAAACCGCCTTGGGGGTGCAGTCAAGATGAGATGCTCTCAAAGACATTTAAAAACAAACAATTAATCAAACGACCCGTCCAGCCTTCAAAAAGGGGAGAAGGAAGATTACTAACCTCAAAGGGGGACTTGGCAGTTTGAATCTCAGGTCTTTGGACCCTGAGGTGTGAAAGCCATCTCATTCTGTGAATGTCTGAAGGGGAAAAGCGCACAACAACAAAAAAAGGTGTATTTCAGAATGAACTCTGACATTGCGCCGGAGCTGGTGGTGGTCACCCTCACTACCAAGCTGCTGCTAAGTATTATTTAAAACAGTTTTATGTTCAGAATTAAGCAACGTGACCACGGTACTGTGCTGAATGTTATTCTGTCTTAAAATGAGGGACCATTTTCTTTTTTTTTTTTTTGATTCTTGGATTCTGTGTCACTGTTTTGTTATTCATGGTTGTGGCCCAAAGACAGGACAAAATGTCACTTTAGGTGAATAGGACAGCTGATACAGAGCTCCACATTGTCAACCCAAATGCAGTAAGAGTGTCAATCTGAATATTTCTAGACAGAACAACCCCTTGCACGCCGTGCTTTAAGTAACTCTCAGTTCTTCACGGTACAGGTGTTTTTTTTTTTTTTTGGTTTTTTTTTTTTTGCACTTCTGAGCACTGGGACAAAATGCAGCAAATGCAGATTTAGTAGTTATTCACTATGGAAAGAGGGCATGGAGAATCATGGAGAATAAGACTGAAAGATTCTTCATCATCATGAAGTATTAATACTTGACAACACTACAGTTCAGCAGAATTTCAAATTCTCAGAGACAATGATGGGTTGTTTGTTTTTATTTTAGTTTTGCTGTGACGTTTCTGTTTCTATATGCAGATTGATCTCACTGCATACCAATGCTGCTGTAATACAACTTATGTAATTTATTTATATATGTTTACCAGATATTTTTGATGGTTGGCAATGATATGGAGTTCTGAAAAAAATGTCTGCTATGTGAGCCCTTTACAAAGTACAGTCTCATAACTGAGTTTAATGCTTTGCGTTCCTTCCAGTAGGTTTGACTATGTAATGGGATTACACTGCTGCTTCATCCCATGCTTATAGAAAGTCTTGGATTATCAAGGATCCTAGATTTTTCAAGTGTTGGCAGTTAAAATGACACAAAAAGAAACAAGAATCCATGATCTAATTCACCAATTCCTTAATCCTTGGCAAATGTCTGTAGATTAGTACTGATCAAGGCTTTTAAGTTGAAAGCATGAAGTGTTTAGCGGAATTAAGACAATTGAAATTCTGGAACTTTGTGTTTTGCCTTAGCTAAATGCCTGGTCGATTTAATCTCGATGCACTTTAATTGCTTGAATTGTTTGATGCTGAAAGTTTATGCTTTATCAAATGGAAAGAGTAATTACCTGAAGAAATTCAACCTGTGTCAATGGGTTTCAGTGTTAATTCTGATAGGGACCGTCAATTGCTCTTACTGATGTAAGCACAAAAAAAAAATGCATATTTGCAGTTTTTCGAAACAGCTAGGAATTCTGCAAACAGTCTTGTTGGCCATGCAGAAAGGAGTAAAGAGGTTTGTTAAAGAAATGAGTGATTTGGGGGTTGTTGTGTATTTCTATATTCACTTCACTCCTTGTCTAATGTGATTTATCAAAGATGCGTGTTCTCAGGGACTAGTGTGGTGCTTTAAAGTTTTGCCATTTATGTGCACATGTCGTTGTATTAGGGTTTTTCTTTTTTTCCACAGTCAGTCTTTTTTTTTTTTTCTTCAGTCTCCTGTCTGTCACTGTCTGCCGACATTTTAGATCTGTTTGTCTTATTGTTTTATGTTGGATCAAAATTGTTAGACTGTAAGGCCTGAAAGCACATTTTATTGAAATAAACAGTCGAGCTTCAAATGGTATTGTCCTCCAGTTTTTGTTTCCCTACTCTATATGTACATACTGAATGTAAGAACAGTTTTAAGTGTTACAAGCCATGTAAGATTTATACTTTAGTTTTAACAACCCGTTAAGTAGTTTGTGGCAAATGTAGGTGCAAGACTGCTACAGAATTCATCTATAAATGTTCAGCTGAAAATCGTATTTCCAGATCGGACAGGTACAATGAAAAACAGCTATGCGGATAGCTATATTTCAAGGACACCCTGGTATATCTTGAACTGTTGACAAAGTGTCTTCACATCTTTTATAATCGGATCAGATGTCTTAATTGACTCTGCATCATCCTCTCCCCTTCGCTATCTGGTTGATGATTAATATGTGCTTCATAATATCTATGAAAATGGTAATCCACAAGACTGACATGGCAGAAGAAAAACATACAGTGAGAATAAACATTGATCATTAATTTTACTTTGCGCATTCTGCTTAAACTGGCTTGAAATAAACTCTGAAGCACTGAAACATTTAATTATTCCTCTTGAATTCTCTCTTGCTAAACACACAAACGACTGATCTGGATACCGTAGAATGGCATGAATATCAGCAAAATGCATTTACTACTGAACGGGGTTAATTTAACAACGCTCTTAAAACAAATCTCTTTTACTGATTTTTATCCAAAAATGTCATAAAAGAGAAGACATTTGCTCCTATCTGTAAAAGACTGAGAGATTCACTGGCAGCACTAGGCTGGCAAATGGGGGGAAACGCATTTTAAAGATTAAATTGCCGCTTTTCCTTATGATGACCCAATTAATTCTCAATCTGCACGAATGGGCCACTGATATTCCCCATCATTTCGCACTACTCCGTATTTTTACGCTCACGCTTTGGAGACGCATAACTACTGATCAAATACTGCCCTCTACAGATCAAATGCTGCCACCTACTGACAAATCCTAGTCCCGACCCGCAATATTGAACTCTGCCTACGGCCTACTGCCTTCGACAGACAACTACAACTACGACAGTTATGAGGAAGCCAGGGTTTGGCTAGGTCGCTAGCTGCTAACTTTACGTACACCCACTGCTAAACTGTGATTCCTGTCAAACAGCAAGGACGATTAAACGATTCTGCGTGTTTATGATATAGATTACGACTGTATCAGTCGTTCTGCGTTTTGGAATACGAATCACATGAATTACGTGTAAGATCTGTAGTGTAGTGTGAGATCCGTCACTAGCATGTATTGTTGATTAGCTGAAAAGTTGGATTGTTGGCTGGCAGGTTTTCTCACCAAATTCAATTTAGTGTATATACATACGTCTAATTTTTTTTTTTTTTTTTTTTTAGTTTTCGTAGTTAGTTTAATTGGTGATATGATTCTTCAAGATGTTTAAGAATGTTTTCAGGTCTGGGTGTCTGGTTAGAACTGCTCATGTTATCCTGACTTGGCTGACGACTTTGATTCTGTTTCTCCACAATACCGGTAAAGTATTATTTTTAGTCACTCTGTTTACGCAATATAAAGGTAATTTACGTCTATCAGTAGATTCTACTATGCACTGTGATTTACAAAATCCGTCTTTGTTTACTGGTAGATCTCCGGAAGAATGAGGAAAGAGGCGAGCTCGTACTGCCTGTACTATTTGGCACGCTGGTCCTCCTTTCAATAATGCTGTATTTTGCAGTATCCCTCATGGACCCAGGATTTGTTCTGTCCGACGCCGACGCAAAGGTTAATATTCCTCACTGTCATATCAGTGTCAGACAATGATCAGGTATGGAGATTGTTGTTTTATTTAAATGTGTTTCCATCTCTGTCAGCTCTCCCCTGTGGATGGAGGGGAGTTGGAGAAGATGTTACCACAAAACACGGAGGTCCCTCGCCAACGACGTTGTGGTTATTGCTTATTGCTGGTACTCTGCCTTGCGCCTTTATCTTTCTCTTGTAAAACAGAACATGTGTTTTCAGTGAAAGCTTTGCTTTAACAAAGTGGTAAAACATAAAGGGTTTTATGAGATTGACTGAGACATGTATCTTGGGTATGATACCTAGAATTCAAATATCAAAAGAACCATTTCTTCCCTGTATCACAGCAACCAATGAGGGCTAAACACTGCCAAGTTTGTAAGCAATGTGTGAGACGATTTGATCACCATTGCCCCTGGATAGGGAACTGTGTGGGTGAGCGAAATCACAGATGGTTCCTTCTGTACTTGTGTATACAGTTACTGGTTCTGGTTTGGGGGCTGCAAAATGCTTGGTGAGTGTGCTTTTAGAAAAGATGGTTGTCTTCAGTTTAAACCTAACACACAGTAAATTCATGTACATATGATACACCTAAGCTATTGTCCTTCTTTTTTTTTTCTTCCCCCTTTTTTTTTTTTTTTTTTTTGTTTAGGTCAGGCATCACCTTTGCCCTCACTTGGAGACAGTGGTTTATCCAAAATGGTTTCCTGCTTGGGGCCTTTGGTATCACTGTGGTGTTTTCTGTGGTTGTTCTTCTACTGTTGGGCTCGCACCTGTATCTGGCTTCCGTTAACACCACCACCTGGGAGTTCATGTCACGACACCGCATCTCGTACCTGAAACACTGTGACTCTGAGGAGAACCCTTTTGACAGAGGCATCATGTGTAACTTGTGGGACTTTTTTTGTATCTGTCGAACTGTGGCCTGGGAAACAGTATATTCCAGAGCAAGTCCTGCATGAGTTTCCACATACTGGGAGACTCTCTAATGGCTTTATGGATTTTTCTTTTTTTTTTTTAATCAGTTTGGCAACTTTAATGCTGTGAGGGAGAACATTTAATTGTTTTCTCCCTCAAAAAATGGTTTCAGGTTTATTTTGATAACATTTGATTACACTGTACTGTGAAGAGAGATGATGGGAGATTTTACAAGGTTTATTTATTTTATGAATTAAGAGGCAAACTTTACTTTAATTCCTTTGATTACTCATACTTTTACTGTAACACTAACTTTAATTGAATACTATCAGGTGTTGTCTTCTGGAACACTAAAAAAGTATCACTTACCAGTTTATTTCCATATTTTCTGAGTGAGTTTATATATGGCAAGCCAGTTTGAAGAGTATTTTTTTTATTTGTTTTAAAAACTTTTGGAAAGGTTTAAAAGGTTTTTAAAAATGTTGAAAAAAGGTACGTGCTTGGATCTAATTTCCAAAGAAACCCAGCAGCTATGTATTTTTCTGGTATTCCATTTACTTGAGAATTATCCCACAATCAAGGTTACCAAAATGGGAGATTTGCAGACGTAATCAAACTAGTCAAACAAATGAAAAGTTATTGCAATTTACACACTGTGCGATGTCTGCCCAGTTATAATTTATTTTTCTCAAAGAATGAAAAGGCTGTCCTAGGAACTAAAACATATGTAATTTCAGCGCAATTGTTATGATATACTTTAAGGGATTTTCAATAAATAATAGGTTCGTTAACCGCAAGACATTCCCATTGTAAATCATTATTCACAGTTTGTCGTGGTTGAAACGTGTGAATACTTTTCACATGGAGTCATTTTTCATGGTATTTTGTATTGTGTAATAATCAGGAGGGTGCTTGTTTTAGTATGTTCAGTGTTTTTCAGGCTGTGTTGACACGGTGGAAAAACTAAAAATGCAAGAAATAATGCGCTTTTGTTGAGGTAGTTTGATTTATAGACATATTTTTTTATAAATACCGGTTCATCCATGTATCTGTTGGGGGACTGTGGCTTCAAGATTAACTAAAACACATTTTGACTGTCTATGAAGATTTGTATTTACCATTTAGTTGCCATTTAAACATTATTATTTTTCGGAGAAATCCCGCCCTTTTGTAGTTTCTCAACACCACTCCCTTTTGTATTGTACCACCTATCAGCGTACAACAGCGGGAGCGAGCATCGCAGTCAGCCCGTTCTGGTTGTCCTCAAGGAGGCGGAGTTCATCTCAGCCTGTTTTGTGAGGCGCGCGTTCGGTCGCAGAGGGAGCGCGTGAGAGTGTGGTGTGCGGACAGTGTGAGGTTGTGCGATTGTGTGTATTTGCGTTCCCTCGCTTTAACCTGTGAGGAAGAGCACAACACATTTCTGCAATTTTCATTTCAGTTTAAAGGAAGGTTCTCTACCAGTGGGAGAACTAAAAAAATAATATCGATTATTTTCGCTGAAGCCACTTTTCCGAACCAGCGAAAATCATGTCTGCTCCGGCGGCTAAAGTGAGTAAAAAGGAACTGAATTCGAACCATGACGGAGCGGATGAGACTTCTGGTAAGGAATGGCGGCCTCGTGAGCATCGCCATTTTCACTTTCTTTTCTTACTTTCTAAGAGTTTTGCTTATTGTTGGCAAATTAACGGTTGTGCACAATGTGTAATTTTACATGAGTCGTGCGTGTTGCATATGGTTATGATTGGCTGTGGCCGCCGCCTGGTTGGATGTTGTGAGTGCTTATGAGTGGAGGAAGACACCGGTGCTGGAAGCCATGTTGGTAGACAGCATAGTTGCTAGCTAGCTAATGGTTGTGACACAATGCTTATTGTGTCACAATCATGTGTTGCTAAATTATATCAGAACCGTTGTATTTTCCACCTAATATTGACTCCATTGGGTGGTTTCCAATCAATTAACCCTTCAAGGGGTCTGTCTATAATTAGTCTCAGTTTACGCTTCGCAGTTAGTGTGTAAGCTAACTATGCTAACTGTATTGAATGAATCGCCGATGAGTCTGCGCTACTTATTGTTGTTGTGCGTCTCCGCCATGATGTAGCTCGCTAGTTAGCAGGCTAAGATTAAGTTGCTTGCTAAGAGTTTGGGATGAGTCCCTGGTCTATTTATCCGTATTTTTCGATGCTTATTTTAAAATGAAGCGTCTTGCACATTCACTTGTTGAAATTGTGTCCAATCCACACTTCAAAGGCTACCTAGTTAGCCTGGCAAGTAGCTGAAGTGTGCTGCGATGGAAGAAAGCGGGCACCAGAGCTTTTCAGCACATTTAAACCACGCGGCCCTCAGCAGTAGCAGGAAGCAGCGTCTCGTCTGTTTCTCCTAAATTGTATATAGGGTCAGATAGGTCATGAAGTAATTTAGCGGGATGCGGTATTCTGAGGTTGGCGCTCTGTATGATCTTACTGATTCATTCCTACGCTTGAAATTAAGTCATTTAAAACTAACATTCCAAATTAGTCGAAGTACCGAAGTGAATTTTTAGCTGATTTAGCAGTTAAGACAAACGGCGGGTTTAAATCAAACGAATGTGATCGTACATGAACATTGCTTCATTTTGCTTGCATTTCTTTTTAAGCTCTTATATCGGCGATGTAAATTTTAATTTTGGTTTGTTTTTTTTTTGTTTTTTTTACCGTTCAAAATATAATTTGTATTTGCAGAAAAAGAGCAACAGGAAGCCATTGAACACATTGACGAAGTGCAGAATGAAATCGACAGGTATTTTTTTTTTTAGGTTAATATATCGAGCGTTTTGTGAATCTGTTCTCTTAAATCTCGATTGTGTGCGCCGTTAATGTTGGATTTTCTCCCTCCTAGACTGAATGAACAGGCGAGCGAGGAGATTCTTAAAGTTGAACAGAAATACAACAAACTACGCCAGCCGTTCTTTCAGAAGAGGTCAGAACTGATCGCCAAAATTCCAAACTTCTGGGTCACAACATTCGTTAACCACCCACAAGGTGAGGCTTTGAAAAGACCCCAAACAGATCCTGAGGGTTTGGGATCTGTTGATGTACTAAAGAGCCCTTGTAAACGTCAAACAGATTTTTTTTTAATGAAATAATTGTCATTGAAATAATCTTCTCTTATGTTAACATTACCTCACTTTAGCAGACTTGTGTTTAGTGTTTGTCACGTTTTTTGAAATAATGCTTGATTGTACCATCCTTTCTGTATGTTCTTTGTCGTAGTATTATGTGAACCAGGAACCATAAATCTGTCGGGAGCATGTGCAGACGTAGTGATAATATAAGACTTTGTTTGGCTGTGTAAAGGGAAATTTATTTAATATCTCCCATCACCATTTTCTTTATATTCTTCTCTAGTCTCTGCTCTTCTCGGGGAGGAGGATGAAGAAGCGCTTCACTATCTGACCAGGGTCGAAGTGACAGAGTTTGAAGACATCAAATCAGGCTACAGAATAGACTTTGTGAGTGTAACGATTATTTCTACGTTCATATTTATTTAAGCTGATGTTATCAGTTCTCACTGGTGTGTGTGTGTGTGTGTGACGATTTTTTTTTTGTCTGATCTTCTTGTGTAGTACTTCGATGAAAACATGTATTTTGAAAATAAAGTCCTCTCCAAAGAAATCCACCTGAACGAGAGTGGAGACCCAACCTCAAAGTCAACAGAGATAAAATGGAAATCCGGAAAGGTATGTACTGTCAGTGTATTCAAAGGAGAAAAAAAAAATCTTTGGTTCCACTTCCGATTGTGGCCTTACTTTGCCTCCATGTTTGTGCATGAAACGAATGTAGGTTGTGTATACTGGTGCTTTGAGATGACGAAAGGGCAATTGGTTGATTCGTTGAGCTAACTAATTCCAGTTTATAATCTCGTTAGAGTTTATTCTGCTTTGCATTCTAAACTTACATAGAGTTAATGTATCTACTTATCAGTTATTTTAACTGGTTGCCGTTTCTTATTCCTCAGTAGTTAGGGAAACAGATACTTTGTCAAAGTTGTGCTTTTTGCACTAATCTTGAAGACAAGTTTGTGCCTGCAGATGTTTTTGTCCTAACATGGTTGTTGATCGCTTTTTAAAACCTCTTGATTCTCTTCCTTTTCACAGGACCTCACAAGTCGTCACAGTCAGTCGCAGAGCAAAGCCGGGAAGAAGAGGCAACACGAAGAGCCCGAGAGCTTCTTTACCTGGTTCACTGATCACGCTGATTCAGGGGCTGATGAGCTTGGCGAAGTCATCAAGGATGACATCTGGCCTAACCCACTGCAGTACTATTTGGTAAGATTTTACTGAGACGTAGAGCACCCCACTGTGTGCACAATGTAGTTAGGGACCAGGCATAACTACATTTTTTTATATCTGGTATTTTTCCCTTAGCTGTCAGATGTACGAGTCAGGCCTCCTCACACTTTAGTGTCAAACCATTCGCTTTCCCATCGCTCCACAGGTTCCAGACATGGATGACGAAGAGGGAGAGGGCGAAGATGATGAAGATGACGAGGAAGGTCTGGAAGACATTGATGAGGAAGGAGAGGATGATGGAGAAGAGGAAGATGATGATGATGGTGACGATGGAGAGGTAATTGTCCTTGTTTCTTTTATTTTTTTTGCCCCCCCCCCCCCCCCCCCCCATCTTCTTCTGTGAAAAGAAAGACAGGTTCATCCTCCTGTCTGACCGCATTCCATCTGAACTGGCACGATCTAGTGTTATGTGCCAGCTTGGTCGTGCAAGGAAGGAGCTATCGAAGGACCTATTAGTCAGAACAGTCAGATGTATGTTTATCGTTGCCATGCGTAGCCCTGGTGTGAGCTAAAGCTAATCTATCCTTTTTCCCTTTTCAGGATGATGACGGGGAGGACGAGTGAAGCGGAAACGGACGGTCGTAATCCAACTTCACCCAATCCCGTTCCCACCCTCCACCGTACTTTTGATCCCCCGGTGTTTTTTTGGTTGTTGTTTTTTTTTTTTTTTTGGTTGTTTTTTTTTTTTTTTTTTCCTTTTTGGAGCAAGATGGGATTTTTTTTTTTTCCCACCCCATCTTCTCCTCCTGTCTCTTGTTTTATTTTGTACTTTGTACTCCTCCATCTCCTTACCTCTACCCTGACCGTGCCATGTTTAAGTTTCCCCAGAAGAGACTCTCACAATAAACAGACTGCAAAATCCTGCCCAAGTGGCATTCACCATCTCAATTTCCAAATGCATTTCGAGGTAAATGACAAACATACTGTAGTATCTGCTGCACGCTGTCTGGAGTAGACTTAAGAAATAGCGATTTTTATATATATGTACAAATATGTATAATTTTTTTTTTCCTCTCTTCCTGTTCAAGTTTGTGTGATAAATGAACAAAAGCCATGGTGCAGTGATCTGCTAGCTCTATAGCATCCTCACACGGTTTTGTTTTGTTTGGGGTTTTTTTTTCACCCCTTCATTATGGTTGAACCCCTTAATGATGTTTTCTTTTTTTTTTTCTTTTTTGTTTTGTTTGTTTTTTCACCTGTGGTTTAAATAACGGATAGAAACTACCCACTCATTCCTCACCTCTTGTATCTTTGTCAGTTTGGGGGAGTGCTGGGTATCATTAAGGGCAGTTGTGGGGTAAAGGTGATATTTGGATGCCATTATTTGGAGTTTGTTTTAATTTTTATCAGTCTTATTTTACAGACATCCACAAGATTTGAAATAAATTTTTGATAAAGAAAAAAAAATAGTAATGGAAAAAAAAAACACAAAAAACAAACAAACAAAAGGAAAAAAAAAAAAGTCAAGCTTGTAAATTTTGGCTCTAAAGCCTCAGTGCAGTTTTGTGGAAACTACATATCAACTTCTAAAAAGTAAAAAAGAAAAAAAAAAAACTGTTTCCTTTGCTTTGTTAAAATAAAACTTAACGTGGGCACAAGTGTTTTCGACTGTTCAAACATCAGAGAGACAGGGGATAGAAATCTGTTGTAGACGCTAAGTCTTTGCTGCCACTTAACCAATTTAAAAAATGTATACCTTATGGGTAATTTTAAACGAAGTTTATTGCAATAAGAAAGCCCTTTGAATCCAATCGGACACTCGACATGTAAGAAAACGTGATGTAAAACAATGTCAACTCCTAAAGGCCTTTGGAGTCATGAGGAGAGTCGATGCAAAGTGCTCCTGCAGCAATCTGTTAATGATGAGCGCAACAAAGGTTTGATCCGATCCTTCGAATTCCTGTCTTGTCACTGTCATGGGCCAATCACTGGGTTGAAAAGCCCAACCTAGAATTAAAGAGAATTGTGTTAGAACATGTGGAAGCAACGAGTGCTCTCGCGGTGAACGTATAGTGGAATGTTGGGATAAGGTATGGTAAGGCATACAGCCGGTGAAGAAATTTTGGTTGATCAAAAAAGGGTTAACTATGGTTCTAATGACCCACCAAGGTGTGTTTTGCATCGCGGACAAGTAGCTACAGTCCACGAGAAACCCGGATACCAGGTAAAGTGTTCGTCCGCTGGCCAATGTTTCAACACATCTGCCTTTCTGAAGGTGATGACTTCGAACTGGTAGCCCTGAGGATTCTCGAAGAGTTGCACTGGAATTCTTCTCTCTCCTATGATTGTATCATTTCGGTGAGAAAGAGCAAGGCGACTGGGTACAAAACTCGCATCTCGCTCAAATGCGACTTCATGACCACAGGCTCTGCACAACAGCAAGTCTGTGCTGTCTGAGTTCGAACAAGTCTGGCAAATGTGAATATAAGGCAATAATAAAAACGAAATGCTCCAGAAAAGGACTTGCATCCTGTCCTGTGGGTGTCTCAGCTTCAGACTTCTATTCCAGCTAAACATTACGGTTTAATAAGACTGAAATATGGTCACCTGCAAAAGAAATACGCATGAAGTGACGTTTTTGCCTCGCGCTCTATCCAGCTAACAGGAAACAAGCCGGGCAGAGCTGACTTCGTGCGCGCGCCACCAATGTGTCGACGCTTCTATGGCGTTGGCCAGCTCTTCTGAGTGGAATAGAAAAGTAACATGTTCTACATGCCTTTTAGGTAGATACCACATGATTTCAGACAGATGGCAAGATATTTCCATCAAGATTACACAAGCATTATTCCTCAGATATCTTTAAAGAGTGTTTTGCTACCGTAGACATGGCTATAACAATACCTCAAGCTACAGTTGCACCTCAGGACAATATACTGCCACCCACAGACTGGAGGCTGGTACTGTATTCACTGTATGACCAGCGATGCCGTTCGGTACAGTTCGCAGAATAACAAACTGAAAGCCTGATCTATGCTTAGAGAATATGTTTAATTCGAATTCCATATAAAATCATAAATATACAACTGAATGTACAGTTCATTTCTGAATAGACAGATAAGATTACATTCCATCATCCAAATGACAATCCCTTCAAAACTCTTAGAAAGGGGGACGTCATGATTAGGCTCAGCAGTTTGGCACTTAAATAAAAAAAACTGTCAGTGGTTACACTGGCATGGAAATGCAAGATGCAACAACAAGGTTTCACACGCTGGACATGACATCCAATACAATATAAATCCTAGTTGTACTCCTTGAACATTTTCCGGCAATACCAATGTAGCATGTCACACAGAAACTAAAAGATTCCAAGTATTCTGAGAAACACAAGGCAAAAAAAAAGTTGGCAACATTTTTCACCCCGACATCCCTAGAGAGCCATCGAATACAGATCCTGGCTTTGCACGTTATCAAACAGCAATGTCTGGGTGGGACCAAATCCATTTCACATACAGCCAATCGAAGTGCATAATTTAGTTTGACCTCTTACGAATGGATGTAATTAGGCATAGCAGCTAATTCATTGCAGATACTGAGAACCACTATCTGCCCAACAGTGTATTTATGGAGCTCATGCAATTATCAATGGGTAAATATGGGCAGCCTCAGAGGGAATATTTCATGCATTTGATAGGAAGGTTTCTTGATTGAGGGGTACGGTCTCCATCCGGCTAGGATCCCCAAAAAGCGGACGTGAGGTGCCCCTCAGGAGGAGATATCTGCTTTGTTCTCAAACACTTCTGCAAACGAAAGAGAAAGATCACATTTGTAAAGTGGCATAAGATCATTTTGGCTTCAGGTATTGACTATAAATGTAAAAACTTGTTAACTGGTCTGTGCAGGGAAATATGCTTGGAAGTCAACTCACCTCAAGAAACTGTTTAAGTCTAATAACGGCGCCCATCTGTCCAGTGCTGGTTATAGCCTCGATCCTGAGAGAATAAGAACATCGCAAGTTCAATGCACTGAGGGTGGCTCCATTTATAAACATATGTAAAATGACAACCTGGTAGTGAAAATTATTAACCCTATTAAACTGGCAGTTGGTGCCTAATCCTGGCATAACTGGCAAGGGGAGAATCTCTGACAGTGTTAATCGCTCATTTTAGCTTCAGATGGTCATCTCATAGCAAACGACAACAAACACAGCAAAGGCCTATATTTAATTATCTGGATGAGACAGGATGCGTGTGTGGTACCTGGGAAAGTATTCCTCCTTAATGAGTAAGAGAAGTTTCCAGAATTGGCTTTGATACTGTTTCATAAGGGCGTGTCCACAAACCTTAGAGTTGTTAAGAGAGAATGTTATGGGAGTGATAAGAATATGCTTCCACAAGAAACTGTTTAACATCATTCAGTATTACCATTCAGTAGTGATCTGAGCTCTATTCGTGTTTGGCTTGCCTATAAATCTAGCATGTATATAAATGCACTGCGTATGCAGTGCACTTTGCGGCGCAAAGTCAGAGCATACTTCGAGGAAGTCAAACAAAAGCGTGGCCGTGATATCAGCCAGTGGTTCCATGTTCAACATCTGGGCCAACCAACGCCAGCCATGGTTCAGTCCATGAGGATCAGGCTGAAAGAGGAAAATAAAGAAAGAGAGAGAGAGAGAGGAAAAAATTAAAGATATGACAAACCACTCGCGGGTTCATCTCGCTCATCTACGGCAACGGTACAGCGTGGACGTCGTATGCAAGCGGAAAACGTAAACGAGAAAAGACGTGCGACAATAAACCGTACCGTATTTTTATTGCCGTACGGCCACCTCAGCTGGATAATGGCAGCGTAGAGGCGGATCATCCCAGACATCCTCTTCAGGAAACTGTCCTGCTCCTCTACCCCCGAGTCCTCCACCCGGTATCCCAGGATCCTTAGGGAGAGGGAACAATCGGTATCTTATTCGCTCTCTCAATGGGAAAAAACGTAAGAGGAACGAGCACGGTTTTCGCGCTGTATCTTCACCTCTGATAGTCTTCCATGGAAGTGCCGTCCTTCATGGGTGGGTAATGGGGAACAGCGTAAGGGCACTTCTTGTGAAGGTGAGCCAGAATCAGGTCGCCCACTTTAGGGTGGAGCTCCCAAATCCCGGCAGCCACCACGGCAATGGGAAATGCCGCTTCGTGATGGGACGCTACCTCCTCTTCTCCTTGTTTCTGAGGACATACATTTACACGGGAGGTTTTTTTTGTTTTGTTTTTTTACGTGATGTGTACACTACAAAAGTGCAAAATGGCAACTCTTGCCAGCTGGAGCAACATATTAACTCACCACAAACTTTTCAGCCAGTTTGTAGCAGACAAATTCATGCGCGCTCGGGTGCTGGGTTGTGGATACCGTCTTCCCGCCTGAGACTACAGGTCGCGCTGATAACAGCTTGTCGATCTTATCAAAGATCTCTCTCAGTTTAGAGCCTTAATCCCAGGAGAACACAAAGAATGTGCATGAAGTAAGACGGTGAAAATGACTCGACCTTTAAGTATTTATCTCGCACCTTAAGGTCGTCGTTTAAAATAACAAAAGGCCTCATATCTCTTAGAGAACTGCACAAACTCACCTGAAATGCTGGAAATCTGACTCACGGGGATGGTGGCGGCCTTTTGAAGTTCCATTCGCAGTTTCTTCACCTACGGCCAAACGCACAGCCTTTTTAAAAACTGGCCCGGGAAACGTTTCAACTTTTATATGAAAAGTAAAATTCCTTAAAGTAAAATTAAGGAACGGTGAAGAACTTTCATATTTTTTTTTGTATTAAAACTTCATGTCACGCAGCCAACCTGCATATCCTTAGTGCTATTTAGATCCTCAAATGCCTGTGCACACTGGTTGGCTGAGTCCTGTAACTCTTTGTACCATGAGAGGGTGCTATCATCAGCGCTGGTCTGCAGGCCTAGAGAACAGAGAAGCAATTTAAAAAGTCTTACCATCGTTTATTTGCAATATAACTTGAGCCTACATTCTCAGACCACGTAAGTTATCTATAAAATTCTACGTGACAAGATATCTACTGAGCGACTATATTCTATATCTATATGACTGGATCCATGCCGTGTAACATCTCTGCCTTCATCGCCGGTACCTTGTTTTCGGGCTTTCTCTTTGGCGGAGGCCGCAGCCGCCTTCTTCTGCTCCTCCTCCTGGGCCTTCAGCTCGGCCTGTTTCTTTCTGTCCTCTTCCTCCGCCTCTTCTTTCTTTCTCCTCTCCTCAAGCTGAGCTTTCTCCTCCTCCATGGCACCAACCAGCGCCTTCATGTCATGTAGCGCTCTTTCAGCCACGGTCACGTCCTCCACACTGGGAAAGTCTCCCTGTACACACAACACATGGTTCAATTACCCAAATCCATAAATATTCACCCTGACAGCTCTACTGACACTTTCTAAATTCTTCCTCTCCTCTTACATAGTAAGAAAGCAAAATGACTAATTTAGCCAGTTAAATAGCAATTTAGCACGCGACCGTTTTTTGATTGCGGGAAGACATTTAACAGTGCGACCTCGTTTAAAATATCAGACAAAAAAAATGTGTGAATTGGGGTAGTTTAACTAAGAGCCCACGCTGACCTCTGCTGTGGTTCGTACCACCTCAGACACCAGAGAGCATAGCTGGTTGCCGCGGGTGATGTAGGAGGCGTGATCGAGGGTGGCCCCTGATTCCAGCTGCTGGTTGAGCTGCAGCAGTTTCTCCTGAATGGCGTTCAGGGTTCGTAACCTCTCTCTGCCCTCCAACTGCCTCTGTTTTTCCAGCTCTGCCTCACGCAAACGCTGCTGCTCTGCTTCACGCAAACGAAGGTTTAATATCTGAGAACAACAACAATATAATGAGAGGAGGGCTGACACATCACAAAGGCTTTACACACAGGCTAAAAACAGAGCATGAGGATTTAAAGTAGACGATGAAAAGCAGTCCCAAACAAGGTTTAGTTGAGATGAATACCTTCATTCTGTGCCTGTGTTCTTCCTTTAGCTTTTCCTGGCGGCCAAGACTCTCTTGGGTTCTTTAAAAAGAGGAACATTCAACATAAGTTATTCAAGCATCGATGTCATTATATAATAATATGTTCCAGACTTTACACATCCATGGCCCCATACTAACACTGCCACTCATGTGGAGGTGACTGAGAAAATTAAGAGGAGAATACTTACTCCTTTTCCATCATATCCCTCATAGTCTGGTACTCCTGTCTCTGTTTAAGCTCCATGAACTCCTCAAAGCGTTTCAGCTGCTCTGATTCTCGGCTCGCTACCGTGGCAACCAGACGCTCTTGAAGTTCCTGTCTCAGGCTCAGCTCTGCCTGTACCAACAAGAGACAAGACACGGTCTCAACACTCTGTGATTGGCTGGCTTTCAGTGGAGACAATGCCCACCACTGCTCAGAATGCCATGCAAAGGGGGCACAAACATAACACGAGGGAAAGGCAACCCGTAAGTCACTTGTTAATGTATATATGTTACATGATAATCAGTACCTTAGCTTTAGCCCTGTGTCGCTCCTCGCAGATGCGGATGCACCCGGCCATCTGAGTAGCTCTGGGAGACAGCAGGGAGATGGTGGGGGGTGGAGAGAGACTTGGAACAGGGCTGAGGGCTTCAGTGTCGCTAAAATCCTCCTCATCCACTTCGACCACCTGCTACAAACGCGAACAAGCAGAGACGCAACATTACAGAAAAGCAAACTGCCGCAGGTGCTTACACTTGTCACAGAGTAATAACAATGCCTATCGTGATGAATCAGTACAAATAGTATGGAACAGGAAACTGAGTTTGCATGTAAAGACAAAATAATACATGTCACGTCACAATACAGTCAACATTCTTGCATTTGTATCTGGTCTAATACTGAACTGAGGTGGCACTTATGCAACAGACAGCTCTTTACGACTGTGTGCTTGGTTTGTATTCTGCCTGTCTTGAAGGTCACTTTGGATAAAAGCGTCTACCAGATGAATACATGTGTATGTAAACAACACCAAACTGCTGAGTCAAAGGCTCTTACATGCTCCTCATCCTGCTCTGTGCTGGTGACTGGTGGTGAGGAGCTGGGAGCAGACAGCAGTGCTGTGGAGGTTTTGTGGGGGCTGGTTGGAACCGAGCTGGAGATATGAGCATCTTCAGAGAGGCATGGGCTTGTATCCCGAGAGGGGCTGCCCAGTGTGCGGACATTCAGCTGAGGCCGAAGGTTCTGTTTCTTTAGGATAAGCCCCGACAACGGGGAAAGGCTTGGCGTCTCGTTACATCCTCCTAAAATATCCTGTGGACAAACAGATCGCGTTACAAGACGTACCTATGTTCATAACACACGTATTGAACACATGAATTTCGAATATCCCATAACGCTAACTTGCGTTATGGAAGAAAGTTTGCTAATGGTGGCTAGTCTCACCGGTGCCCTATAAACTTACCTAATACCCACCACACTGCTATGGAATGGAATATTAAGTTACTATAGGGTTCATTAAGAAACGTAAAACAAACAACATTTGATATCAGCAACTATGTGACTGTGTTGTACAGTAATTTCAGCAGGCGCAGTAAAATAATGGCACCATGTACTCTTCATTTCATGTTGCCGGCTAGCGAGCTAGCGTGCTAATACTTCATAGAAGTGCTAAATGCGAAAGCCTTTTTTAAATTTGAGTTTTGGAGCTGCGATCATTACCTCCCCATTTTCAACCCAGTCTGTGTAGTAATGGAGTTTTCCTTTTGGTGAGTTTTTCAAGGCTTCTATAGTATCCCATCGTATGCTTTCCGCAGGCATTTCGGCGTAAACATCTAACAAGTTCGGTTTGGTTTACATGCAAAGGTTGAATTGGAGAAATCTGATAGGTGAATTCCACTGTGCGACGCAGTACTTCACTTCCGGTCAGATTTGCATATTTTCACAACGTTGTGTCCTAATCACACGGTATTTGCAGATTGTTATATTCGCCAGTGAAAAGAGCAAGCGAAGCAGATCCTTCTGGTATCTCGAAATTACTGTGCCAAAACGCTAAATTACGATCTGCTATCTCAGATTTTCGTTTGAATTTCTCGCAGTTAGGTCTGAATATTGCAGAACTACGGATAGTAACGACTTAGTAACTCACATTACAACTTAATATTTGACAAACTTCATCGTAGATTAATATCTAAAAATTCCGTCTTAAAAATCATTCTTATAATATTTCCAAATGCTTTTGTGAATTCAATTAAATCAACTTAAATTTAAGACCACTCTTCACGCCTTTTACTCGAAATGGATAAAATTAGTCTTGCACAGAAATGTGCCCCAAAATGGAGTAATACTGCAACAAAACCTTAACATTTGAAAATAACATGAAAATATTTTTGATGGATTCGTTTTTATTGTATATAACAGTTAAATCAGAAAAGAAACAGACAAGAAAAAAAAAAAACACAAATAGTGCTCTTACATTATTACTGTGAGTATGATTATACCAGTATATTTTCAACATCTCTGCAGACAGAGGTAGAAATACTCTGACTGTACTAACTTTTATAAATTGTCACATAGATACTTTTTGATATAACAAACATGTATAAATTAATCACAAGAATCAGTATGAAGTTATAACAAATTAACTTCATTGGCAAAATGTCAGAATTCCATAAAAAGAAAGTTTATTCTACAATAGATAGTTCAGCAACTAAAACTTTCACCTGGAGCAAACTGGGTGCTTTATTGTCCGGAAAATGGATCTTAGTCCTTTTAAATGTGTGTGTGTAATGAACTTGTTAGTGCAGAATCTCCGAACACATTAGCATAAGATGCTTTGAGGTAGTGCACATAATTCTGCAGACTGCGGTTGGAGCTATCAGACTGCTCCAGTTTGTTCTTCATGTCTTGAAGTTTAGTCTGAAACCGCCGTTCCATCTGAGGAAACACCATAAACACAAAACGTATCATATGGATAAGTTTTAACTGTAATTACATTCCTAACACATAACCACAGAAATGCACAGGCTCCATCGAGACTTAATGATTTATGAATGAAGAGGGAAAACATGACATCACCACCTCTAAGACGTCTTGTGAAGCTTTATGGGACACTTAGTTGTTTTTCACTCCATTTAAAAGACTGTAATCAAACTATGACTCCAACAGCGGGCTCTAATCTAATTAGATTTGAATGGCTTAATGTTGGAAGAGAGTGGGTGCTGCAGAAGTAAGGAGAGTTAAGGTATCTGCTCACATCCTCCTTGTTCCTCTTCAGCTGGTTTAGTTCCATTTTGGCCAGGTTCAGTTGAGTCTCCAGATCCAGAGCTTTGGACTGGGTCGAGCGCTCTTTGGAAAAGGCCCGGTCCAGACTCTCTTCCACCTGATCACAACAGTCACAAATATTTCATTCTCACACATCCATGCTGTAATGTGCATGCCAGATTATTCGGAATACATTCTTTCTTTCACTTGCTGGTTTTAAATGGTGAGCTGATGACAAACAGAATTGGAATTTTTTTTTATGGCTTTAGGTTTGAGAAAGACACTCGGTTATCACTACAGGCTGACGGCACTGAGTCCGCAGTGCTTGTGTAGATGTGAAAGTTAAAAAAAAAAAAACAACAAACAAACCTGTCTTTGCGCCTCCTCCCGAGCTTTGTCCACTTGTCTGGTGAGTCGGTCACACTCACGAGATTTCTCCTCCAGACGGAGCTGAGTGTTATGAATCATCTCCTCACGCTTGGCAATGACCTGGAGCAGATCTCGGTTTTGGGCGTTTGTGTCCTCCAGCTTCCTGTGTGTGCAGAGCAATCTGATCATTAAAATCTAGTTCACAAATCACAACGTTCATTTCAGAAGTAAAGTCTCCTTGTGTGATGAAATATAAAACACTCAGACTATCAAAAGCTAATATTTTCATATCAGTTGCAGTAATCCAGTTTTCACGCGCATACACACGTTTCTCAACATTTGTGGACCCATTTCTCAACATTTGTGGATCATTTCAGCAAACAATTTGACAACAGACACGATCTGACTGATTTCAGAAAAGCGATGAAGCACAGACACGATTATCTCGTGTGTATTTAGAAAAAAAAAGACAAATATAAAATTCCGTGGTCCATTTGATGATAACTGAGCGAGAACGAAGTGAGGGTCAGTTCTGTAAAATACATTCAGTGATGACCAGACTGACCTCTCTGTGCTCTCCATGCTGCATTTCAGCTGTTTATTCTCCTCCAGCACTAACAGGTTCTTCTCCTGCAACGTCTCCACTTTACTGCCCTGCTCCTCCACCTGCGCACACATACATACAAGCATACATACATGCAAATGTAATTATATATAATTACTTGTACAGACATGCAGCTCAAACAGTGGATTTTCTATGTGTGAAAGTCTTTTTGAAACTTTATTTAAACCTGGTGTATGCTTGGTGAAGCATGGCCTTGTAACCCCAGACTGTACTGAAGCTAATGAGATTCACCTGTCCTCACTATTATCTCTCACAGCAAGTATGGACTTGATATCTTAATGATAAAGCACCAACTGCCACTTTTGTGTTAGACCTATCACTGATAAGCTCCATGTGGTTGAGTGTGTGTGTGTGTGTGTTTTGTACAATACCTGAAGTCTGAGCTCTGACAATATTCTGCTTTGCTCAGCATTTCTCCTCTCCAATAAATGATTCTGTTCCCTGGCCTTGGCCAGCTGCTCTTCAGCACGTTTAAGAGTTTCTGGAAGGTTCTCCAACTCCTTCACCCGACCCAGCAGCTGTTTACGGACCTGTTCTGCCTCCCGCTCCAGCTCGGTCTGTAAGCTGCGCGTCTCCTTCTCGGACATCTCCAACCTCAGACAGTACTCCTCCGACTCCAGACGCGTCTTATGAAGCTTTGGATCCCAGACAAAAGGTCAAAACAAACAGTAAGGATTCTACTGCTTCCACAGAAAATCTGTCACACAGCACTAAGAAACTAATGTAGCATTAATGAAGTATTTCTAAAGCATATAAATACCTCTGACCCCATAGCAATAAAATCACTAATAATAATTAACCTCACAAACCGGAATGTGTAAATGAAAGGGGTACATGCATAAAAGTTTTGACATTGCACATATTCAGATGTTGCACTGTGGGGAAAAAAACTGTGAAAAATTGAATTATATTCTTGGGTGTAACCCATTTACATTGAAATGCATGTATTTTCATGGCTTTGACTAGAATTGTTACATAGTAGCACAGCCTTGTGGTGCTATGCAAAACCAGAGAGTGTTCAAAGGCCATACCTGACTTTTGTAGCCTTCAACAAGATTCTCAAAGTCTTTCACTGACTTCTTCAGCTGCTGGATTTCAGAGTGAGACAATGCTAGTCTCTCCTCTGTAGCAGACAGTGTTGTCTACAAGATGGGGAGTAAAAACAAAAAATGTTATATGAAAGAGAGATACAAACCAGACACTATACAAACAGCGATTAAACGACAGCAACATCAAATTAAAAGCGACTTGACAAAAATCACGGGAATTGCAACCGCCCTTTTCTGCTCGTCCATAAAACTTGTTTTCGGTGTTAAAAAAAAAAACGACCTGGAGTCGCTGGTTCTCCAGTCTGGTCGATGTTGTCTCCGACGTGAGGCGGTGCACGCGGTCCAGGAGCCCCTCCCTCTCCGCACGGGCCTTCTCCTCCGCGCCGCGCAGCTCATCGCTCATTTCGGTCAGCCGACTGCGCAGACAGACCGCAGTTAGCGCAGTCGACAGCCAGCCTCATTCATTAAGGACCCGTGGGAGTATTTGAAGGAGCGGATAAGCGTTCGTCGGTCACTTACTTGTTGAGGGTGGTTATCTCGAGCTCCAGCTGGTTCTTTTCCTTCACCTGTTTGGCATGACGCTGCCGCAGGTTTTCTGCTGTCAGGAGAGCTTCAGACAGCTGTGTCTCCTGGGACAGTCGCAGAATGATAGCAGCATTTTTAAAATATTGCATGTTGTAGAAGTTTTTACTCTTTACTCAGTACTTTCTTTTACTCAGTACTCTCTGTGTCATATTTATTACTCAACATTTCTTCTTTTTTTTTTTTTTGTCCTCAGTATTTATTGTGCGTTATTTATTGTTTTATGTGGTATTTGTTTGTTATTTGTTTTATGTGGCACTGTGGTCCTTGTGTTACGAAATCCCGTTCCCCTGTATGTGTGAGTCATGCATATGTGGAAATGACAATAAAAGCAGTCTTTGACAAACTAGATTACAGCTGGACGTTCTGAATGAAACAATCCAAACACAACCGTTATGCAGTTGATGTAACTATATAAAATAATACACATTAATATATCTCAGAGGGCACTTCCTACTTCTGTCATCTCCACTCTATAGACTCAGTCCAGTGGAGAAATACTGCATAATTAACAATCTCCTTAAAGGATGCTGTAGTTACACTCTCCTATGGCCATAAAATCATAGCTCTTTTCCCGGGAATTGTTCCCACCTTCTCCAGCAACTGGGCTGAGAGTTGTGTCGCTGTTTCCTGGCTTTGTTGGGCTCTTTGTTTGTGAGTGTGCGTGGCCTGTTTCTGTGTCTCTCGGTCCATTTCACAGCGCCCTTTCAGCTCTCTCATCTGCTCAAGCAGACTCTGGATCTCCTGCTGCTGCCGCTGCAGCGTGCCCTCCATCCTCTGGGAGAAGAAAGAGAGAGCAGTCATTAGAGGGCTCGTCTACTGAGAGCTCATTGTTGAAAAAACAGCTGAGAGACTAATTAGACGTCCAGAATATTCTGTGCTACTCGTGATAAGTTATGCCGAGTAATATAAAAAGAAATATATATTACCTATCGCAAATGTAATATAATAACATGTCATGCGAGAGTGATAATGCAAATGAAATCAAATCAGCAATGAATTTGTGAATTACACTGAGCATAAAAACATTTATACGGTTGTTATGCATAGTTTTAGCAAATGGTTCCTACTTCAATCTGAGTGCCAAGACGATTGTTTTCTGCTTCTTTGTTCTGTAGCTGCCTCTGCAGGTGAACATGAGTGGACTCCAGGGCTTTAGACAGCTCTCCAACAGTCTGTGCCTGATCCTGCCCAGAGAGAGAGAGAGAGAGAGAGAGAGACTCACAATTAGAGTTACAGGTCCTGAGATACATAATAACATATACGATACGAAACTGAATTGTAAACGTTTAATCTGCCTTTATATGAAGACATCAGTACACTGGGTTAAGTATAAAGGGAGAAAACATGAAGATAGCCATAGCAGGTCAGCGTTCAGTTTAAACGAATAATAGCAATCATGCTAATGGAATGCTGTATGTTTAAAAAGATAATACCTTCTCTGATTCCAAATTCACCGCCAGTTCACTGGCTTCTTTCGCTTTGTTACTGAGTTTTGCTTCAAGTCGCTAAGGAACAGAAGGGAGAGAAAGAGGTCCATGCAAGAGGTGAGACTAAAAAAAAAAAATAAATAAAAAAAGGATTCGCCTCAAAGAGACAATGCTGAGTTTTAAGATACAGAACAGTTTACGTGTGGCAGAGAGCAGACAGAGAAAGAAGCGTTTTGAGGTTAAGGGTGCGAAAGTTATCTACCCGTTTCTCGGCTTCAGAATCAGCCAGTTTCCTCAGAAGAACCTCCCTTTCGTCGGATCTCCTCAGAGCATCTGTCTGACGATGCAAGCATGAAAACATTCGAAGCTATCACTAAAAATCACGACAAATGGGCTACAACGTGCACTAATACAACACTCTATTTGTTTGGCATTTCATCCTTTTTTTTTTTAAACTCCCAATTTGGTAGTGGTCAATTCCCATGATTCCCTGCTGTCTGCACAACCTCCAACACTAGCCAAAGAGGGTCACAGAGGGTCACATGTTCCCTCCAACACGTGGAGTCACCAACCACTTGTTTCTCTGGGAAGCCATAACACACGTTGAGGTTCACACTAGGCTTCCATGATACAGCCTCTGCTAAGCTGGTCACCCGGCCAATTAACGGGAGACACGGTTACAGCAACAGGGATTCGATCGCCTAGTGGCTTCCCACACGTGAACACCGCCGACTGTGTTTGTGTGGATGTCATTCCAAACTGGAAACACCACAGAGACCTGGATTTGAACCCAGGACTTACTATTTGATCATCTAATCAGTGATTCATTAGATCATGCATTTAATCGTGCGGTACCTCTCGTCCGTGCTGTTCCCTCAGCAGCTGACGGAGGGTACGGTTGGTGTTGTCAAACGCTTCCAGCTTCTGCACCAGCACCTCATGGTGTCGCCCCAGCGTGGAAGAGTCTGCTTTAGACGTCTTCTTGTCCTACACAGGCCCACAGAATAACAAAGAATAGAAACCTAATGCACTGATCATATGGAGTGGTCCATTTCTTAAATATGCATTATTTCAAAAACAACATCTTTTAGACAGCTTTTTCCTATGTCTGGAGATAATGAAAAGGGGCATTTTCTTATGATACAAGAATTACTAATCAACTCATATCTGTATTGAAAATGGGCAGTGAAGCAATGTACTGGCTTTTATAAATCCATCACTGTTAATGTAAAGGACTCGCCGTAAAACTCTCTTTAAAAGGTATATGGAAGTATGTCTTACCTTCCTCACTTTTTCCATGGTCTCCCTAAGGGTTGACACCTGCTTGGCTACTGCCTGTCCGTCTATCTCCGCCTCAACAAGTTTCCTCAGCAAAGTCTCTATTTCAGGCTCCAGAGGTCCAGCCCCAGGCCTGCTAACACACAGCAGTTATTGTGGCATCCAAGTTAACGCTGATCTCAGAACAGCCATTAGGAACCACAGCACGTCAGAGACAAAGCTGATGATGTAACTAGTATGAGAGTAATGACCTATCAGACCTAAATAAGATTAATATTTTATTAAGGCCTCTCAGAAACTCATCACAAGTTGTCAAACACACAGGACATTTAAAAGACAAAATAGGTATTTGGAGGTATTTGTTGATATTTAAGGTCTCTACTTCGTAATTTTACTTACATATAAGACATTAAGCACAGAATTCAGATGCTTATCTTCCCGATAAATGCTATCTGAGAGTCATACAATATGATTAGTGGAAAAAAAACTATAGTCATCAGACAACAGGAATGGGAAGCAATCCACATATCTTAACTGAAAGACATTTTAACCTTCAACACCTTATTTATCATTTTAACTTTTGTTCTGGGCTAGGTTACTAAGGTGCTTTGGCATTGAGCCTTAACTGGAGTATGACCTGTCTCTCTGAAAAATTCAGTAGATTCTTTAAGTCAAGATAACCTTTGCTTTGATGACCTCAAGATATTTTTCATCAAAACAAAGCTGATCCTAATGTATATACTTTAAACTAAAAGCAAAGACAGGAAATCTGTACCTGTGTGGCTCCGTCTCCTCCTGTATCCTATCCATAGTGTGTTTGAGGTCAGAGTTCATGCGTCTAGACACCTCCAAGCCTTTACTGGCCCCCATCAGCTCCTCCTCCTGCTCATCAATCAGGAGCTGACACGCACTCAGATGCTGTGACTGGCGCGTCAGCTGATCCTGCTTCTTCCTCAACTTCACCTGAAAAGCACAAGTGTTCACACACCCAAACACAAACAAACTGAGACCAAGAACAAAGACAGACTCAGTAAAAGGGTTTTTTTAATTTATTTTTTTTATTAAAAACCCGACCAGGACCAAGTCTAATGAAAAGCTTCAGGGAATATTACCTCATTCTTCATGCTGTCCACCTCTGACATGAGGCTCTCAATCTGTTTCTCATATTTGCTAATGTGGCCATGTATCCCCCCTCTTTCATCCTCTTCATTGGATAAATCAGACAGCTGCAGTCGAGATGTAGTTGTGCCACCCTCAGCTACAGGTGTGATCTCCAGACAATGGGTTGAACCCTAAACAAACGAATCAAGTATATCAGCAAACATAGGCTGATTATATGATCCATCCACATGTAAAGATAAAAACTAACGGTCATTTAGCGGTAGGAACACACCTCCCATTTGTAAGTGTCTCTCCGTGCTGGAGCCTTTCCGGGAGGTCTCCAGGGAGCTCGTGTCTTCGCTGTGGAAGTGGCACTTGGTTTTCCCACATCTCGTTTACTCTGCTGAAGCGGTCATAGAGGTTATTTACTGAATTACTGTTCACAGTTAAATGCCTACTTCTCATAATCCGGTATAAAAGGAATCCTGTCACTTATAGCTCTAGGGCTTTCACTTAATTACATACATGGCACTTCTCACTCCTCCTGAGATGGACGTGCACCGGCGTAGTATCAGGCACGTGAACGTGAACTGGAGGCGAGGATGAGGGATTTTTCATCACTGGTCTCCTAGTGTACAATCGTGTCGTTCGTAATCTGACTTCCTCCGGACTTTCGCAGCAAATGTAATCGCCACTCTCGCAATAAACCGATTTATAACGATGAGTGGCTAATCAGTTGTCATGCCTAAGTAGTTACCCATCAGCCGAACATAACGTAAATTCACGAGTGCATGTTCCATGAGATTGTGACCCCTTTATAAGATAGTGGAGGAAAGTAAGGTTTTTAAATTAGCAGGCTAAGCACTTAAGCTACGCCCTGTTTGCAGCGTCCCAAGCTATCTGGTCATTTCAGCAGCTTGAAGGAGCTTCCCATGAACAACCATCTCTTGGGCAAAGTGAATCGCTCGAGTCATATGTTCTCAGTAATAACAAAATACGTTATCAACCGAATTGACACTCCAAAATAGCATACTTTGTGGTACTATTTACTGTACTCACGAGCCTTCGCTACGCAGCTCTGTTCTCCTCAATGCCCAGCTTTTGATTGGCCGATTCAAAATTTTCTGGGAGGTCATGCCGGTACGGTTGGACGCGTTACCTTGGCTACCAAACTGTTGGAGGAACCACATGATGCGTTTCCATCCCATCAGGGTTTCTCTCGCAACATCCATGATTTCCCCCACATAACAGCTGCACAGCCTCTGAGGTATTCCATTAATCGCTCGTCGTCATGAAATTTAAAAGGAGGATCAGAGATTTGGCAAACTGCCGAAGTAATAAATTGGTGCAATAATTCTGGCGCTGCACAAAAGGAAAAAGAAAATATTTCGAGCAACTCATCATACATATACTACAATAAGCATTTATAGTCTATTACAGGAGTCTCAATGAGACCAGATATGTGCTCTATAATCTGTTTTATTATAAATCGATGCACACAGAGGCCAGAGTATCAGATTTACTGTATTTATTAGTCATTGTCACAAGTGTGCATATTGGGATTTTATCATTATTAATCATCAATTGCATGGAAATGATAGAAACACTGCTACCAATAAAAGGGTGTCTATAGTTTGCCTCACCACACACAATTCCAAACCATAAGTATAAACTTTTTGAAAAGTTTTTTGAAGGAATTTCCACCCACCAAATAATGACATCCTCTAGAGGAAAAAATTACCAAAAAAAACAGTTTATGCAAAGTCTTCCATACATCCAGTGAACATTCAGCACAAGAGCACAGACCAAAATTCAGATGTAAAGAAAAAGCCAAGGTGAAATGAGGTAGCCATAGCCACAGTCTACAGTACCACAGTGGAAATGGTTTAAAGTATATGGGCAAAATACATGAAATGCCTGTCATTGTTTGTATATATGGACTGTTATACCAATAGATGAAAGTTCTAAATATTGCTGACAGTAATATTCAAACCGTTGTAAGTATGAAGTGCAAATGTGGACAGAAAATAGGCTAGAATGAGCACAAAACCAAAGACTTTGTTGTGGTGGTGGTGGTGGTTGTAACGGTGACCAACAAAATATTAAGATTGTTTTCACCAAGCCTGGACCCCTCTAACAGTCCTCAGTGTATCAACAGTTAGTTACGCTTTCGCTGTTCTCACAATGTTTTGGCTTAGTTTAGACCCTATGACGCCAAAGAAAAGAAAGCGTAGCAGGAAAAAAAAAACAAAACAATGTGATTAAAGCTACACTGAAAATGCATAGCAAATAACCGACGTTAAGAGCAAAATCAATATAATCTACAATATTTTTTTTTGTTTGGGCACATTTTTCCCCCCCAAATTAAATAGACACCAAGCTCCATTCTTGAGGTCACAGGGTAATGGCTCAGAACACTCCAGATATACTCAAATATGAACCAGTTTCAGAGGGAGAACAATTATTAATTCACCAGTATGACCTCTTTTTTCTTTCTTTTTTTTTTTTTTTTTGCAAAAGCATTACCATTCTGATGGCATTAGCTCTTTGCGTTTTGGGAGAGGCTGACGCGTGTTAGGCATTCTGCATCGGCGCCAACGTAAGCGCAGCCTCAGTTGGGAGCCTCTTTGTGATGCGTGGCCTTTTCCATGCGTCGGTACCAATTCTTCACTTTAGTGTTCTCCATCATGTCGTCAAAGGCCTGCAGACCCTCCATGACCCTCAGAACACCAAACACAGCCTAGACAAAGAAGCATAAAAGAAATCGTTCAGATAGGCTTGCTGAATTCAATACATGCACAAACAGCACAAGCCATTGTTAGCAGACCACACCATCTAAGTCTCATTACTCATCTCTCAAGAAGGTGATCCATTGGGGAAGAGACATCTTATAGCCCAAAATGTACATGTGCTACGCCAGCTGGCCTTAGTCACCACTGTTTAGTTGCTAATGACTGACATTGAAAACACAGTCTCTTAGATTCTATTCAAAAGCAAACTGTTTTCATAAACTTTTAGCAGTGGTTGTGCAGTTGGTGGGACCAGAACAGTTTTAGGAACAGGAGTAAAATAGATTTAGGAGGACTGCATGCATTTTGATCATCCAGCATTTTAGTCGAGATACACAGGTTAAGGTGCAAGACAACACAAAAAGTAAACAATACATAGCAACTGAGCGTTGCTATTTTTATGGTGATGGAGCAAGACAAAGAGGCATTGTGTTCTATTAATTCATTAGAGAATACAGTGTAACCCATCTTCTTTCCACTCTAAATAAATACACTTTGGTTAAAAACTCTATATAAAGTCACATGGACATGGATTCCGTCATAGAAAAGCCAGTATATTCTTAAAACTACAACTTTCCTATAACAGAATGTCAAAACATTCAACAGAAAGAGAACAGGACGAAGTATATAAAACTACATGTACTGAATGTTCTAGATCCATCAGAGGAACTTACTAAGTCTGCTAGGTTAGGGTTCTCACCACCCATAAATTTCCTCTTCTTGCCAATGGCTGCCACCCATTCATTGACAGCCTTGTACAAGTCTTGTCTCACGTCCTCCTGTAAATTGTGTCTGTGTTAGAGCGGAGAAAAAAAAAATGGAAGAGCGTACAGTTAGAATGGTAAAGATTCAAAATCTTCCACCACCTTCCAGGCCTTTAACCTTAAGCTCAGAGAACAACTCATTTTTAATTATAACTATAATTATAACGTGTGATATCTCAAGCAAACACAAGTATATTACCAATAACAGGCTAAATAAAACACAACGACCAAATAAAGATACTCATTCAAAGCCTTACATGATGGAGTCTACTATTTATACCGAGTAACAATGTCACCCACTTGTTTTTCAGTCTCTTAGAGATGATCCACATTGCGGCAGCTCCAACGTATTTTGCAAAAAAGCCCTCAAAGGTGCCAAACTTGCCTTCACGGACAATGTAATCAAAAGACGCCAAGGCTTCATCTGGCGTGCGGTACACATTGGGGGAGATCAGATGCACCAACCAGTCATCAGCCCAGCGACGCCACTTTATCTCCTCTCTGAGAATGAAGAAAGAATAAATTTGACCGAAGAATTAAAGAATCATGCTAGACAACAAAAAGACAGCTAGCAAGCAAATAAACAAACAAACAAACACACAAAAAAAGTTAAAAAACATAAGAGGCAATGCTGCAGCAGTAGTCAGTCTCCTGAAATCATGTGTCACATGTTCCGTGATTTCATTTTTTTTTAAATACCAAAAGAAACATCAAATCACATGATCCTTCCAAAGTACATGCCCTCCAACGAGGAAAAGTTAGGTCACACAAATAAACCACTCGTACCAGTGTTCACCTCCAGCTGAGGGAAAATATTGTGGAATACCACCTGCGCTGCTGCAGGGAGTTTGAAATGAAGTTCACCTACTTTCTGGATTCCTTTTCCTGATAAATCTGTGCGGCCTCTGCGTCGCTGATCATGACCCAGTACTTGTTGCCGAACTCAACGACCTCCTTCCCGCTGTCATTCTTCGATTTCATTTCAGGGTAACACTGAATGATCTGTTCGATCGTTTTCTCCCTGCAAAAACGGATCCCCGGGTCAAGGCGACAAGATCGCGCGCCGACACAGTAATAAAACGTCACCAGTGGAGAGAACATAGGCATGTGGTAAAGATGGAGCCGGGTAATCAGAGCTAACTATACCTCTTTGGTCCTGGTTGTAAGTTTAATCTATCCACAGCACTCGGAGAGATACCGTGTGTTTCAAGAACATGATGCACAAACGCAAATAAGCAAAAAAAAACCGAATGTAACAGTCGTGAGTCAGAGTTTGATTGGATGCAAATGGAAGTCTTTCTCTATCCTGTCCTCAAGGCCCTCGGTCTTGCATGTTTTTGTTTCAGTTCTGCACAGGTACGCCTGACTGGTCAAATAACTGTCATACAGTGGGCTGTTTAAATCAGGTGTGCTAGTACAGGGCCGAACCAAAAATGTGCAGGGTAAGGAAACTTGGTTAACCTTTTTGACACATTACATAAACAACTGACGGCAATGCATAGCATATCATACTCACTTGGTAATGAGATAGGTTTTCAATGTACTGATAATGACGGAAGAGTCGTTCAGTTGCTGATAAATAGAAGACAAAGATAAAGGTTTGGGTCACTCTACGTTTACTAAGCACAAATAATGCCAAACGTAACTTCAGGACACAAGAATACGGCCTTACCACTGTTCCATTCACCATCAGGATAGGTACTTTTCTATACGTGGACCACTTGATCTCCTGTCGCATGACCGGGTTGACTTCCACAATTTCGTAGGGAAGGGCATGGTAGTCCAGAAACGCACGTACTTTGCTGCAGAACGGACAGGTCTTGTACTGGTACAGCGTCAATTTTAGCTCTGTTCCTGGTGCCTAAAGTACAACAGAGGATGTGTCCATGGGTCGCGTACGTGAACCTCAGTACGTCATTAAAAGCTGTGTCATGTAGCTAAAAGTCATTAAGATACAATAACCCCGAAGTCTGCAAACTTTCCACCTAGTCCTGTGAATTACACCGCCTGCCATCAGTTTTACTTAGAACTTGCAGGTGAGCTGTGCACAGTCAACAGACCAGTTTATTTTATTGTCAATGTCTAGTCCAATAAATCACTGAATTGAACTCATAGACAACTAAAAGAGCAAAGAATACATGACCTAACAAAGCGACTTATTCGTTATGCATACCTTTGCTTCTTCTTCTGCGAAGTGACCCTTAAAAGTGAGCTTGAATGTGTGATACAAGCCAAGACCACTACCGAGCAAGAACGCACACCCGAAGAGCCCTCTGCCTTGTCGCTGTGCAGTCAGCAAAAGTCTGGGTCGGAATCCTGCACCGCCGGTCCCAAAAGATCTTCCTGTGTTTTGCAAAGATACCCTCGTGGCGAGAAGAGAAGTATTTGTTGAACGGCATGGCGGAATCTCAAAGGCTAGCCGGCCGACCTTACAAAGTGATCTGGCACAGGCCGCGGCCATCTTGGTTTTACATAAACTCCCACAATTCAACGGAGACCAAACGGAATCCTTGGTTGGTTGGTGGGAGTGTTCAAGAACGTCCCAGTGAGTATAACGGTTCACGACTTGACTGATCTGACAAGGCTGATTTAAAAACAAAGGGACGCGGTAACACGAACCCTAATGATACCCTTAGAAAGCAGACGAAGCCCAAGTTCGTCCTGGAAGATTACATCAACTAGCCTGACAAAAATTTGTGCAAACTGTTTTAATTTGCGCTGGAAGAACAGAAGATCTCGTTCGACTGAAAAGAAGTGACAAACGGACAAAGAGATAGAAACTAGGAACTCCACACTTAGTTTATTGTAGGATAATCTAGATTATCTAATGAATAGACACCTTGTGCTGTTAACAACAGCAGATGGCAATGTACGTCTGAGTAGTTCAAACTTATGCACACGCACAGTTCAGAACTGGACCTGAATTTGTACGTCTACAATTATGATTTTGCCTGTCAAAGCCGTCGTCTGCAAATGATCGCCAATACAGTGTGATGCTGTCTGACCTTCTGTCTGACAAAGGCCTATTTGCTTTGTATATCTTCTTAGTATCTTGTCCTTGTAAATATCGGATTCTTGGTTTGTTGACTAAAAATTCTTTGTAGTATGACAGAATATTAAAAGAAATACGAGGCTATCTTTATATTGTCCTCTCGTGACAGCACCATGGCTTAGACCCATGCAGGTATAAATAAGTAGGAAACTCTGCAGTAATATTCCTGGCTAGCGCTTTGTGTTCCACAGGAGACTGCGCTGTGGAAATATCCTACTGGATCAGAACAAGGAACACAAACCATTGTGTAGATCTTTGGTAATAAACAAAGGAAAACCCTCCAAGACAACACAGACTCTTCGAGGCACTCGGTTTGTTTATTTCCAAAGGTCAGGATGTCCTCTGGAAACATGTTACTTTGCGGCAACAAAGTCACTGAACGACCATAAAAAGTGAATAGAGTCAGGGTGGGGTATCCAAGGGTTTCCATCCTGTCTAGGCTGTTGTGCGTCACGCGTGCCCCATAGGTTGTCCTGTTACCGTAGTGACTTGACTCATCACAGCGGGGTTCAGACATTTGGTTGGTCAAATCAGTCTGAAGTGTATTACGCTTTTTTGATACTGAGCTTTCTTTTTTCTTTTTCTTTTTTTTGAGTCCCTGTGCCCATTTCAAAGCGCAACATCAGAGGTGGCAAAACTTTCTCTACTTATGATTGAAGACTGGCAGGAGTACAACAACAGGGTCATAAAATATTCTCCGATTTCCCAGAAAGAGCATCCAGAGAAAATTCTGACAATCTGTCACATAATGAGAATAGACAGTTGTGTAGCATCTTTTTAATTAGTACAATTAGCTAGGACTCAAAGAGTACCAGCATTTGAGATGCATGTTGTGAAACATGACTGAATCATGGAAGCACTGCTGAAGAGAAAAGAGAGAATTTTGCTATATTAATTAACTGACGTCTATAATCGCATACTCTAGTCAGAGGTGTCAGGCTTTCCCTCATTATCAAAAATACTTTTTCGGCTACATATCGAAGCACACATGTCAGCTTCCATCAACAGGGCAAATTCTACCATTATTAATACAAAAATCACGACGCTTCTTCAGCTCGACAGTTATTAATATGCACTCGTGCCATCTTCTGAGTCGCTGAGTAACTTGCACATTTTTCAGGTATTCTGTGATATTTGTTTTTCGCACCGATGAAGGCTAGGCCTGGACTTCTCAAAGACAAGTGCTGTATTGCTGAACGGAACGTTTCTCACACCCAGAGGTTTTTCCACCGCGCTCTCAGCCCAGACTCGTCCAACATGAAGAGGGACACAGAGGCTTTAAGAGTAGGCTCTGTTCCTTCTCTGCACCACCCTGTCCTGCCTTTGTTTGAAGGAACACAATCTACTTTCAACCTGTAAACTATAACTGTAGACTGTAACTCCACTGACAGGCTGGTAGCTGTGTAGCAGAGGTGTGCTAAGTGGGCTAAGGTGTGTTAATTACAGATGCTTTCTACGTTTATTATAGTAGACAAATGATAAGCGCGGTGCAGCTATGATGTTCTGTTTGCTGTGTGATTCATCAGTTTGGACACTCTGTGTTGTTTTTGTTCCCTAAAAATGGTTATGTCTTTACGTTGACCGAATACCTCTGGATTTGAGTGAGAAACTGCTGAAAATCAAAGGGAGCAAAACACAGTGAATGCCGTAACTAGCGTCGTAAAGGCCTTTATCAAAATAAGGTTGAATGTATAAATGAGTTGCTGAAATATGTTGTTGCTTTATGTATTTTGAGTGAAAAAAAAAAAGAAAAATAGGACAGATTTACAATAGCAGTGCTTCAGCCACATTTGTAAAAAAAATCACTGTGTTTTCAAATAACTCAAGTACTACAGTTAGATAAAGCTTATTTTTTTTCTCTAATTGGAAGGTAATTGGTATTAATCATAATGAAAATGGTGGTGTCATAGCTTAATATTTTACGGCGTGTAACTGAACTGGTCTCACATATACTGCAGAGTTCCTAAGCATCACCTATCAAGCGTAGAGCGCGTTGCAGTTTCCACGGCAACAGCGATCCCTCCGTTTCCTCTCTGTGGTCGCGCAGGGGATGTTCACTGCATTGCTAAACAGTTTGCACAGTCTAGAGCTCTAATTATGATAGCCCCTGTGTCTCAATATGACCTGTAAGTTCTCCTCCTCTCGAAACAAAAAAAAAGAGATTTTCCAGTCTCTCGGGAGATTACGTGTCTCACCCAGTCTCCCTCTCAGACTCCACGGGGCTTCTCTGATTGAAATAGTACTGCTTACAAAATGTTGTGAACCGAAATGCGTTTATGCTTCAGAATTGTTGCAGATATATCTCAGTGAATTCGGAGATATGCAGAGTTTGCCCTCGATCCCATTTTGAGCTCTGAGAAATGACTTTCAAGCAGGCTGTCAGAGGCTCTGTTGACATGGTTACTTTGATCTATTTTTTTTTTTTTCTCTGAAACATATGCTTCTTTTGGTTTTGAAATATAGATCCAAGCAGAAAATATCAAGTAGCTTTCTTATATACTGCTTTGGTGGTTATCTAGGCCAAACAAAATGACTTTTAGATGCTGTCAGCTTTAACGGAATTTCATTTTGACAAAAATGTTGGTGTTAGTTTTCTCACAACAGACACAGAACTGATACAAACTGATACCCTATAGCAGGTCTTTTCATGTCCATATAATAAAGTAGTAGCTATGAAAGAAAACAGTTCAATTAATAGTCCCTTTTCTCATTATTGCCATGTGGGGAAAAAATAAAAGTTTTTTGGTTGTGTAATGCATCTGTGGTCAAAAGCTTTGTGACCCAGATTTTGAAATAAAGTTCTACTATTAATTTTCAACCCCTTAACATCTTTAATAGAGAGTGCTGTTCCAGAGACACTAATCATGAGAGAGAGAGAGACAGACAGAGACAGAGACAGAGATAGACAGATACAGAGACAGAGAGTGGTGTGTGTCTGTGTCAGAGGCCCAGACTGGTGAAGACCCAGACTCCCATTTTAACAGGTCACTGGGCAGACTGGTCATTAGAGTGTTGGAATACATTGTCTGAACAAACTTTTCAGTTCAAGCAAATGTTGAGACTGCTACGTGTCTGTGATTCAGTGGTCATTTATTTCCACCACAACACCACACACAGATCTATACACAAACACTGTGTCTCCATGGAAATTGACTGGGGATATACACAGTTCCCAGCAGGCGTGGAGGCACGTTGGGCTAACAGCTACAGCATGTCTCTGATCATTTACACGTGCCCACCACTTTTCCAGCTTATTTCAACAGTTTCATGGTAGTTTGGGCAGGTCTTTTGATTCACTGGGTTCGGAGGGAAAAGAAAAACTGTAAAAAAGGGTGTAATCACAGTAGCATTAGAGTGGGGAATGAGGAGAGAGAGAGAGAGAGAGAGATGTTCACATATGTGTGCAGTGGAATACTGAATCAGACAAGTATGTAAGAGCTGCAGAAGCTGAGATAAGCTGCCGCATACTGAGCATAGGTGTGTGTGCGCGTGTGTGTGTGTGCGCATGTGTGTGTGTGTGCGTGTGTCTGTGTGTGTGTGTCTGTGTCTGTGTTTGCAGTGTAAAAGCAGCTGTTAAGCAGTAAAGCCAATCTCCTTTGAGAAACGCTCTACTTTCCTCTCCGCTGCCGGCAAAAAAAAAGAGAGACAAATAGAGAAGGGGCAAGAGAGTGAGAGAGATTTATACTGCGAGTCAATGGGAGGAAGCTGTAGAGGGAGGAGAGAGGTGGGGTGTGTTCTCTCGTTCAGATTCAGATTGCTCTCTGTCTCCAGAGGCAACAGAAGCAGGAGCAGCACAGACAGACAGTTAGTAACAGCAACAGTCAAGTTCCTGCTTGTGATCTTTCTATGAAATGCACATTAGACGTGCCTGAGAGAGAGAGAGAGAGAGAGAGAGAGAGAGAGAAAGAGAGTGGTTAGGTAGTTGTGAATGTGCATGTGTGCGTGAGAGAGGGCGAGAGAGAGAGAGAGAGAAGGAGAGAGGCGATCTGTTGCTTGAGGATCAGAGAGGAGTAAGCTCCTGGTCCCACTCAGAGCTCTCTTAATTAATGCCAGTCATGGAGCCCAAGTCTCTGTTCAGCCTGCAGAAAGCGCTGGCGCAGCCGGTGAAGATGTGCATGTTTGATTTCCCTGTTTCCATCTTGGATGATCTGGTAAGCAAACCAACCAATACTGTGCTGTTTGTACATTTTGCTTTCAGGATGCTGGTGCTGGATCCAGAGTAAAAACATTCAATGTATACTCTAATTCAACTTCAGCAATGCTGCTCTGTACATAATTACCTGTGTTAATTATTTTCTTTTTTTTAATGTTTGAGCTGCTATGTGCGTCTGTGTGTTTCTACGATGAGAACGTATGGATTTTATTCATTTTTTATGCTTATTGTGTGCATGATTGAAGTGAGGCACATGTTTGTTTATTTCATCTTTCATCAGTGCGGCTGGCTCAGCTGTTCCCTTTCACTTTGGCTTAAAGCCAGAAAGCAGTTAGGCAACCAGTTCCCTATAGAGCTCTTACACACTGGCATTTCCAGGAATGCATGTTGGGTCTTGTCTCGGTCTTAATTAAATATACAGCAGCATAGAGTGTTGAGTAAGAGCCGCTGAGAGAAGAAGAAAAAAAAGGTGCACCTTGTTATGCCGGATAGTATGTCTTGATTAGAGAGAATGATTCATTCTTGGTGGGTCTTTTTTTTTTTCTGCAGTAAACTGCAGCTAAGGTCTCTGGGCTGTTTCACAGTATAGCGCTTTAGCCAGAGAAATGTGTGACTGTACTTTACCTTCACCCGTCAGCATATCTGCAGATCCACTTAGTATGTAGAACCGTACTGGTATGTAACACCGTCTGATATTTATGTGGTCCAGTCCTGCCTCACAGCAGATTACCGTTTCTGTGATTTAAACCGAGAGTCAGTCTTCTCAAGTGTTTCTTTTATCGCGCTCCGTTGATCACCTTTGCCTTATCAAAATATAACAGAATGAGGAATGAAAGAAAAGTGACCTTTTTGGATACTGGAATTCAGCAGGATCCGGGTCTACAGAGTGAGCAGTGTTTTGTTTTGTTTTGTTTTTTTTTCATTCACCTCGTTGCTTTGACTCCCTTCTTTTAAACCGCAGTCGTTAAGGCAAAATGTTGCGCAACCATAAGATAAGCATAGACGGAGGATTTACAGAAGCCGACATTTGTCAAAGAAGTCAACAGGAAGAGGAGGAGAAGGATACAGTCACTCCAGTCTTTTCACAACATGTCACTACACCTCCACTACACCCATTTACCCACAGCTTTCTCTCAGCACCTTGAACACGCCTGCCAGTTTGGGCACGACTGTCTAAATTCAGTCAGTGAAAGCCTGGCGGTTTTTGTTTGTCACGTCATTCAATCACTGTGGTCTCTGATTGACCAAAGAGTACACATACTACTTCCCCAGGCTAAAAATTAGCAGTTGATTAGGAGGCAAGGCCTAAAAAGCATCGTGACCCCAGAAACTTGAAATCAGGGGGACAAGACTGATATAGGGCAATCGGTCAGTTAATTAACTGACTCACTTAAATAGTTCCAGACAAGGCTACAGGGTAAAGAATTAAAGACGCACAATGAAAAATACCAGAAGTGGTAATTGCATATTTTTGTAGGAATAATTCCTGGTTATTTCTATTGTCTCGTTAATATCCCATTCAATTCGAAATCCATCTAGATCCTGTCAACTTCAAAAATCTTTTCTTATTCTTTTGTGAGTCATTTTGGACAAAAAGCATCTGCAAAAGGATCAAATGTAATGTAATATTCTCACAGACCGGAGCCAAAATGGCATGAGTCATTCTTTCCCTCCTCGATACCAAAGAATATTTCTGTCAGTCATGCATTCCCATGTATATGAAAAACGAACAGATAAAAAAAGGAAGACAGGGTGCCAAGTAAGACGCATCTCTGTAAGCATCAGATTTTAAATATCTTTACTTCTTTGTAAGGAGTATGAGGATACAAAACGCTGTGATATGTTTGGTTTTTTTCCTCATTCGTATGTGACCGCAGGGGCTTTCAAAAGGAAAAAAAAAAGAGAAGGCACTTCGTTGGCTCTGAGTGTGAAGAGAAAGCATTTTTTAAATGCCAAGATCTGAACAGCAACTCAGTCTCAGGGTGGTAACGTAGCGCTGAAAAAAACACTAAGTTCAGCCAGCAAGAAGTGTCTTGGTAGCAGCCAAAGAACGATAAATATGCGAGAGAGAAAGAGAGAGCGACAGACAGAGAGAGAGAGAGAGAGAGAGAGAGAGCGCTTTCTCAGCAAGTGACTAGGGGACATTCTGAATGAGCCATAACTCAGTTTGAAAATGAATCCTTTTTGGTTCAAGAGCACTCTCTCTGTCTGTCTTCGCACAGAGAGCGCTCTGTTTGTGAAGACACCACGGCAACTGTTGTAATGCTGTAGATTATATAAGATCTGTCAGTCAGGCTCTGAGTGAGGGCCTGGAAGGGTCTAGTTCACAATCTGTGAATGGAAACACTTGAGGACACAAACAACCAAGAACTGAGAAATTGTTCATATAGTGGGGAGTGTAGATGGTATATTCAGAGTGGAATCTCACTCTGATTGAGATAAACAAGCTAAGATTCATTCGTTTCAGTTAAAAGCCAGGGTTGATGCTAAATATTGATGATCAATACTCATACACTCCTACACTTATATATTTAGAGGAAAAGTAATTCACACCACTTCTGCTACCTTTCATTGATGTGTCTTTATATAAACGAACAAACCATTTAGTTACTTTGACTAAATGTCCCCTCATCAAAAAAAACAAAAACAAAAAAAAAAACATGTTAAACCCGTTTTTGTTTTCCTGCGATGACTTCTTTAGTACTTTCCGTTGGCCCTGGGGAGTTCCGTACAATCCTTTATCGCTTGCTATTGGCCGTTGGGTGGTTTCATTTTCCCTTCAAAATACACAGGTAAATCTTAAGGCGGTTTCTGCATACCTGTCGAAGCCCGCAACGATTCGCGACAGACAGCCATGTTGCAGTCTCTTTCGGGTTAAAAAGTTAATGTTCTATGGCTGTGTTCCTTGCCTATTGACACAGCTGTTTGAGTAAACAGAAGCCTGGAAGAGTCCAAAAGAGGGTCAGCCGATGCCAACCGATATGAATCCATGACTTGACATCTCGCCGCATTCACACGAGTTCGGGAAACGGTTCTGAACCTCGTTTGTGACTGCTTGAGGGTGGGCAACTTGTTCAGTCAGTAATTAACGGTGTTAATGAAGAAGGGGGATGCGTTGGACTGAGTGGACATGCGGACTGCTGACGAAAAGAAGTTGTCTGGCGTCTGCTTCTTCGTGTTCGGACGTGTACGGTGAAGGAATACGCATAGAAGCTAAAAGACAGGTAGGGAATCCTCCCCTCTCCAGCGTATATGTTGAGGAAGGAGGCATTTATAGTTATTGTTTATACACACAACAGCTGGGGGAACCCCAATAAAGTGTCAGTGCGGTTTCCCATTATCTTGGGCCTTTACGTTGCGTTAGACGGCAGGCATTGTTTGTTGATATAAAGAGTGAGGTGAATCTGAGGCATTATGTGTGCATGTCTCGCTGAAAAGGTCTTATGTTTTTTCCTTCTCGTATCAAATTAATGGTTGTCTTATTATATATATAATGATTTCTTGAACAGATCACTGCAAGGTTTATAAATTTCTGTTACTTATTGTTATGGTTCCAAAGTAGACAGATTGCGGACATTGACCTAAGACAGTAAAACCCACGACAGTAAAATTTAGGCAAAAGCTTTAAAGAGCGGTGCTGTTCAGAGGAGCATTTCCTAGTTCCAGTTCTAGGAACCTATTGGATGAAAGACATTTTCATTTTAGTCCTGCACTGATTTTGCTGATTGATGGCTTGAAGCTTTGTAGACGCTGTAAATCATATTTTCTGGTGATGGGCTAGACTG
>NC_044495.1:53373793-53431293 GCF_902362185.1 Chanos chanos | reverse complement strand
GAGGCGTGCATAAACTGGGAATGTGACATCACTGTTCTGAGTCAGAGCAGTTTTAGAGGAACGACCGTAACAGGACTATATGGGAGGAGCTTAAACGACTGGGGTATTCCTCACCCTGCGCTCGTGACAAGAGAGTAAGCACCGTTTCTCGTTCGGTGTTACACTCACAGAAAAATTTCTTGTGGGTAAATAAGATGAGTTTGACGGTTTCCTAATTTTATTCTGACATACTTCTTAGCGAGAACTTTTGCTTTTGTTCTCTCGTTTATCGTGTCCTAGCAATGGTGTATATTATGGGGATGCCGTCGGACCCACAATGTATCAAATCGGCATCCCTTGAAGAACTTTTTGATGCAAGCACATGGAAAATAAGAAACATCTGGGACGGGGTTAAATTAGAGATAGCAGCTTCAGAAGCAAGTCCGGTTGTTCTGAACAGTTTTACACTTTTGGATCCCGATCTACCAGCACTTGAGGTAAGGCGATGGAAACCAGTACTCTCGCTGCGGGTTTAAGTCATGTCCTTCATGTACTTTTAATGTGACTCGATATTGACTGAGCGATATGTAACCTTAGGGGAATATGTAAGGAGACCTTATAGTTAACATTATTTTCCACGTTTTTGAAAATAGCTAGGTTGTTCTGTCACAAATAACTACAGCGTTTTTCTGTCATAGTTGCAAACTTGTTGCTCTTTTATAATGGATGAACACAAAACTGTCCATTTCATTTCAGTCACTGCTACATGGTTCTCTTCACTGGTCTAATTTCTCCCTACGCATATGTACAGTGTATGAAGAGCTTAAACATTACAACAAAACTGTGTAATTTAAAAATATAACAGACTTTCAAAAGCACTTTTACTGAACTGAGTTTTGCTTGTGGGTGGAACCTTGTGGATTTTCCAGAAATAGAGTGGCATCCTGGCTACCCATCTCCAGCGAAACCCTCACCCTAGGGGTGAGAGCTCCTCTTTGAACTCTGACACTCAGTGTTTTCTTAGAAAAACCTACTGACATGTTCTTTCTTCTCTCTACTTCTCTACTTCTCTCTCTCTCCATCTTCCAATTCTGTTTCTCTAAACTCACCCCTTAAACGGTCTTGAACTTTGCACCATGGAAACAAAACATTCAGTCCCAATCACATCATTTTCAGATATTAAAAGAAAACACGTTCTCTCTGCCAGTAGGGGTTTTGAATAAACCACAGGGGATAACTTGATAATGAGACTTTTGTTATCTGTAGATGTTACCATTAAACTGTGTATATTACATTCGTACTTGTGCTGGCTTGAGGGATTGCAGTGCTGATGCTACATTGATGAAGAACACGGCTTGTGACGATGGGCTTGTGATGTGGTTACAGAGACTTATGTTTGCTCTCTGTGAGCCTAGAATAACCATTCAATGAGATTGGTTACAGCAATTGAAACCATGGGGATGGATAAACACATTTCGGAGTTTGTTATGTAAAGACTTGACAAGCACGAAAGGGAACAGGGAGCAAATTGTTTGAGGCCTCATGTGTTAATGTTGGACTCAGTTCGTTGTTTCTGTGATTTTTTTCTTTTTCTTTCCTAGTTTTTTTTCTTTTCACTTAAGATCCTTACAGAAATCAAGGACACCTAGACTGGGAGTCAGTCACGCTTTACTGTAGTCACGGCGACAGTAACAGATTCACGTCTCTTAACGATAAACGCAATTTAATTTGTCCTTGGATGGAAAAGAAAAAAGACTTGTTATTAAGTCCTGACATTTTGAACATTAACACTTGGTTGCGAAGCAAACAGCAGTTCTGTTTTTTTTTTTAAAGCTTGTTATAAAAAAACTGCATTTGGGAGAAAGCAGTCCCATTAAGAAGAGAAGTCCCAGTGTCTCCACTGTGACTGACCATAACTTAGTTAAACCTAATATGATCTCTTAAGGCTATTAGTTTGTGGCTAATCCAGCTTTTCACAGAAAGCTTGCACAGATAGTCCTTATTTTTTCTCCACCAAGGAGTCCTTCGTGCGGACTTTTATACCTTCTTTTCGAGCTACACAGACATTTTATTTTTGTAACTAACAGCTCAGAGAAATTGTTATATATATATATGTATAATAGACATGTACAGTGTGTGATTTTATATAGTTTCTAGGATACACAACATATGCACACGTTCAGAGACTGCTGAACTGGGAAAGTTGTAATGGATAAGAATCTTCCAGGAATGACTGAAAAAAGAAACATCCAAGTAACTGCTCACAGCTTTCTCTGGTTGCCAGTCTAATGCCTACCAGCCGCTTCTCCATCTTCTGTGAGATTTTTTACGAGTGTTCGAGGATGTGCTCTCGATAATGAAGGAGCAGTCAATTACCTGCACTTTAAAAGTGGTTCTAATGTCCACACGCTACTTCCCTCATCTTCAGTCATGGCCTCTGGGAGGGCGATGTAAAACTTAATTTGCAAAATGGATTATTAAAGGAATTAAGTGAGTGTCCGACCAGCTTATCATTAAGACCGATGTCTGCCCATATCCCTCCCTAACCATTGAGTTATGACCTAAATCAAGATGAGCCTTACGCAGTTATGCTATATGCATAACTGACATTTGGGTGTCTCGTTTGAACCTTCTTTAAGGGCTCTAAGAAAAAGTGAGTTGATTTAACGTAAGGCTCGATTTCATTATCCTGGTGTAGAATTCTGCTGTTATGGCCTTAAACATCACCCTCTGCCCACAGTCGTTTCTGGAGTTTTTCTAATAGCTATTTTCATAATATTTATAGAAATAACTTGCTGTATCATTGTAATAACTCACTAGTGTTGAAATAAAGAGGGAGATGGCAACGACGTTCACAAAAAATGAATAAAACGTATTTCGATGAGATTCATATGTTTAGCCTCGACAATGCCGTGAAGTTGGGGGTCCGATCCTCCGTCGGACAAACAAAAAGGTCAAAGCACCGACTTGCACAACCATCCCTGAGGATTGTGGGTACAGTTTTTCATTGTCTGATGTTTGTTAAAATTGTTTACAAAGTCGAAACTCTCAGTCAAAGAGGGCTTTGTGTGGCAGATTGAACTGTAAAAAAACAAAAAAAAAAAAAAAAGCAGTAACAAGAGGCTGAGCCCAAGCTGCTTATAATGAGTGTAAGCAAGAATTACGTAGACATGTTCTACAGGGAAGCCTTTGTCACTGCCAGATCTCCTGAAAGAACACACAGAAAAAAAGAAAGAGACAGACAGAGAGAGAGAGAGAGAGAGAGAGAGAGAAAAAGAAGAAAAATGGATTTGACTGACAGAAAAATAGACAGGGAAGTAGGAAAAAGCAGCGTTTTGTGACTGTTGAGCTGGTACAGGGTTTTTTTGGGGGTTTTTTTTGACAGGAACACTTTGTATGGTTATGATCCTGGATTTAGCCTCACAAGGGAAGGTTTTTGAAGAGATTTGGTCTGGCCGTTCCTCTCGGTGACTGCTGTATGTTTTTCCACGCACTGGAAATTTCTGTGAAATGTTTTGCCATTGTCACGGCTGTGTGGAGACATAACAGATTGATTGATTTCTCCCAACCCAGCGTAGCCATAAACTACATCGTTTTTTAATCTTAACCAATGATAGTTGGTGATGTTAAAGTTGAATCAGTGTGTAATTCCCTTACACTCAGGCCCTCGTAGAGAGATTAGAAGAGTTGACCATGAAATACTCCTGCAGAAAGAGGCATGTAAAATATCTTTTTGTTATTTTTGGTTTTTGTTTTTTTTCTAGAAACTGTAAAAAAGAAAAAAAAAAAATCTGCTGGAGAGTCCCTCTCCTTGTAAAAATCTGAGGGGAAAAATACATATATTAATAGTATAGTGTTATATGGTGTTACAGAATTTAGAAAGTGATGTAATCTATCTTCAGTAGATCTCTCCTAGAATACAATGCAGAAGTACTTCTGACGCACTTCCTCAGGAAGTGGAGGACACCCAGATACAATGGCCTTACTCTTTTTTGCGCTCATGTTATTATTGTCACTGGTGGACACCTGTGTTTGGCAGAAACTATGCAAGGGGTTATTGTCTTAATATATGTCGTTACAAGTCACAAACTGTTTCTGTATAGTACATAATCTTTTGTTAGTGTCAGAAAATTCCAGTTTCTTTCTTTTTGGGGGGGGGGGGGGGTGGGATACAATATCCTGATTGAAACACTGAACAGTAGTGCTGACATATCGATGCCATTCAGTCTCGTATGACGTCACGTCAAGTAAAACGTGAAGAGTGTGGTAAAGAAGAAGGAGGAAAATTCTAGAAGAAAAGGGGGAAGCAAAAGGGAAACCCTCTGTGTTTCCACCTCTCACTGCCCTTTTCCTTAACGGTTATTTCCAGTAGCTGCTCCGGTCATCATTTCATCGTGAGCCTTAATGATCTGTGGCTCCTCCTCTTTAAAAACTGCACCCCGAAGCCAAGATACACAAAAGACAAGTTCAGACTTTAAATCACCACATCTCCACACTGACCAATAAATCCAACACAGGACGTAAACTCAGAGAGAGGGACTGAAACATGAACTCAAACATCTGTTTCATTTACAAATAATCTCATCAGTAACAGAGAAATGGAAAATACAAATGGTCAAATCTTAGTTTTATTAGTGATGCACCATCACACATCAAAAGTTGGAATGCAAGGGACCTAAAGTATTACGGCCAAGTACTCCAATAGTACTTTATGCCACTTGGTATATTCCCTTTTCACACCCTTAAATGTGTGGCTTTAGTAGACTTTACCTTTAAAAAGGAAGGTATGTGTTTGGGTTTCGGACAAACATTAATAGGTTTGATGAATGGCCTGATGTTCTAGCCTTTGGGTAAATTTTTAACAGAGTCATTAATGAAAAACAAGGGGAAAGGACGGGAACGAGGAGAGGAAGCTGATCAATTAATGGAATTCCGACGTTAAATTCTTTCCTGGTGATCTCATTCTACGAAAGACAGAAAAAAAACCCCTTCATGTGTAACACAAAGAATAAGGGATATCCATGTAGAACACTCAGACCTGACTTCTAAGGCTTGTTGTGAGAGGAGCCATGGAAAACATTCCGGCGTTTTCCGTCGCTCCTTTCAAGACAAGCCTTGGGGGTTTTGCATTTGGAGTTCCACTGCAAGTGGTCTTTTTCCACATCCAGGTGAATCACGTTTTTTTTTTTTTTTTTTTTACAGTTACTGAGAATTGTGATGTATGTATGACAGGGGATGAATGCTGAACAAACATTTTTCTCTTTTGGTTCAAATGGTGGAGAGCCTCATGAGTGACTGAAAGGAGGCAGTGTGTCTATGGAACAACTCTCTCACTCTGCTCACTGCTCACATTCAAGCAAAGAGATAGATCAGGGTTCTTTTTGTATGAGTGTGTGTGTGTGTGTGTGCGCGTGTGTATGTGTGGGTATGTGTGTGCGTGTGCTTGTGTGCGTGTGCTTGTGTGCGTATGCGCGCGCGCGTGTGTGTGTGCATGTATGACTGTGTGTGTATGTGTGCTAGAGAGATTGGGGAGAGAGACAGAGAGAGAGAAAGTAGGGGGTTTGTGTATTTAAGCTGCATCTGTTAAGGAAGAACTACGTAGAGATCTTAACAGCAGTTTATCTTAAATTTTTCCAGGAGCCTTTGTCTCTACACGGGATGCTAGTATGTCCCACAGGGTAAATTTAGAGTGAATGAGTGAGTGGGTGCGTGTGTGTGTGTACGTGTGCATGCATGTGTTTGTGTGTGTGAGTGTTTGTGTACATGCGTTTGTGTTTGTGCGTGTGTAATTACTCAAAGCCCCTAATGGCCTCTAGTCTATTGTGATACATTAGGGTTTTCCTCTGTGTCAGTTCCTGAATAGCAGGAAGACACAATACTGATGAAGATGAAAATGATTGTGGTCATAGCTGTAAAGTAACATTTGTGGTAAAAACTCTTAGTTCACAATTCATCATACATTTTAGGAGTAATTTGAAAAATTGTACAATTAGAGGAAATCTCTAGCCATAGGGGCATACAGTGTAATACATCAAATTAAGTACACATATGGAGGAAGTCGCTATGTTTAAAGATTGTTACACCTCCTTCTCTCCTCTTGCTGCTGCTGATCTCGATTTGAGCAGGTTCTCTGTTTCGTTCTGTCAGAACATATTTCAGGTACTAAACCTTGTAAACAGAGCCTACACGATACTTATTACCGGCGTTGAATGTTTTCGACCACAAGCCAATGCTCGAAAGAAGAAGCCATAACAGCGATTTTCTTGTGGCTGGATTTCCCCTAAAAATTTGTGAATGTGACACCACAGGTGTCATTGTAAAAGTATGTTATGACACGCTAAATGTCAAAATCGCCCTCCCACTCTTTTAATTTCGCTTTGTTTTCTATCTTTTACTTTAGTTCTTTCACTTGTACTGTGGCTGATATAAGTCTGAAAAAGGCCGCCCGTCTTAGTAGTGGTTGTTATTGCGGTTTCTGTGAATTTACCAATATGTTTTTGCATGTGTCACATGCAAATTCTTCACGTATAGGGTCGAGTGAAAGGCAGCAGGTGCTAGTTAGAAAAAGTGGGGAGTCTGGCAGATAGGTAAACAGGCCAGACCTGGTGAATTCATGCCTCTGACGGACAAGCTTGGTCTGGGTCCAAGTCAGCTGTCCGTCCAGTGCGTCTGGGCCTTGGGGCTGGAGCCCTGGTTTGTGTCAAGGGCAAAAGAGTGGATCCTAGTGGCATGTAGTTGCAGTTCTTAACACCTATTTTTATTTTTAAAATGAGGAAGAACTTTATCTGTATTTTGCTACATGCCGAAACTATGTAAGCCAGTGTGAAGGCAAAACTAGATCATGATAATTCCCCGCAAAACCGCATGAACCCCTGCTAGGATGTAGTATTTTTTCTGGTTTCTGGAATATCATTACGGCGCTCAGGTGTTTTCAGAAAACACAAAGAGGTTTTTCAATGAGTGTCTATCTCAAACATTTTGACTGTATTTTCATATTAACCACATGGGTGACCATGAAGCATCTTATCTTTAATATTCATCAAAGGTGGCATTAACGTGGTCAGACAAGGAAAAACACACAAATGAAGTGGTCAATGAAAAAAAAAAAATTCCTGTACAATGAAGTCATGTTGCTTTGGCCTGAAAGGACCTCTCGCTATGTTTTCTGTGCTTGTGCTGTGTATTTTGCTAGATGCAGCAAAACCATAAAAACCATTTGTTTCCATAAAAAAAAAAACACAATTACGCTACAAAAATAACCCAAGAGAAACATCGCAGGATCACATCAGCATTTATTATGAGACTTGTGTGTCTGAGCTATTTATTTATGCAGCAGGTTGCCATAGTGACTCTTCGTGGTATTTGGTTATGTTTTTATTTCCTGAGCCACTCTTTTCATACCAAAGACACTGTGTGGATGACTTGTCACTGAGTCACTTACTAAAGGGATACTCCCTCATATAATTGGCCTCTTGGCCTCAAGTAGAACCCTCACTCGGCCATGAGGCTCCCTGGGGAGTACCCTTTTGTTTCTATGGAGACGTGATTAATTCAGGTTTTCATTCAGAGGACTTCTGTTGTCTGCCAAACCTTCTGCCTGAGGTAAATAAGCAATATTCAGACGTCAAAGGCTAAAATTAGAGGTGTTCAAACGATGCTCACGTTTGTTTTGGCAGAGAGAAACCTGGAAGACATACCATTTTGGTTTTTTGGAACTGGATCCCGGTAACTGGTTGTGACAGCTTGCCATTTTTCTCTGACTGCTTTAAAGGACAGTCCTTAATGACTGGGACAGGCTGATAAGGGTTTACAGCATTGCTCTGGTGGGCAGGTCCTGTCAGTTGAGTGACAAGGCCATGGATAGATTAGTGAGAGAATGAGCAGTAATCTCTCACCCCCTCACTCCAAAGTCTCTGTTGGATTAGAACAGAATGATCTAGCACATAGAAGCAAAAAAGAAGAGGGAGGCACTTCAGATGAAGTATCCAGAACTTATACACAGGTTCTAGCAGGTTCCAGCAGGTTCCAGGCTATTGTTCAATGCTGAGATCAGTGGGGGCAGGTTGTAGTGTGCACTTGGGTTTATAAGCCTCTGGTTGGTAACGACGAATGTGAGATTGTGTCAACGTTTTACTTACCCTCTCTCAGGATATTCTGTTTGGAGGAATTTCGTTCAGCGAAATGCGTCATGCATCATTACAGAATTAAGATAGTTTTGAATTATGGTGGCAGTCAGAAGCGCTTAAACTCCTCTTTTCTGTAGACAAATAGAATATTCAATCCTCGTTACTCCACACTTTTTTATAAAATTAACTCGAGCTTTCCATGAGACTACTTCTTCTTGTTACGAGAACAACCTCACCCACCAAACATGTTGACGAATTGCTTTCGCAAGTTTGAACTTTGCAGACCTTTGATTACGTGGAAAGAAGCATGTAAGGAATGAAGGCCACTCAATGAACGTCTGTCATACTTTACCGGATATCGCTCGACAATGTGCTTCTCAAGATATTAATAGAGAATGACATAAACACTGATGGTGGTGAAACCATAATGATGATGGCCTTTGTTTTCTGTCTTCCCAGAGCTCTACACAGGAGATCGGAGAAGAGGTGGAGGATGGTGCCATATACACCATAACTTTAAGGAAGGTTCAGCTGCACCAGACGGCCAGTAAGGGCCAACGATGGTTGGGCGTGGAGACGGACTCTGCCCTAAGCCTGTACGAGACGTGCAAGGTGCGCACTATTAAGGCAGGCACGCTGGAGAAGCTGGTGGAGTACATGGTGTCATCCTTCAGGGGCAAAGACTCCACCTACGTAACCATTTTTCTTTGTACCTACCGAGCTTTCGCTTCAACAGAGCAAGTTCTGGACCTGCTGCTCAACAGGTATCGAAAGCAATCACGTAAAAAAAATCAATCACCAAGTTGTGCCTTCACACCCTCACAAGCATGCAGATAGATATACAGTGGTTGTTTTACAATGTACAATCCATCGTTCCAAAAAGCACTTGTGTTAAGCATCCCTTTCTGTCTCAGGTATGCCAACTTCCAACAGCAATCAAAAACAGAGGGGTTAAGTTTAACATACGAGGACAGTCTGGAACTGAAGAAGTAAGAACTCCCTCTTTTTTTCTGTATTTGTTAACAGTTAATCTCCAAAACACTTAAGATGACAATCAGTTGTTTCATAATGAGCAAGGGGTTCTTTGTTAGTCTTTCATCACACTCTGATTCTGTAAAATGTTGTTGATCTAAGGAGGAATCAGTTGTTTATTGTCTGTGCGTAACTCTGTCCTGCAGCACTGTGTCCTCTATCCTGGGTGCTTGGTTGGATCAGTACTCTGAGGATTTCTGGAACCCTCCTTCACATGGCTGTCTACACAACCTCATATCATACCTGCACCAGAACTTTCCAGGATCGGACCTGGAGCGTCGCGCACAGAACCTTCTCGAGCACTTCAACCGAAGACAGCAGTGTGATCCAGACCTCGAAGGTATGGGGACGTCCTCTGTTGTGATCTGTTTTGGTCAGAACTGTATCACTAATATAAGATCCGGCTGTTCCCGTCCTGACTGTTTGTTGGACGTTGCTTTTAATGCCCTTGCCTTTCCTTATTTAGGTTACCATTGTTCCTGCCCCTTTGCCACACCAGAAGAGAACAGTTTTGAGGATGAACTTCCTGCCTTGGACTTTCTATCCTTTGATCCAGCTGTGGTGGCTGAACAGTTCACTCTTATGGATGCGGTGAGAAATTTCTGTTTACTAACCAGGCTTCGAAAGAATGCAATAGAGGGACTGGATTTGGAGGACTTATTAGGATGATATGTTGGCATGAAATATGCAGTTAAACCCATGACCCAAACCCAGTGCTGTTTTGCTAACTGTATCTCTTACTCTTGCAGGAGTTGTTTAAGAGGGTTGTTCCCTACCACTGTTTGGGTGGCATCTGGTCTCAGCGTGATAAGAAGGGTAAGGAGCACCTGGCTCCCACCATACGTGCCACAGTCGCCCAGTTCAATTGTGTTACCAACTGTGTCATAGCCACTTGCCTAAGCAACACCTCCCTTAGGCCTTCACAGAGAGCCAGAGTGTTGGAACGCTGGATCCAGGTGGCCAGGGTGAGGATTTAATCTCATTCCAAACGTTGGTGAACTGTAAAGAGAGAGACCTGAGTGCAGCTTATTACAAGCATCTCCTTCACAACGAGCAATCATATGTTGATTTCGCTGATGTTTTTTTGTGTTTTGTTGTGATCAGGAGTGCAGGATCCTGAAGAATTTCTCATCTCTGAGGGCCATTCTCTCCGCCCTACAGTGTAACTCCCTTCATCGACTGAAGAGAACCTGGGATGAGGTGTCCAGGTGGGGGAGAGTTTTTTCTTTTTTTAGTTAAAACAGGAAGCCTTAACATTTTTGCTAATTTGTCTTTTACATCAACCAGTTTAGCCGCTAGCCACAGAGGCTTCATTTAGGTTTTTAGAACCAATTGAGCTTGAACAGTTAAAAATGTCTTTTGAATGTTATGTTTGAATATTGCCTTTGACGATATTATTTGTTTGCTTTCAGGGAGAATTTAAGGACTTTCCTGGAGCTTTCTGAGATTTTTTCAGATGACAATAATTACTCTCTCAGCCGTGAACTGCTAGTTAAGGTGAGTCATTTGCATTTGCACAAAATGGCTTCACGTGCCCCTGAACAGGGATGCATATGGTTTTCTGCTGTCTGTCTAATACCTGGAGAGCATAGAGATGGAAACAAATGTGAATTTTACTGTCTGGTCATGCAAATTCATTCTGACTGCAACAATCATAAGACATTCGGTTACAGTTGCCAGGGGAAACAGGATGTAATTATGTAACAAAAATGATGCAAAAGAAAAGACCATCTTATCTTGTCTCTTAATCCTCATATAGCTGTGTTGCTATGGTAACTTTAAGCAAACAAATACATAAAAACTTTCGTGCTGTTTCTTAACATAACAGTATCAAGGTTTGCGAGATTACCTTTTATTATAGAACAAAATGAGTGTGTTTGTTCTGCACAACATGAGATGTTACACAAGAACTGATAGCTGATAGCTGTTCTAATAACTTGTTTACACACACACATACACACACACATACACACACACGCAAACCACACGCACGCACACGCGAACACACACAGAGCATTTCCTTAGATGCATTCCACAGCTTGTAAATTCAGCTTTTTCGGCCCATGATATCCCAAATGAATATTTAATTCCCCTAACAGAACACAGGAAGGACACTTGAGTCAGATCAAATTCCTTTTCATCAGTTTTATGACTCAGGCACAAAACGACACCCTGCTATTCTCTAATGACTCATCTTGATAACTCGCACTGACACAGATAGAACCTTTAGCCGGCAGGCCTTTCCTTGGTCTGTTTGTACTAATGGACAGTGGAATCTGACATGAGCCATGCCTCTAAAAAAAAGTCAAGAGGAAGGAGGGATTCATATTACTGCTATTATTATAAACTCAAACCATGGTAACATTTGGAAAAAGGCCCTGATAAGGGTTATAAGTGGGAACTGACGCAGACACAGGTGGAATGCGGACGCGGGTACTCGACTCCCTTCTTCAAGCACTCCTGGTATTTTGAAATGTGTTGAAAGAAGGAGGAGTTCTTGTGCAACACTGGCCCATTGTACTGACCCCAGGTTATTGCAAGGGAATCCCTGATGATGTCACACGACATATGCGTGGAAAGGATAAGAGCCCCTCCCTCACTGTGAGGGGTTCCCCAGGGTGGGGATGTTAAGTCTGTTCACATAGATACAGCTTGGCTTGTATACATAGATATATAGACGCAGCCTGGGTTTGCAAAACAACCATATTGCCTCACATTTGTACTTTTCCCCTTCCTTTTTTGTATCCGGTTCTCTATGAATATATATATATATATATATATATATGTGTGTGTGTGTGTGTGTGTGTGTGTGTGTGTGTGTTCAGTGAAGTTTAGGTGTGCGGAGCTTCCTCTTTTTCAGCAATTGATTTTTTTTTTATGCATTTATGCATTTATTCTTATTTTTTTATGCATTTATTCTTATGACAAATGATTTTTTACCTTTCAGGAGGGCACGTCCAAATTTGCCACACTGGAGATCAACCACAAACGAGCCCAGAGGAAGCATCAACAACAGAGAGACTTGGTAAGAAGAAAAGTGTAATAAACCCGACCCCCTACAATCAGGGTGGCAGTAGAGGATACAGTGCCATCTTCTGGTCTGACTCAATAGTTCAAGTTGCTTGTCTGTCCTCTCTTTCTTTCTTTCTTTCTTTCTTTCTTTCTTTCTTTCTTTCTTTCTTTCTTTCTCTGTTTCCCAATGATTATACTAACTATTTCTTCATATTTGTGACAAATTCACATTTCCAAATTCTCAAGTGGAGCCTAGTAAAGTGTTAAGGCAACTACACTGGACAGTTACTAAAATTACAGTGAAGTTTGGGTTTCTTTGCATGAAATAAAGTTTGAACATTTTGAATTCTCAGGGGGTCATGCAGGGCACCATCCCGTACCTGGGCACCTTTCTGACCGATCTTGTTATGATGGATACCGCCATGAAGGATCATGTTGAGGTAAGTATTTGTTCTCTTTCAGCAGTGAGTTTCAGAATGTGTTACATTGTACTTTCAACACGTATAATACGTTTCTCATCATATCTTTTCATTTTTCAGGGAGGATTAATCAATTTTGAGAAGAGAAGAAAGGTGAGGCATTTTCTTTCCAAAAAAAACGTTTGTCCACACGACAGGAAAAGCTCATTTACATTGGAACCCATGCTCCACAAATTTGGCGAATCTGTCTTGACCTTTAACAATTTTTTTTTTCCAGGAGTTTGAGATTATTGCTCAAATAAAGCTGCTGCAATTAGCCTGCAACAACTACAGCTTCACACGAGACCCGCACTTCAGAGAGTGGTTCAGTGGAGTGGAGAAACTCACAGAGGCTGAGAGGTGAGCGAGAGAAAGAAAGAGAGAGAGAGAGAGGAAAAAAAGGGGGTATTGCTGAAAGTTTAGGTGGGAGGCGGGGGTGATGGAAACTTTAGAAAAATGGGGCCTGACATAACCATCGTGATCTATAAACCTTAAAAAACAACAGGTTTTATTGGGTAGATGTGGTCTTACCCTGTTTTCTGTTCTGTTACCGCAGCTATAATTTGTCCTGTGAGATCGAACCCTTGTCAGAGACAGCTAGCAGCACGCTCAAAGGCAAAAAGAATGGAGGCATCATGAAACGCTTCAGCGAGTAAGTACATACACTTCATTTCCTGCTCCTTACTCACCCATCAGTCCAACGCCGGTTTGGGATCAGAGGTTGACCCGTAAAATGAAAGTGTTAATAGTTAAACAGATGAATTCATTTCAGAAAAATTTACTTAAATGGGTGCTTTTCAGGTTATAAAACAACAACAAAAAAATCCTTGACGTTTGTGACTGAATAGAATATTTATTTGTTTGTTCATTACTTTTCTCTCTCTCTCTCTCTTTGTTCAGTCGTCAGTCAGAAAGCGTGGAGTCTGGTTACAGCAGTGCAGGAACCCCTCACTCTAAGTCCTTTGATCAGCTGAGGTATGGCCCCTCCAAAGAGAGCTCTGGAGATGGGGCTGACTCCCTCAGTGTGACTTCTGCTGGCTCCAGTGGCTCAGACATGGAAGAGGCTAATATCAGCCTGCTGTCCAACTCACCGGATGTTCGTGACAGAAGGGTAAGTAAAAAAGGCCATGAGTCACATATATACCAACCAAAAACCAATGAGCAATCAGAATCCTTACCATTGGCTGTTTATTTTCGAATCCTTCTCCCTCTCTACCAATCACTCTTCACTGACTGTAGCTCTGGTCCTCTCTCTCTCTCTCTAGACGTCCACACCCACAGTAAAGCACTCTGCCTCTGCTTCTAACACACGAGAACTGGTGCCTGATTCCCCTCCCACGGTACTTTCACTCTTTCTCACATAAACTCAACAGCTATGATTCCGCCCCCCCCCCCCCCCCGCGCCGTTCCCTCTGTTTTTCAGCTGCTTTGAACCACACTGTTACTGCAATGCAAATTTGATTGTGGTCCTTGGCTTCTAAAACAAGATGGGGGTTTTTTTTTTTGGTGCATGTGTTTTTGAATATGTTGCTTTTTATAACTATTAATGATACCAATGATTCTTTTTTTTTTTTTTTAAATCTCTCCTTCTCTGTCCGCCTTTGTGCGTTCTGCAGCTTTGGGAGTCGACCTCGCTGTGTTCTCTGGACACTTCAGGGATGGGATCTGGCTCAGGGTCGAGCAGCACCTCATCCTCCTCGGTCTCCTCCACCACGGGCGTGGCCTCCCGCTCCCACAAACGCTCTGTCTCGGGCGTGTCCTGTTACTCCACCCTGTCCCTTCCCGTCTACAACCAGCAGGTGGATGACTGCTGCATTATCAGGGTCAGCCTGGACCTGGACGACGGAAACATGTACAAAAGCATCCTGGTAAGAAAGAGTGATGGAACGATGATGTGCAGAGATTGGATTTAATGGAAGAAAAAGAAAAAAAAATAACACTTCTGAAGATCATGTGATCATTTGTAATGTTGAACACTTTTATAGCTTTCTGGAAACCACAATATCTAATAAACCTGCACATGTGAAGTGAAGCTGTAGGAACTACGGGATATCACGTGGACATAAATCTAACGCGACAGTTATTAATTCGTTTTAGGTAACCAGTCAAGACAAGACACCTGGGGTTATCAGGAAGGCCATGGCCAAGCACAACCTGGACAAAGAAAAGCCAGAAGACTATGAGCTGCTTCAGAGAATTTCAGACGAGAAAGGTAACGTATCTCCTCAAGATGTTTCTTGAGAAGTTGAGCCCCCCCCCCCCCCCCCCCCATTTTACATCTAATAACAAAACACTTACCGCTGTATTCATAATTCAAAATGCTGTCTTAGAAAACAAATAAACGTTGCATTGTTTTCTGTGTGTGTTTTTTTCAGAGCTGAGAATCCCAGACAATGCTAACGTATTCTACGCCATGAACTCATCAGTGAACTATGACTTTGTGCTGAAGAAACAAGGCGTCCCCAGACAAATTCGCTCGAAGAGCTCCTCCAGCTCCACGTTACCTCGCATCAAGCAGAAGGGTTTGAAAATCGCTAAAGGCATCTTCTGAAACCTCCCTGAGCCAAAAAGACTCGTTCCCTGGCCGGCTTGGTTTTTGAACACTGACGGCTTAAAGGACAGAGTGGACCTCAAGAGTCAAGGTTTTATTCCCAGTATTGCTCTGATGTTTCGTTGCCTATGGCACCGATGCCTTACTTAAGAAGAGGAACAGTAAGGAAGGCTGTCCCGTTCTCAGAGAGGGCAGTGATAACCCAATATTCATAAACTGGTCATAGCTCTCTTCAGTTCGTGACTAACTTTTGGGTGGTTGTAACAAACTGACCTTCAGCTCGTGCGTCGCTCAACGAGAACACGCTGATAGATTCGCGCTTGCATGAGCTAACACTATGACAAAAACATCGCTTGCACTTTAATACTTTGTGTTAAACACTAACTGTACTTTTGCACAATGTCTGTGTCATTTCAATATGTGAGACATAATGTTGTTACAGTCCCATAAAAGAAAACTACTACAAAAGGAAAAACGAAAGAGGGGATTGTTTGAAATGCTCGTGGAGGAGGTTAAATAGGACTCAAGAGGCCTTTTTCCTGTGAACTAAGAGGATAACTTAATATCTGAACATTGGATGTTCTTCTTGTATTCTCAGTATTTCTTTGTACAGAAAACCGTGTTTTGTAAATTGTACAGTGCATTAACTTTGTATGGCTGCGGGCCGTCGCTTAAAGTTTTACGTTGCTTTTGCTGTTTTTTGTTTGTTTGTTTGTTTGTTTGTTTTTTTTACCTTTTCCCCAAAGTGCTGGTAGTAAACTGCCCCAACAAGACGTCAGAATGTTCAGTAGACTGTGAGATTCTCCTATGACTGCCTCATGATGCCTGATATTTCTGTGGGACAGGGGGATTTGAGTGGTCTTATTTTCATGAGAACACAGCTCCTTCATTGAGGAGGAGTTTGCCGAAAGCTCTGGAACTTTCTTTAGATTTTGCCATTAGATGGATGGCTTGAGGGACCCCAGACTTCTGTCTCATATGAGCAAGAGGAGATGGTTGATCTTGCCTGTCAGAAACAGCCCTTCCCAAGCCAGTTCTAATCAACATTTTATGTAGAGACCCAAGCAAATCTAATAAGCTAAATCCCTTGATCTTCTCTCTTTCATAACCAATGGAGAACCCAGATGGAGAGTGAAGAGCTGTCCTCTCTATATTGCAGGGCAGTGTGGTTTTCCCCTCAGGTCTGTTTTATGCTGTTATTGGCTATGATGACTGTGGTGGGGCAATGTGATTGGCTCTCATGGTTTTGTACCAAGCACTGTGAATGACTCTTTCTCCCTTGCCTATTTCAAATCCCTTCACTTTTTAGATCACGAATAGAATTACAATATATACCTCTTTACTGCGAATACAAACAAAAACGACAACACCAGTCATGCAGGGGTGCCAGCAAACCAATGTAAGGAAAAAAGCGGAAAAGAAAGAGAAGTATGTTTACATCAAAGCAAAATCCCATATTTGTTATTGTCTTCTGGTTCTCTGTACCTCTTGCGGTCCTGGTTTAGTCCTTGTGGACTCACATTGCAGAATTTCTGTCATCTAGTCCTTGTATACCTTTGGTCAGAAAACAGAGAGGAAAAAACGAAATGGAAAAACCCAAGCTCCTTCACTTACACGTTTGGACAGAGCCTGACATGCAAGCAGTATACGGTATCATAACAAAGTGTCTTTTGTTAAGAGTCAGCTCTACTGGAATTATTAGATGTTCATGGGTATTTATGGTTTACTTTAAGACACCATTAATTAAACAGTGTTGGAGAAGAGGAATGTACAATATGATTTACAACGTTAAAGGACCTAACCTCACCTTATTTAGGTTCTGATTTTTAACCACCTTTTGTCTAATATTCAGATCTGTGGAAATATTTATTACTTTGAATGTTTACTTGAAGCCTTGAAATTCTTTGATGTGAATGAAATATCACAGACTTTGATCTCACTCATGAGTTTGGCTAAAGAACAACAACAACAACAAAAAAAAACACTGCTCTGTCCAAATGCCCTCAGATACATCACAGAACTGATTACATTACATTGCATTGCAACCAAGTCTGCTTAACTCATTCTGAACTGATAATCCGCTCATAGAATTATGTGTGGGTATTTTGTGCCATATCCAAACTTTGTTTTTTCCTCCTTCTGTTGTTTTTACCACATTTTTTTTAAATGGAATTAACATTGTTGACATATCCTTCCACACAGTTAATGGTGTTGTTCCCTGTCTTAATTTATTCATATGTACATATTGTTATTTCATTGTAAATATGTATTTTACTCATATGAACATAAATTAATCTATTCATTTGTATGTACATACAACATATTGTTTGTTATAATATACAGAGGGTTGAATTTACCCACATAATTACCTTGTGTCTGTGTCTTTCGGATTGTGTAAAGGAGTGGATATCTGTCACGCTACTGATAACATGTTTGATGAATATAAAACTTCTTGTGTTGAACTGGAAGAGACACATCTACTGTTTGTATTAAGAAAACCCTGAAAATAACCTAAAACACTGGCCCAAGCCTTAGCCTAATTCACTTCCCATGAACTTTTAGATTGAACTGAAAGAATTTCATTGCCATCTAACACAAAAGCAGAGTGATTCACATTATCCATAAAGTGGTGTCATGCTGACTCAGCACGCTGTCTTAACACTTCTTTACTTATTCCAAGTGATGTGTGGTATCCCTATCAAAAATACTGGGACATACCTGGGACATACACTGGGACACATGTGTAATGATCTAGTTTTTAGCCCAATTATTCAGAAAACTAAAAAGAATTGTAATATATGGTAGCAAAGGGATATGCCAATGAATGGAAAGGTTGTTCTGTCAAAAGCTGAAGGGATTTCTAGATTAGTCTATTGCTAGATAGGGATATTTGGCATAAAAAGAGATCAGTATTTTTAGATTAGTGGTTTGATAATAACATTACAATACTGTGTCGGTTATGAAAGGATGATAGGTTTTTGTTATCATATACTGAATTTCTAGACAAATTTAACATTACAGTTACAGCTAAAGAATACACCAGTGCTGATGATAACCATCGTATTAAAGCCAAGACATTTATCAGTAGCATTAATAAATTACAGGGAAAGTCAGTTATTAGCATATTAGATCTATTAAACAATATCACTTTTTTTGTTTTGTTTTTTGGTCCTCAATATTTGGAGAGCTGATTTGGTGTAACGGAAATGGAAACCATTTTCCTTTATTTTTTTTCACCGTATCTACAGTAATATATTTTGGATTGGTTTGGAAAATGTTATCAGTAAGAAACTAAATCTACTTAGGTGACTTAGTGGAGCAGATATAATGATATACCTTTATGCAAATGGAATGGATAAAGGCAAAAAAGATCTCATATAACTGTTAAAATAAATGGGGAAAGTTTAACATACACAAAATGAGATCGTCTGGCTCCGTGCCAAATTTCTTTTAGTTCATGAACGATTTAAGCAATATTGCTCGCTACTAAAGAAAAGCAAATATAAGACGCCGCATTTACGACCTGACGTGCGTCTGCATGGTCGCCATATTGGAGCGGTCAACAGTCATAGTTCATAGACCGTGGATTGCTCGGAAAAATGCCCCAGGCATGTGCTGCATTTGGCTGTACAAACAGACGAAACATTCAAAACAGGCTTCGAGGGATAACTTTTCACAAGTAAGTGGCAATTTTATTGTATTTTACTGTTATGTAAGTTAGTGAAATATCGTTTCAGGCTGTCCTGAAAATTACCTGACACCGTCGTGATCCTGGCTAGCTAAGGAAAACATAACGTTACTGAATACTTGTTAAAGTACCCCCTGACTCGGGCCAAACATGATATTTACTTTACAGAGATCTCTATCATTGTATAATTTACTTTACAGAAAATTATCAGCTGGAATGTGTTTATGCTCATGATATTATACACGCAAGCTAGCGTAAATTAGATAGATCTAGTGAGCCCTATTTTTGCTGATAGTTTAATGTACTGGCTTCACCATTCAGCTAAAAGTAATTTTGAGATGGCCGTGGTTTTGTCAAAGGTTCCCCAAAGATCCTGGACTAAGGAAAGCTTGGGCTGTAGCTGTCAGACGGAAAGACTTTGCGCCTAATGATACTACAGTTCTCTGTAGCTGTCATTTCAAGGCAGATGATTTTGACCGAACTGGGCAAATTGTGCGTTTGAGGGAGTATGTGATCCCTTCAGTTTTTGCATCCTTTCCACACCATCTGAATAAGGTTAGTGTATTTTGAAGTCATAAGATTATAGTGTTCTTTGTGGTAAACAGTGTTAATATATTGGGATGATGAGCATACAATCTGCTAAATAACTGGAATTACCACTAAACCTGATATTGAAAGTAAACATCACTTTTAGATTTTCCTAATATTGATTTCTTACTTACTTTGAAGGTGCCTAATAAAGCGAGGTCAACGAGGACATCAACACAAGCCAGTGAGGCAAGTGATGATCCCGTACCCGTGTCTGAATCTCCTGAACCGCGGAACCCATCAGCCCCGGTATGTGTAACACAGCAGTTCTTATCCACAGCACTTTTGCAGCATACTTAGAGTTGTGTTGTATAGTGCTTACCCACCAAGTGTTCTGTTTCACAGGATCATCATTATGCCCTGGACACCGATGAGGTCAAATATAAGATAGCTGAGACTCGGGCCAGAGTTGAAGAGCTGCAGAGGCAGCTGAGAAATGCCAGGGACCGTGAAAGGAGACAGAAACGAACTGTAAAGTCACTGTTAGATAAATTAAAAGAGAAAAATATGATTTCAGAGGAACTACAGCTCAAACTTGACCACTATTCTGGTAGGTTTTCTTCATTTATGTAAGAATATTCAGCGGGTTTTTATTTCATACTGGCAAAGGCAGTAGATAACAAGTCAGACTACCGATAACATTTTCATTTGTGATTTGAATTGCAGTGTAAAAATGTTAACTGAAATAAGAGTGTTAAAGAAGTTCATCATGCAGCATACGTGGCTCATCATCGGTATGTTAAAACATCTCTGGTTGAACCTTTGCAGTAGTACCATTTTTTGGTTATTACCAAAACGTTGTTGTGAGCTGGGGTATTTTTTATCAATGCTTTTTTATCTATACACAGTTATACTCACATATTTACATGAAAATATTTTAACCTAATTGCCTTGTTTCGTATAAGGTAAATAGACCATCAAATGAAAAGGGAAAAGTGCCACTCCCTTTCATTGAAAACAAGTAATGTTCTGTTCGTTGTTGGATGTAACAACAAAACTGAATTTGACATCACTACAGTTTTCAATGAGAGCAAATGTCATTTCTGTCCTCTCGTGTAATGGCAAAATGTGTTCTGTTTACATGATACCTTCACAGTGAAATGGGGCAATTAGTCTGAGGTCATGGTTAAGTATTTACAGTATTGCCAATGTTTACTATTTTAATTTGATTTATTTTCAATTTTGAAAAGGCACTTATCCGTGACTGGCTTCATCGTTACCATCAACACCTTAACCTTGATGATCCCAGAGCTGCCTCAGTCGCAGCGTTGTGTTTGCACATACCGCTTCAGCCAGGACCATTTAGAGCTCCTCTTCAATTCCATCAGGGCATCAGGTTGGAATTACATGTTTGAATGCACAATGCTGTGTGATAACAAAGAAGGATAAGGGACAAATTTTATTAGATGATACAATACAGACGTAAAATGTCACTTCACGCGCAAATTGTAGGTTGGTGGAACGACAACCCGAGTTCGGGGCAGTTCCTGCGCATTTTCCGCCGTCTAATGGTCTGCTGTGGGGTTTCTTGGAGGAACACTGGCAATGTGACGGCCCAGGATGACACGGCCTCCCTGTCTGCCGTGCACATGTCATCTGTGGTGCCGGCTGATGACTCTGACACTGCCTTCTCTCCGTTTGAGGACGTCTGTAGTGTGATACCTGACCACAGTTACCTGCCAACTCACTTCGGGTGTCTGACAGAGAATGCACTGGTGTATGTAGGAGGATTTGTTGTTCGACAGGTGATGAAGCAGCATTCGTGCGATGTGTGCCCGAAACAGTTTGGTGTCTGATGCTGTACCACCATCATTTTCTGAAAGTTATCACCTTTTGACCTTGAAGAACAATAGAGGCCTGAGGATTCCATCCGTAGGTACTGTCAAGGTGATCCGCTCAGCAGAGCGCTGCATTCGACAAACCACAAACATTTCATCAGCAGCTCATCAATGCAGCGTGTCCCTTGCCAACCACGTGGTCCGATCCGACATAGGTTCAGAAGATGTGCTCAATCTTGGTGACCATTTTATTGAAACACAGGACGGCATTGACAGTCATCACTTTTGCATCCTATCACTAGTCGTCAGCAGCTTCCACAGGTTGAGGCAGTACCACATTGCCAAACTTCACACTCTGCAATTGCAAAGTGGTAGCATGAGGACGAAGCTGTGTAAAACTATACTGTTTCAAGGATATTAATCCTTATAACAAAAGGTTGCTGAAAAGTGTGAGATGGAGAGGAATTGAGTTCGTCCAAGACAGGGAACTACTTTGAATCATACCTAGTTGCTCTACAGCCCAAATTATTTTATGTTTACATATGACTGCACTGTATATCTGAACTGGTGACAAACACTTCACACACTACATTGTATGTAGTATTGTATTATTATATTGTTATATTAAATTATAGCATAGTGTAGTATTGTATTATTACATTAGTATTGTGTTGCATTATTATATTATTGTATTATTGTGTTATATAGTATTGTATGTGTCAGTCTCTAATGTGAATTAATGAAGATGAAAATAAAATATTTGAGTAACAATATTTGTGATATTGTTTGCAGAGGTGCACTTATCATATGTGTCTCGGGGTGTACGGATGAACTGACTGGATGTTTTTCTCTTAATTGCGGTCTGGGGAACAAAAATAGTCTTGCATATTTTTCTAATGAATTTATTTAATTATCAATAGCAAGCAACCAGGTGGCTTTATAACAGTACAATATATATAGCAATCGACATTTTTGAAGAAGCTCACAAAAGCTGAAGTTTTAAATAATTTACACTTTATGTTGCCTATTCATAGACGGGTGCCTGCATGTCCGAGAGGAAGTTATGGCTATTCAGAAAGGTTATTGTTTTGGCATAGAACTGATTAGATCCATCCGCAGTAACTGAATTTAATTCCAACAAGCAACCAGTCTCATGTTCAATTTCTCACGTTTATAACAAACCAAATTTCATGAAAATCGCTTCAGAATTAAGCGAGTTACACTCGATTTTTATACAGAAGTCTGCTTCTTTCCATATACATTGTATTTGTTTACTAGCGGATCTTGACCGCTCCGATATGGCGGACGTGCAGACGCATAGTGACGACATACAGCAGCGGCCAATGCGGCATCTATATATGGGAACAACAGCAGAGATGTGAAGAACAGTAGTTGACGGAGTTCAGAGTTCGACAGACGTTGATGTCATTTCCATGCGTCAACTCAGACTGTGAAAGCACAGTGCGTCTGTGCGGAGCACTTACAGTTTTTTATTTGCTAACTTACATTTTAAACATGGCGCTGAGCAAAACGTTCGGTCAAAAACCGGTGAAATTTCAGCTTGAAGAGGGTGGAGAGTTTTATATGATCGGTTCAGAGGTTGGTTTTGTCGTTGTGAACTTAACAGTTGTTAACTGGAATACATGATTAGCAACATCCATTTTCGCCGGTGTCAGCTAGGTTAGCTAGCACGCGTATGGCTTAGCTAACCAGTAACTTGAAGCCTTTACAGGTAGTACTTTCGGAGTCATGTATGACAGTAAATTTCATAGTAGCTGTCGTTAAACGAGACACAAAAAGACACTGACAACAGTATTATGATTGGGTTTGCTAGTATTTTCACTATAATGTAGGTGACCTCACAAGCCCCAAGTTAGTATGGCTAAACTGTTTACTGTCTGGAATTGGGGCAAGGACGTATGTTCTCAATTTGATTGTAACCACCCACAGTAATAACACTGACGTTTTGTAAGCACAGGAGTCAAACATGTTTTAGCTCGAGCAAACACGGACCACTTAGGTTCTTCTTTTGAACTAGAGCAGTGACAAAGCTGAATGTTAATTCATCGAAGGTGGACAGTGGCAGTGGTGTCCTCGGTGCTGTGGACATCAGTCACACATATCAACTGACATTTACATTAAAATAGTAACGATTGAGTTTAACAGTTATCGTTCAGTACTGTTACATCTTGACGTACAATCTTGTCGTCGCTTCTCGTAGGTGGGGAATTACTTGCGTATGTTCAGAGGTTCACTGTACAAACGGTACCCATCGTTGTCAAGGAGGCTAGCGTCAGTTGAGGAACGGAAAAAAATAGTTGCATCGTCACACGGTGAGTTTCCTTTTTTTGATCTTTGTCAGTGCGAAGAAATCAAAAATGTAATAAAACTACGTTAAAAACAGGTCATTTGGTCCCACTTGAGTAGCTAAATCTACTCTTTGCAGTAGTATCGTCAGTGTTTTCTTTGTGTTAGATCACGGTTACACAACTTTAGCCACCAGTGTGACGCTGCTGAAGGCCTCTGAAGTTGAAGAGATCCTTGAAGGTCACGATGAGAAGTATAAGGCTGTCTCCATCAGCACAGAACCTCCAGCCTACCTCAGGTACAGCGTCCTCATCACCTGGACCATTCACTTGTTTGATGCTGTTTGATAAATGTCTTGTATGAGTCAGTGCTAGCTAGCTGGCACGTTTGAAGCACAAATAATGTAAGGACAGATGTCTGGAAAGACAATGTTTTGTGACAGTAACCATTTCAAATCTGATCTCTTTTCCTCTATATATATATATATATATATATTCTTTGAGTATTCATGCTGTACATTCTGCATATTTCTACTTGCAGAGAGCAGAAAGCCAAGAGAAACAGCCAGTGGGTGCCCACCCTACCCAACAGCTCCCATCACCTTGACGCTGTGCCCTGCTCCACCACCATTAACCGCAACCGCCTTGGCCGGGACAAGAAGAGGACCTTCCCGCTCTGGTCAGTCTGTACTTGTGGAGAGGGATCATAAGTAACAGAAGCCCACGTGTCTTAAAACAAGGCAAATACATTTATGAAGCAAGAGAGAATGGTTTAGTTAAACAAACGATTGTAAGAAGACCAGTAGCAAAAATGTGTGCAGGAATTATTTTTAAGCAGCTTCAAGAATGTTCTTTGTTGTCTCACTCTGCAGCTTTGATGATCATGACCCAGCTGTGATCCACGAAAATGCCTCTCAGGCTGAGGTCTTAGTGCCCATCCGACTTGACATGGAAATAGATGGGCAGAAACTGCGGGATGCCTTTACGTGGAATATGAACGGTAGACTTCACCTCACAACCCCTCTCTAGATTTCGTAACACATGTGAAGTGTGTTCTTCTTATACTTTTTTGTTTGTTTGTTTTATCTGAAATAGATTTGTTTAATTTCAGTTGTATAGAACCCTCATTCCCCAATCTATTCTTCACAGTCATCTGCTTGAAAATGACTTTCAAATGGTTTTTATTTTCCTGACAAGAAAAATTAATCTGTTTAATTTGCTGAACAGAAATCCTGCACATCAAATGATCCATCTTTACCGACACTGTCAAGCCTCTATTAGTGGATCTCTTCCTAAGCAGAAAAAAAAAAAAATCATCATGTCCAGTAAGTGACCCATCCCAAACCAATGTATCTCAGGAGAGGAGCTTGATATGGTTTTGTCTTTTGATTGAATCTTGTAGAGAAACTGATGACGCCAGAGATGTTTGCTGAGATCCTGTGTGATGACCTGGACCTGAATCCACTCACGTTTGTTCCCGCCATTGCATCAGCCATCCGCCAACAGATTGAGTCTTACCCCACAGACAGCATATTGGACGAGCAGACAGACCAGAGGGTCATCATCAAGGTAACAGAACCACAGCCCACCGAACCATATTTTTACAAGGCCATTCTGTTTGCTCTTCAGGGCTAGGATGTCTAGGGGCAAAGACGTGTAAACCATAATGTAGTCTGTCATATTCAAAATTGCTGCCGTTGTTTACATTTCCCTAAATGTTTTGTTTTTTTGTTTTTGTGTTGTTTTGTAGCTGAACATCCATGTGGGGAACATTTCTCTGGTGGACCAATTTGAGTGGGACATGTCTGAGAAAGAGAACTCTCCAGAGAAGTTTGCCCTGAAGCTGTGCTCTGAGTTAGGCCTGGGAGGAGAGTTTGTGACGACTATTGCATATAGTATTCGAGGCCAGCTTAGCTGGCATCAGAGGACCTACGCCTTCAGGTGAGAACAAAAAAAAACAAAACCCATAATCCACTTCACATGCACAGCTCTCACAGGTAGAGATACATCCTGCATAATGTCCATACACTTGCAAAGTACACACTTGTGGCTCTGTGCATCATGCATAGCTTCCTGTGGTGTATTGCTTAAGGGTATGACTCTACGAAATGCAGTAAGAAATTTGACATTTTACCTTTTAATAACAAATTAGGTGAAATGCCGCACCGCTTTCCTAACAGTTGGAGTAAAGCAGTCTTTTTTCCTCATCCTAACTGTGACTCATGGCTGTTTTGAGACGGCTGTTCAGTCTGTCTGTATTTGACTGTGGAGTCTGAAGTGTTTCGACACAGCTGTTTGTGTGCCTGCGTGCAAACGGCAGTGTCAAGGCAACAGAGGATCTGTGTGAAAGTACAGCGAAGGAGCAAACAGCTCCACCTAAGTCTGCCAGATAGTCTGTTTCCAATCGGACAGCTTCTCACCTACAACATTTTGTTCCATTCCTAATCCAACTCAACATCTTTCTCTATTCACACGCTCGTCATGACATTTCATTACCCGAATCGCAGATTTATTTTTTCTATTCGCACGTGGAGGAACTGCCAGTATCCTGTAGCTTTCTTCAAGATCAGTTTCCAATCCATGATAACACGACGTGATCCGCTCCTGGAAGGGGCCTTTTTTGCGTCATCAACGGTGCTTACCTGGTTGTTTTTACTCCACAGTGAGAATCCCTTGCCCACTGTGGAGATAGCCATCAGAAACACGGGCGACGCTGACCAGTGGTGCCCCCTGCTGGAGACGCTGACGGATGCGGAAATGGAAAAGAAGATCCGGGACCAAGACAGAAACACTAGGTAGGTGAACGCGGTGCGACATGAAATGGACCAATCATATATCAGCTGTGGCTTCTCTGATGTGCATTCAAACAGGTACATCAGTAACAGGGAGAGAGTCACAAATCTCAGCCGACCATCTCAGGATATCATACACATTCCAATAGTTAGAGAATATATATATATATAAAATGTATAGAGAGAGAGATTGAAGCTAAAGGGTGATTTCTATTGAGATTTCTATAAACATAGCTTATTTATGAGATGAGTGGGTGGGTGATTTATTGACAGATTGATTGATTGTTCATATCACTCTGACGATGCTGCTTGTATTTCAGGCGAATGAGGCGGCTTGCTAACACAGCCCCGGCATGGTAGAGGGAAAACAAAAACAAAAACAAACAAAAAGACTGAGTCATCCATGATCTCCCACAACTTGAAGAGTGACAGACCGTGACACAGACATTCCCCCGGTCAGTCCAGAAGACACACTTCTCTCATTGGCCAAACCTCTCCTCTCCTCTGTTTTAACTGTTCAGTGCATCCTCCTCTCTGCTCTAACCATGTCCCTCAGTGCCTCCCCAGCCTGAGAGACAAGACCGGACATGGATGTTGGATAATGTGAGAGTATTTTTTTTTTTTTTTTTTGGGTTATGTTAAATCGTTTTGTTTTGTTGTTTGTGTATAGAGACCATTTTTGTAAACATGATTTATTTGTTCTTTTAAATAAAATAATTAATATTCCAAATCGACTCGTGCTTCCCCGTCTTAACTGGTGTTTTATATATTCAGAACTATTTTACACTCCAAGTACCACCACTATGGATGTATTTAATGATCGATATTAATGAAAATGTGATTAAATAAAAATTTATATACATAACAAACAGTGCTTTCCTTGGTTAAGAAAACCAACTCAGTAGAGAAAGACATTTTTTTAACACATCTTTTAAAACCTTTATTTTCAAAAGTCATGGACGATGGTCCATTACCTATGATTCATAACAGTGTCCATTCAAGCAGACAAGCTGACATTTTTACAAATCTCTCCCCTCTTCGAACTGAAACGTTTAATCAAACTCATCGTCGGCAAGAGTCAGCGATTTGATCCGTGACAGAAAATATCTGCAGGACCTTTGAATTTCACAGTACTACGTACCTGTTCAGTTTGTCCTTTTTTTTTTTTTACTGTCTCTAATACGGAAAACTCTTTTGCGTGGCATAGGCGTTTGCCCACAAAGCCAGTGGGGCCGTGAAAGTGCAGAGTCTGCAGCTCTCCGTTGCATTTCAGCTAGTCGGCACATTTTGTCAATGAAAGCACCTGTGTTATGGTGCTCCAGGGGTCGGCCGCGCTAGGGACAAAGGCCAAATGTGTCACGACGCGACCCGAAAACACATCCTTATGATGAATACGTTTATTATGACCATGCTATTGCCGCTTTACGAGTACATTTGCTCTCACTCTCGGGGCTGCGTGGATGGAAGCGCTGCTATTTTGCATATGTCAAACGTCTACCCAGTGAACATTTTGTTTTGTGAACTGACCTTTGGTCAAATAGAGAGAGAATGGTCCGAATGTGAAACGGCACAAACCCAGAACACAAAAGGTATTGTCTCTCCAAAACAATGCAACCAAAGGAAAAAGCGGTCCGTGGACATTTCGCTGGCGTTGTGAGGTCATCTTCGGTATCAGACACAAAGAAACAAACAAACAAACAAAAAGAAAAGAGAACAGCTTGATCTGATCATTTAGGGGCGGAGGCACTACAGTGGCTGAGAGGGGACAAACTGGGTCATCCATTTGGGTGAAATGTAATCTGTGTGACCTTTTTGGTTCTGTACAAGCCTTGGCGAGTTGAGTCGTCTTTAATAGTCCTTAACTTCTTGATGCTCCTACGCGCCGAAGAGTAGAGAACTCTGGCTCCTAAACGAGGTTGCGTCTGGCCTCCTAGAGATCTCGATCCTGCTCCTCCTGCCTTTGAATCGGCTCTCCGTCGGGACCCTGTCCCTGCCGGACCACGCCGCTCTGATCTTCCGGAAGAGGGGAGTAGTCGGGATCGGTCTCCGCCGGGTCAAAAAGAGCTCGTCTGTAGAGAGACGAAGGAGATAGTTAAATGAACAAATCAGGTTAGAGCAGCAGAGCTAAGGTCTAGCTCGCAAATACCCGGAGGTGTTCTGCTTTTTGTCCTCCGCTTACTCAAAGAATGATTTCTACATGCCAAAGAGCTGTGTACATTCCTAAGTCAGAGACATGTATTTGGTTGTAGAAACTAAATCCGACAGCTCTAGGCTCAAAGGCCTGAGCTGTGCGCCACGATAACATGTAAAGACACTGGATTTTTTTTTTTTTTGAAGGTTTTGCATGAACATTTTATTCAGAAACAGATTCAAGGCAGTTAAATTGTGTTCATGATTGTGACAACACAGCAGGTTCCTGGGTGTCAGGAGGACTGATACAGGATGTAATACCCTGCTTGCAACAACTCATATCAGATTCTCTTCCTTGCACCTTAGTTTCTACTTACACGTATTAATGTTTATCGTGTTGATTTGCTGTAACCATACTTACAACAGTCCAGGTGTTGTCAGCAGTTTCTTGCCACCTGGCTGATTAGGAAACACATCCTCCAAGAAATAGTACATGTGTCCTACACCAATACCTTTGCAAAAAAAGAAAAAAAAAAAAAGTAGAGTGGCAGATAACTATAAAACTAAAAATGTCTGACATTAATTCCGTTGCCTTGGTTTTAATCTGTAATGTAAAAGAATAATACCGCACTTCTCTCTGCACAGTGTAGCGGACAAGCGCTTTGGAAGACAGTAAACATACCTAAAAGGTCAATGACGATGGAGTTGCCTAGCAACAGTGAAAATCCCATGAGCACCCAGGGTAAAAAGGGTGCCTGAAAGTTGAGGAGACCAAAAAAGTTCATTCGCACAAAGGGGTTTCGTCTGCTCCAAACGTACACCAGCATGATCGTGAAAGCCTGACCCAGGAAGAACAGACTGGCAAAGAAACCGAAGAACTAGCGCGGCTGTTAAAGACGAAAACCGAATCGTTCTATATTTAGACCACAGGGCTACGGGACAAGAGAATACAAACTCTGCTGCACAGACGTGAACACAAATGGCTATACAGAACTACTAGTTTTCACCCGCAAAGGCTAAAAATACGTGAGCTTTCATAATAAAAGCTTTAAACAGGATATTCGTTAGAATATTCTAACATATGCAATGCTGGGACAAGTGTTCAGGAACCAGTTTTGCTGGTAATGCAAAGCTTTCGATGCTGTTACTCTTTCTAATCTCCTCTGTTGAGAAGGAGAATTTAAACGGAGGGTTAATCTTAAAACCACATGATGACAGCCTTGATACGGAACAAGAAGAAAGAAAAAAAAAATACAGTGTTAGCGCGACATAGCCACACCACTCAGCAGCAAAGGATACAGTCATTAGAAGTCCTCCAAAGAAAAACATGTAGACAAAGTCTGCGGTGCGACCACGGAAAGAGCCTTCTTCGAGCATTCGACAGTACCGATATCTACTCTGTCAAGGACGTGAACTCAGTGTGGTGTGAGATATACACAGCTGCAACAGGGCAGAGTGGCAGTTATGCAAAGTATCCTCACTGAAAAAAAAAACAACTGTGTGTGTGTGTGTTTGTGTGTGTCTGTTCTCTAGAGTCCTATTCACACCATTGTGGAATTTTTCATACCCTGTTTTTAAAGGTTTTCCTCTTTTTTTTTTTTTCTTTTTCTTGGTATCTACACATTGACCAATAAAAATAATGATTAAAAAAAAAAAGGATACAGAAAGATCATGTTGAACAAGAAACTGAATCCGAGGGGACCAAAAAACAGGAAGTTGGTGATCAGTCGCCATAACTGTGAAAGTGGATTAAAAAAAGGTGAGAAAATTAGAAGATGAAGAAAATCAGCACTGACAAAAGAATAAGACGTTCTTTTTTTTTTTGAACAAAGGAAAACAACTAGCACTCACCTGGTACCTTTTTAATATGAGTTCAGGGTTGAAGTACAATTGAAAAGGTGTGATGAACTCCAGTTGCTGTAAAATAATTTACTGATATAATTAGACTGAACATAAATTAGACCAACATGTTTTCCTGCCTTCAGGCACATAGGGGATAAGACCAAAGAAGAGTAAGCAGAGATTCACAATAATCCTGTCACATTACTCGTGCTGACTGAATTTTCAAGTGCAAAATAAAAACGTCAAAGTCAATGGCATCTGACTCTAAATTATTGTACTTTTTTTCTTACGTGGGCTTATTATGGGGTTTCAAAATTATCAAGTGCAGTTGAAAAAACACAAGCCCATCGTGCCATACTACATTATGCGTAATATGGCAACAACTCATTCAACATCTTGTCACTCTGAGTGATCACTTGTTTAATATCGCGACGCTGTATAAAATGTAACGTTAGTCTTTAAAACATCTGAAAAGTACTGTGCAATCTCAAACACACGGAATTGCAGCAGGGTGCCGCTGCAACGTTATCTTACAATACATGGCAACAGACATAGTGGCTGCTAACATTCACATGTATGCTATGTCGCAAAATCTAGAAGCATCCTCCATTCGCTTACCACAGCAGCTGTTGTCAGAACACAGGCAGTCGTGTACGCTCTGGTGACAGGAGGTATCTGAAGGTATTCTTGAGTAACGCTATAAGCCATCTTGTCTTCCGCGATGTTTGTATTTAAAAAGTTAGGCAACGTTACATTAATACGCAACCGTTTCACTCACGCCGCATCATAACATAAACACTTAGCTAACCACAGACAACAGACCATAATTACCTAACACAACGCAAATTCTCGATATATATACTCCCGATTAAAAGTAATTCCTTTGGAAAGCTGACCCCAACTTCACTTGAAAGGACTTCACGTGAGTCACAGCATGGAAAAATTGGTTGACACAGCACAGCGTGCTTTGAGTATGTTTAGGGGCGGGAGGCTGATCCAGTCACTTGAGCACCTCCCACAGACTTAATGGCACCTCCACGTGGATATATGCGCAATAACGCTATTACTTCGTGGACCAATTAAAAGTAAGGACAAATGAAACTCAGACGGAACGTTTGTTTGTGTCTTCGACTTCTCTAATTTTTTTGTATGCCGTAGCTGTTTGAAATGGTACCTCTCATTTGTAAACGCAAGGCTCGATATTTAGAACAAATAATAAATAGGGTTTGGGCGTGGGAAAAGAACTTTATTTGTACAAAAACAAAATGCAAAAATGACTCAATTGTATTTACACAGTAAATATGAGTAGTTCGCAGTAATATTTATAAAAAAAAAAAAAATACATGGTTTAATGAGATTATAACAAAAGAGTATGGTAATAGAAACAGAGGCAGGTATTAGTTGGATTGCTATTTACAAGGGTTAAAAAACAGAAAATGTATCCCTAACCAAATTACATATGAATACTGAGGCAAACAGGGCAGAAAACATGCAACAAAAATAACATCAGTGTCCTGCACTGAAAACGCCAGTTTGTCAAGAGACACTCTTGTTTTACAATACAGTCACGGGTCCACATCAAAGAGAACTGCCCATTCTTTGATTAGTGCTTACGCGTTAAAATCACGAGGAGCATCTTAAGGACGGGGAAGATCATTGTTAGGAATGAACTCTTCCGAGCATTAAGACTAAAAGAAAAACGAATAAATACAAATCTCGGGAAGTGAGTAACTACAACGGTCATTTTGCAATAAGCAACGCACAATCACAAAAGAATCTTCTGTTAATACATTTCTGGTACAGCACACCCGTCTAGGGGATACTCGGCCGAGAGTTGTATTGTTTACTGCAGGTAATTAATCGGTCCCTGATTATTGACAAAGTATTTAGCACCGTGATAAGGAGAAGCACTTGTTGTCTCCTGTATGCTACAACATTTAAGGAGTGTGTTGATTGTAACTGCATGAGACACCTGTGTGAATATTCAGGGGAAATTCTCACTGTAGGAGACATCCAAGAGCTCTTTTCAACTATACAGCCATTTGATTGGATCTCATGTAGTCCCAAACGCTACAGTACAACCATTGGTCTATAAAACAATAAATACAAGCATAGCTGCACATGAATAGATATGGTCAAATGTGCATTATGTACCTGAGAATAAATAAGATTGTGATTTTTAACTGTTCAGAGTTTACAGAAGTAAAAACAGAACAAAACAAACAAACAAACAAACAAAAGAGAAAGAATCATGGAATAAGGGATGTCATTTAAAGCGTCACACATGACATGAAACTAGTTTTTTGATTTTGATCTCCAGACTCCAAAATCCATTCAGCTTTTGAGGAGGCTACTGTGTTTACGAAATGAGGTGAATTGACCCCGCCCGCTGGAGTAAAGCGTTAGATCTGTTTTCAGAACATGGCCCAAATTATCTTTACTTCACCAAGACAACAACATGAGAAGCTGTGTCCATAAAAAAAAAAAAGAAAAGACTGAAAGGAAAAAAAAAAGAGGCCTATGGCATGCCACATCCAAAAAAGTCCATGCCAACGTAACGAGGGTAACCCGCCAGGACTTTGCGCTCAACTGGGTCAACCTTCCAGTACTGTCTGCCGCTGATGAAATGGGCAAAGCCTGCAGAATGAAACAGAAGTTTAATCTCAGCGTATCACATTTAGATTTACACCAAGTTAAAATTAGCACTGAAAAAAAAAAACCCGAACTGAAACATTTGTTAATATCACCATCTAAACTGACTCAAACATTATGCATTATTTATCTGGATTTGTTTCATGAAGTGTCTTTGGAATGAAAAGCATATGTACTGATGGAACGCATCTCAGTAACAATAAATAAATAAAACTCCTAAGTAGTCCCCATGTAATGGTGAGTAATATCATCCAAATGTAATATTGTACTGTAAGCTGAGTGAGGCCATGTTAAGTATTGCCAAGAAACTGCTGCACATCCCAAATTAATGTGATACATCTGGAAGCCATCATCATTTATCTGAGAACTGCAATCCATTAGATGCTGAGAAGTTTACTTTTCTCTCCTCTCAACCGTAATTAAACTTCCGATCGTTGTTTACCCTGGGTATCCTGGAACGCTGCGTCGACTTCGTCGGGAATGCCCCACCAGTCCTGCTGCATGCTGTGGGGGTGGCCCGTGTCCACGCGGTTCTGGAGGGGATCAAAGCGCCAGTAGGCCCCTGACTTGAAGAAGTAAGTCTGGTGGCCATTCCTCTCCCTCCAGCGCAGGGCCGCCTGGATACTGCCGACGGGGAGACCCAGGTTCTGCAGTGTGTCAGGTCCTGTGATCTGCTTCTCAGCATCAAACACCCAGTAGTTATTTCCTGCAGGAACAATTTATATATATATATATATATATATATATATATATATATATATATAATATCTTATAATATTGTCTGTTGACATAGGGGCATTTTCTTTGATTTAAAAGCCTTTGATCATTATGGGAATTTACAAACACTGATCATCTGCGGAAGTAAAACGGTGTATGTGCTGTGTCATGCCGCGTTCTGAGTGTGTTTGGGCCATTTCAACGCCTGAGTCTGAGCTCGTACATCTGCACTGTGATAACACACTTTTACCATGTTTGTGGTAAGAAAAAAAAAAACGGTTGGATGTCAAATTGATTATGGTCCATTTTGTTATAGACAGTTGCTCCCCCTAGTGGTAAAACAGGTGTAAATCATGTGCTCTACACGTGCATTATAACATCATAATTGTGGGTTTCAATGGCATTGAAAGAATAATCACTCTTTTGTGGTTATCCTCACATGAATCTTTCACTTTGACCCCTGATTGTTTTTAGAAATTTACTATCTTTTAAATGACAGAGCAATCTTATGTGTTTGAATATGTTAAGGTAAAAAAATTTCACGAGTTCTAGGTCTGACGTGTGTGTTTTTTTGTGTCTGTGTGATTGGCACACGCATATATGTTCTGCTGTAAATATATATATATGCATATAAATATATATTTGACACCGTACGTTTTCCCTGGCATTCGTGTTTGATCATGCCTGTCATTAGCAGTACATAGCTGGAGGTTTCCATTCAGATATGGGTCAAGGGGAAGCGCTATATCTCCCATCTCCGTACATCTGTATCCTGTGGCATGCCTAGTCCTGCTCCCTCATTCAAGACAACCACAAATCACAGCATACTTCACTGCCATGTTGCCCACCTTCAAAGAACCAGATATTGCCAGTTTTGTCTTCATAGGCGGCATCAATTTTCTCAGGAATCCCGCTCCAATGGCGGGAGGCCAGGGCGGGGTAACCTTCCTGTAGCCGGCCGTCCCGAATACGCCAGGCGTAGCTGGCCTTGAAAAAGAACAGCTCCCCCCGGATCATGGACACCGCGTCAAAGTTCGTGTGACAAGCATCCGGCTGCAACCACGGAAACCAAAAGAGAAAGAGAGAGAGAGAGAGAGAGAGAGAGAGGGATAGAGAAAGGTGAGTCATGAAAGGAAGAAAGAAAGAGGGGGTGAGAAAAGGGGTGGTGTGTCGAGTGAGGGATACGATGAGAGACAAAAAAAGATGAGGACAGAGATTAACCAACATTTTTCTCTCTAAATTCTTTGTAACCCCCCCCCCCCCCCCCCCCCCCCATTTTTTTGCTTTAAATGTTGTTGTTATGTTTTCTTAAGCACAGGACGTCTCCCTGCTCACCGCGCTGATGATAATCTCATTGGTTTCTGTCATGCTTGGGGCTGGGGGCTCGGGCCGAGGGCCGTACAGATATTGGATGCCCTGTTTGTCGTCCTCGCTGAGCTGGAGCGGATAGGAGAAACTGTAGAAAGGGGACATGATGGCTCCAGGTTCCAGGGAATGCTGCAAACCCAGCACGTGACCGAACTCATGGGCTGCAACCTGCAGCAGATCTGTACCTGCGGATGGGGGGACGGAAAGAAAAGAAAAGAAAAGAAAAGAAAAGAAAAGAAAAGAAAAGAAAAGAAAAGAAAAGAATTACTATTATAGCTAACGTGGTTCTGTTAAGCTTCGCTACACCTTGGATTTAATCTTCTGTAGATCTGGGTCTTAAACTCAGTCGGATAAAGGCCAATAAATTCACTTTGTTTTCATTCTCTTGTACCTTTCCTCACGGTAAACTCAGAACATTTTGTGACCGTACATAAATCAGTGCTGTCATAACTCTCTTTCATTTTGTTTTCCTTACTGAAATATGTTATTTTTCTCAATGGTTCTGAAAGGCATTCCTGAGGACGTCTCATGACAGGAGTTTAGACAGATCAGCATTATATTTCGATTCAAACCTTTCCATCTGTCACGGTGATTTGTCCTTATAACATTTGAGACGCTTTTGCGATGTTCAGACCTGCGCCGAATCGTTGATAACTTGAAACAAGCTTAGACAGCAGATCTAGTGTGCTCAGCTAACTCCACGGCGAGGAATGCGGCTCCATCAGGGGGGCAACAACACTTGCTCTAACACCCACCGAAATCGTTCCCTACGGTCCAGGACTCGTCATAGTCGAAATGGATGTCCCCCTCCCGGTGCGTCCTGGGAAAAAACGCATGGGCCAGAATTCCCCCAGGGCCGTCAAAAGGCAAGTTATCTCCATGCCAGTACCTGTAGATTAACACACACACACACACACACACACAGGTGTGAAACAGACCATCATTTTGCTCTCAGTCACAGTCTATCCTCCAGGTTTTAGCTCCAGGCTGTCCTCGGCCGCCCGGGCCATCCGTACCTGTTGAAGTCGATGATGATGTCCGCGTCTCCCTCTCTGACTTCGGTAAAGGTGAGCGGCGTCACCTCGGTCCAAACTCTCAGGGCTTCCTGCAGAACCCTCCGTACCTTGTCCTCACTCATCTGCCACGGGAAACGCATTATCCTGAACGAGAGATAAAAGAAAAGACGTCGCGCGTTATTGGAAAGCGGCGCATGGCTCCGGCACATACACACACGCGCGCACATGCACAGACGCACGGCGTGTAACTTCACAGCGCGTAAAACCAACAAACCCCATTCATTCACGCATCCTTGCACCGCTGTCGAAGACTGCGTGTGTAGACACATAGGAAAAAATATCAGCACATTCTCATGCGCACATGCAAACTTTAATTAACGGACCACCAACCGACGCTACGACACACTAAACCACATCAGAGACCACCATCACAGCACACTAGACTTTCCCCACTATCTATCACTCTAAAAGGCCACCTGGCTCCCATGGCGCACGATCTTATATTGCTCTAGTTCTGATAAAACCCCACCTGGTCTTTATATCCAAGCCTTGAATATTTATATTTTTTAACTCTTGGTTTGTGTTGGAGGTAGGGAAGTTTGGTACTACAAATTTGGTACTACACGTTTGGTACTACAGTAACAAAATCTGAAAAATGACAGAGGACGAGCTGATTGGATGGTTTATCTATCTCTGTCATCTCATTGGCGAACAAGTAAAATCTCTTTGTGGGTCGCACACTGAAAAAAAATTGGGAAGCTTTGGCCTACTGGTCTACACTAGTCCAGAAAGGAGTGTGTTCTCAATAACGTATTCCTGCCTCTAACTTGTTTTGAAATTTTATTTTGTTTCTTTTCATGTCTATTTCTAGCCATGTCAGCGACTTCCCATTTGCATCACTTGTGGAATTTGCCATTTTTTTCAAGCAAGCATAAAAAAGGGTCGGTTTTTTATTTATTTATTTATTTTTAATCTGCTCCACTATGTCCCCCTTCGTGACCCACAAGACTGAAAAACACTGCCTTAGGATACAGAACTCAAGAATGCTGATAATCTTTTAATCTGTTAAAATGAAAACCATGACTTTAAAATATCTGTCGTTGGCAAAAGTCCATTCATATGTGCTCCGTGCTCGACAGTCAAGCCCAGACACACTCCCGAGTTCTGTCACCTCAAACGCTCCTCCATTTTTTTTTTCTTTTTTTCATTTCATAACAGTCAGATTAATTTATTACATACTCTCAGAAGCTACTCTGAGGATTGTGTTGCACAAGAGTTCTCAAAAACCCATCATATTTATATGAGCACAGTGCCACAATACAGAAGCCTTACGCAGCAGGCTTTGGGTGTTTCCTGTCATTTCTTATTCTTATCAATATGCTTCCCGTACGAATAACGTTTTCACAAGTTACAAGTATGGGCACATTAAACAGAACAGAATAGCGGGGGGGGGGGACATTTATAGTTAAAATGGACTTTTGTCAGAGCTATCTATTGGAATTTCTCTCTCACAAATGTGAACCACGGGCCCGAGAAAGCTCTCCTTCGTGACAACTGAGCGCGGGCTGGACTGAGCATGCACACGGGTGGATTTATGAGTTGAGGTAGCATGACAGGGGTGCGCGACCGCCTCTACGCCAAGCCCCCATCCGCGCTGGTAATCAGGAACGCTACATTAGCTGATACAAAGAGAGCTGATGAGAACCCATAGAGAGGCAGAGGCGGTGGCCCGCCGTTGACCCCCCGCACACTCCACGGTCTAGAGCCTTTGAATGGATGGTGGTGCAAACAGTGTTGATTGCCCCCTTTTCTTCATTTTGCTTCCAAAAAAAAAAAAATGGGATGAGAAAGCCCCTGTCTGCACTCCTACCTGTGTAAGGGGAGGGGGGGGGTGCAGTTCATGAACATACATGATTGTAGACAGTTTGGTGAAGGATCTAGCTCTCTTGGCATACAAAAAAAAAAAAATCATCTTTCCCCCTCCTCTGTACAAAAAATACACACAAATTGCACTGTGCATGAAACATTTCAAAATGTTTGTGCGAAACTGGTGCTTGTTTCAAATGGGTGATACATTACTAACAGGGTACCATCAGCTAATATGTTTTAAAGCGCAAGGCATGCTGGGAGAGTGTTCCTCAGATCACAGGCTGGTCATTACAGTTCTACAAAAAGTATGTGTTCAAAAAAAAAAAAAAAATAGGAAAGAACACCTGAGAAGCAAAGACATACATTTTGGCAAATGGTTACATTTTTCCTAGAAAAGAAGCAGGCAAAAACCATAAAGAAATTCTATCATGCCACACACAGACCTCACACACATTACATCACCATTCTCTTTCTGATAAAACACAAAGTACTCTTTCATGACAAAATACCTCAGTTGTTAAGGTGGCACATGAGGAGAAAGGTGTGGTACCAGTGTGTTGCCAAATACACAATAAACCCAAAACAGTCTTTCTCCATGATTCACTGACAATAATTTAATATATAAACAGAAATTACTGAATGCTTTTTGTTATATGGCGAAGGTGTGTCCACATGTGTGTGTGTGTGTGTGTGCGTGTGTGTGTGCGCGTGCGTGTGTGTGCATGAGTGCATATGCGTATGTGTGTGTGTGTGGTGTGTGTGTGGTGTGTATGTGTACGTGTGTGTGTGCGTGTGTTTGTGTGTACGTGTGTGTGTGGTGTGTGTGTGTGTGTGTGTACGTGTGTGTGTGTGTACACGTGTGTGTGTGTGCAGCATGCAGCATGCCTTACTTATACGTGAGGTCGGTCTTCTCCCAGCGCCCACCAAAAATGACAAAGCGTTTGGGCCGATGCCTTGTGCCAAGATGAACCTCCCTCTGGGTGGGATAGTCAGGAACACCACAGCGGGGTCGATTAGAGTCTCCTGAGGAGTGCTGAGCCTGGGTGGGCTCTGACGCCCGTCTCTTGGCCCATGTTGTATCTTTGAGCGTCTCCTGTGGGTGGGCCCCCCTGGCCCCTCTCTTCACATCAGAGCGATGAGAACCCTGCAGCCAATCCTGCAGCAGAGACATTAATCACAGCTTATTAAGGATACTGTATCAGAGAGTAAAGAAACACTGACAGACAGGGACACACACACACACACACACACTCAGTTAGTGATTAACAGGCGCTCACTTTTCAGAGCAAAATGAGACAGATGGGAACATTACTGATTGTAGAAATCAAATGCTGCTTTTGTGGGCATTCAAACCAATGGGAAAGCTCCATAGCTTTTTTTTTTTCCCGCCAAAACAATGGCAGCCACAGGTGCAGGGACAAGAATCAACAAGAACACCTTGAACCACGAAAGAATGAGTAGAAAGGAGAGCTAATAAACTTTCTCACCAAAATTAAGCGCCGTCTCCACATTAAAAGGTAACTGAGTTCGAATTAGATGATTTCTCTTGCATGCTGTTTTAAGAAATGCATAATGTATTTTCATCATGCTTGCCTTGGGGCACGGCAACAACTGGCAACTGATAAGAGAAGGTGTGTTCAAATATCGGTAAACAAAATAAACATACCAATCCGTCATCATTCTGTTACCAAAGGAGTCAGCAAGCTTGGGCACCGCTGGCTTTTCCGCTGTTGAACATGATATTCTTGGCTAAGTTTACAATATAGTTATAATTTCGAGATCCACTGGTAACAGCACAACTCCCTAAGCAGCATTCAAAGGAAATGGCTAGCTTCATTAACCAGGGCGTAAATTACAGAGAAAGAGAGAGAGAGAGAGAAAGAGAGTAGTGCCCTTGGTAGCTCACTGGTTCTCTGAGGCCCCAATCTGTGGCTTTTATGGAAGCTTTAAAATTCAGGAAGCTGTTCTCATTTTTTTGCAAACTGTCTACATTTTCTTTCTGCACATTAATTAGGTGAAAAACATGTTTTTTAGGTATGTGCCAAAGCAGTGATAGGCTAATTTACTTTTACGTGTGAAGTCTTGTATCTTCTACGAGCGTGTCTTAGAATTGTGGGGGGTTTTTTTAGAATTTGTTGCCTGTGTGATTTTCTGTGTGTCTAGCATCTTCAAAAAAAAAAAAAAAAAAAGCCAATGGATCTTTGCCAATGTCGTTTAACCTGAAGCCATGTTTTGTATGAACCAGTAAATCCAAAGGAGACCTTGAAAATCTGAAGCAAGATTTTTTTGCAAGATTTTACTTGTTTTCTTCCTTCCGACCAACGCAAACAAAACTCAAAATTAGTACAGTAGAGCTCCAACGGATGTTCAAGGCACGTTTTTAGGCCGGGCCGTCAGCATTCTGTTGACGTTTAAGTACATACTGTAAAACTTTGTAAACGTGTTATTCTTGTTTCAACTCCGTGACCTGGCCTCGTTCTCGGACAGGGACACAGCTGTAATTCCTGACCGGTGGGGCGGGGTAAGGGGGGGGGGGGGAGGGGGGCAGTGAAATAAAGGGGACAATGCGCAGCAGGAATCAGCGTGGAATGTGTCGGATCCTATGAGCCGAAGAGATGGCCTCTCTGCTGCGGTTTTTAGAGCCATTTCAAACCGGACTCAGAAGAGTGAAGCTTGGGTAGGGGAGGGGCGGGGCTGGGGAAGGCTTGTGTTTATGTTAGACACATTTGTTAGATCAGAGGTTTATTTAGCTTGTGCGGGATTTTAAACAACAGCCCACAAAACCATGAAAAAAAAAAATGCATACGCACATACACACATAAATAGGTGAAAATAAACATCATCTATACATCTGACATTCAAACGTACACCAGATATGTGTAACGTCAGATGTACACACTTCAAAGGTCCACTCAAAAGGGGCACATGGCAAATGTGAAATGGTATATGGATATTTGAAGTGGACATAGGCTCAGGTTTTTCGGAGTGTGTATACACACAAACACACACTCACACAAACAGACACACACACAGACTCAGACACAGGCTCAGGTTTTCTGAAGTGTGTATACACACAAACACACTCACACAAACACACACACACACACACACACACACACATAACTGAAACATCCAGTGATTACACTTCAAACTTGCCCAGTCCTTTATGCACTGTTCACACTCATCAGGATTCACTCAACCTTGGGCTTTCAGTCACACCTCTGTTACAGTCATGAAGCACTTGGCTAGGACTTCACTCTCTGACTCACACACATCCAGGTAAGGTGCTTTCCACGTTGTTAACACAGTACACAGCTGTTTTCAACTACAGCAGCTAAAGGCAAATGGCGCTCAGCCCATTCCATAACAATGGTAGGCATGTCTGGACACATAGCTGTACAGTGGATGGGACTATAACGGAGTACCGATGCTACACAATGAGAATGTATTATGCTAGCAGTGCATGCTAAATGTAGAGGGACCATATCTTCAATTTTTTTAATTTAATTTTTTATTTAAATATCGTATTTCTTCATTGTATGCTGATTTGTCTTTTGACTAAATACCTCACCCAGCGGGAAAATAAGATGTTGATTCAAGGTGGTGTCATTTAGTGAAAAAACAAGATGATTAGCAACACAGTAAAAGCGCTTTATCAGTGATGCATGGACGATTAAATGGAGTGTATCCCACAACCTTTGCTGTTTCCTCTCTCTGCATATTTGTCACATAGTTCAAAGCACCAGCCTGGACCAGAAAGTAAGTAAGTAAGTAAGCAAAAACCCAGAGTTTAGGAGTCCAAGTGTGGGCTCATGGTGTTATCAAGTTCTCCACTTATGGTCTGAGAGACTTGAAACTTTGACTTTGTAAAAAGAAACAGACAGAACGACGTGTTTTCGGTGTTAAGAACAAGACGTATTATCCCTTTAAATCCTGCCTTTGTCTTTGCCATAAGGCTATTAAGCAAAGTTATGTAGGCTAACAATAGAGAGGCATCTCCTTCCATGGCTCCCACAAGCTGTGCCAAACGCTGCTGGCTGGCTCTGGGGAACCGTCCGGCATGTTGGCTCATGATATGGATCCCACTGAAGAAATCTCGAAATCAAGATCCCCCTGGTAGCACGTTACAGGGAGTCCCGGAGACTATTGTGTTTACCCAAATCCATCATTCACTCTAACCATGCTGAAAGAGATTCCAGTCAAATACAGATAGCTGTGCCGTACTCCATATCTAACCTGCCTCTGATTGTGGTTCATGTTTTGAAATGAATGAGTGTAGATGAAGAAGACAGTGAATAATACTTTTGATTCCACGTATCTGGTCAAGTGTGCGGTTATAGTGAACAACAGATCTGTGCAGAATCTGTGACCGACTAAAATCCACAAAACAAAGCCAACATGTCTATACAAGGTTCGTATGGATGCACAGCGTTATGCATATCACTGACTTAGCAGTACAAACATACAGCGTTACATTCAGCATTGACCTACTTACCTACAATGAACTTATGTAAGTTCCTTTGTCCCTTGAGTTACGAAATAAACAAAATAACAAAACGCATACCTTCTTGCACACGAAGCGCTGAAATCACTCTAACAACAAAAATTGATACCAAAATGAAGTAAACTGAATCTCTCTCGTAATGAGCATCCCCAACCTACGCAAATGTAAAACCTTCTTATCTTTACACTCGGCCGATGCCCCCCTTTTTCCACAATGAAAATGCACAATTACGGTTGTTTAAGAGATTCTTTATCATAGATTTATATCTAAATTATACTAAATTGAGAAGAGGAAAAAAGATTGTTCTGAATGGAAACACAGGATGTGGAATTCCTCTAATTAAATTTATTTTATGTACACAGTGCAAGGTCCACCAATGTAGACGAGTCTTTATAAGATTAAGGATTTTTAAGAATTAAGATTAATCAGACTCAAAGGAAATCCACCCTTGGTAAATATTTACAGGTTTTTGCCACAGAGAAGAGGCTTTAGCTTTCTTAAACAGGCTTACGCTCCGTGTTTAAAACCAAGATTGTGTGGAAGAGATAAAGACAGAGGGTCTAAAGAGATAAGGTGTGGCTGTTGATTTACACAGTCGGCGCGGAAACCATCTTATCCCCAGTCGTTTATGACACTGCATCACGTAATATCAGCGACAAACTGTCCTGAAACAGAATGAGCTTTAAACCGTTGGGAACTCTTACTGCGTTGGAACAATCATCCAATCGCCCTCAGTGAACCTTTCCCTCCCTTCGAGATTCCAAGCCCACAGATGCTAAATGTGATGATGTCACTCTCTCCTTGATTGACCCTGTGATGGTTCCTGTGGCGTGGCGGGGCGGGGGGAGGAAGGGGGGGGGGGGTTCCCCTCTGATTTGATAATGAGAATGATGAATGTATTCTCTATTCCACTGGGATCATCTCCCAAGTCCTCAGGCTACGGTTTGGTATGTGTGCAGCGTGAAAGCACTCCTGTGTGATTGACGTGTCTTGGTGCCTCTGAAAAGACCAGCTTGCACTTGCATTTGTTTTTACTGCTTTTTTAAAGCTTTGTTTTGCCTTTTGTGAATATATACCCCCACATGCTCCACGTGTTGGGGCAAGTGGATTTATTTTGGTGAAACATGATACCTGAAAACAATATTTACCTAACCGTTGCTCTAGTTTGCTATTTTGGCGGCGTTGCCCCGGTAAAAACGCAAATGCCTTTAAGTCCACCGAACGCCACTAAGGCTGGGTTAACGGGGACACACGTACGTTACTTTCCACGTATCCGTGGACAGAGCGGCGAGCAGGGACAGTGTGTGTGTATCCAGCCAAAAGCTGCAGACAGAGAAACTTGTCCATGCCTGCAAAATCACTCGGTCTTCTGTCAACAATGAGAGAACAGACTGACAACACTACCGATTAGGCTTACGGTCGAATCGCCAGAGACATAACACTGAATTTGGCCCTATTGTTTTCCACTAGCTGAGACTGCAGGTGCAGCAGGTCATTGTGGTGGCTCTTACGAGGTGGCTTATCATTGAGTACGACAAAGCAGAAGTATTTTACAATTTTTCCCCACAATACCTGTATATATATATATATGTCACCATTTAATGCAAAAGTTTAGGACAGGCTACAGAGGAGCCATAGTGAGTGAAAGCATTTCAAGAAAACAATCCACCAAAACAACTGTGAGCATCAATAAGTGACTCGCATTACAATTTATATAATAGCCTCATCTGTGTTGCAGTAGAATATGCATTATATTATAGTGCACTGATAAAGCATTACCGACGGTGATGCGTACCTGTATGTCTGTCAGATGCAAGTCATTTCCGAATCAAGTCTGAAAGGATGACACTGTTTCCAGTATTTCACATAACGGGATATGTCATATGTTGCTATAAGATAACTTTTTGCACGAGATTTTCGTGCGTTAAAACGATCTAAAATACGTTTACATCTTCTACAATAGCCTACATGTGCAACACATTATTAAAAAAAAATCAAGACTTATCAGACTAAAGATATTTCTTAGCGCGAATGCAAACGAGTCTATCAGAAAACATGTTGACTCACCCTGGAAACCTTGCGCTTGTTCACCCCTTTTTGTTCATGCAGTGGCAGACAGTGTACACTAAGCGAGAAATACAAGGCGAAAGCGCTTGCCAGAAGCCCAAAGACCTGCATCTTTTTCTTCTCACGAGCTGACCCAGCAGCTCGTTCGCGCGAAAAGCAGCCGTAAAGAAGAGCTGTATGCTTGCGGCACGAGCGGCGTTGAGCGGAGCAAGTGAGTGGTGAGGAAAATCAGGATGCGTTTTTATATGGAGTGATTTCTTTGTTCCCTTTCCTCAAATTACACTTTTTTTTCACGGGCTGGGTGACACTATAACTTGCACCCACGTGACTCTTAACTCTTTTACCGCTGCTAACCCGTGCATAATAGTGGAACCCAAGTGGACCCAAAGTAACCATATGAAAGCATATCCCTATGAGGATTATTAGAGTTCAACGTCGAACAAGCATTGCAATAATGTTAATCATTTGTAGCCGTCAACGTAGTCCGGTGGCAGTAATGCAGTTAATTGAGTTCTTCTCGAGTTAGTACACGGCTTTATGTGTCAGCTTCCACTCTGTCTCCAAGAGCTATAATAAACCTTATTACCTGGAGATTAAAATGTAGATTTCCTTAAGGTAGTTCTGCCTTTTGATCTCCTCGTTTGCCTTCACACTTAAGAGTTAACCGGAGTTCCTGAAAAAAAAACAACTTTTTACAAAAACGGTCATACTGTGTGACGAGAATAGAAGTACCCTTAAATAGAGGGAGGTGAGCCTTTTTCAGGAAAAACTCTGGCTCATAACTCAATTGATATACAAATGCAAACCATGTAAATAAAAGTAAATGAACTCTGCACAGAAGGCTTTGTTGACCTCCTTTCTGGTGACACCTCTTTACAGGTAACTGACAGAATCCTCTCTTTGAAATGTCCTCACTTAAAGGTTGTGTCCCTAATTCACTGGCACAATGTCCAGGTAGTAAGAACATGGGACTTTGTGTTCTAATAAGACAAGAAGTACAACCCCCCCGCCTCCCTCCCTCTCTCTCTCTCTCTCTCCTGCCTCCCCTGTCTACACACACCTATCATATTCTGGGTAGTCATCTTGAGCAAAATCGTTTACTGATGACAGTATATCTCTGCATATCTAGTCCTTGTACATGGTACATTATAGATGCAGTGGGGTATTTTGCAGAATGATGTCTTTATAAGCACAGTAGTTACAATTTAAATATCTTGAAATACTCTCTTCAAAATGTACAGAAGCTGTCCAGTTGTATTAAGTGAAATGCATGGATATTATTGGCCCAGACTGTTGTGGTTTTCTATATTTAACTATTCAAATTCATGCTGGCTTATGTCCAGGCAAACTAGTATTAATGAAACATCAGAAAGTCTCTGTCCTTACTTTATTTACCATGCAAATGTAAATGCTGGCTTCTAATATGGCTAAAATCTAGACTTACATCAGATGACCTTGTAAACCATACCCTATATCATTCAAATCATTCAAAATTCAAGGAATTTAAACAAAGTAAGCGGTGTGATACCAAGAACGTGACACATACACACACACGCGCGCACACACACACACAATCAATCAAACCAGTTCAAAGCTGTCCTTAAGACTTTTTCTTTAAGGTGATGCATATTTTAGCTTTGTTAACGTTTGCAACGCCACAGACACCTAGATTGCCTAAGCCTGCAGGAACAACCGCTGGGATAAAGGGGCAAAGCCATGATTTGGATTAGGTTTAAAGGACAAGGAGGCCACGATGAGGATTTATAAATTCAATACAATGTCCTTGAATTATGGATATAACACTGCGTATAAGATAAGTATTAATTCATTTGTGTCACGTCCTGAAAAAATATTCAGATTTTTCTAAGGGAGACAGTTTAAAGTTGAAGTGATTTTATCCTGTTAGACAACATATTCATCAGTTGATGTGCATTGTGTTGGGCGGGTTAACCAGAGGCTTGAAGTTCCCCGAATGAGTCAATCAATGATTAAAAAAAGAAAAAAAAATCTCATGTTTACACTGTGTTTACGTCTGTTTGGACTGCACATTCAGTTTGGGCAGAATCTAACCATACAAGGTTAACACTGATGTTTTGAACGCCTATTTGTGGTTCAGTTCAGAAAGCAGAAAACAGAGCAGAACAGAAAACATAAACTCTTGGAGCTCGGTCTTCCTGGCTCCGGCGGTGAATTTCCTGTATGTGACGATTCGCAATAGTTTCTACGCCTCAGTAAAGCTGTCATTTGAAAAAGCAGAGGCTTCGGTTTCATAACCGGACATTGAGCTTCAGCGGCGTCCTGGGGGACAGGATGAGGGGACGTAAACAAAGGTGGATGGAGTAAATGAGAGTCTGGTTAGTGTGTGGGCTGTCAGGAAAGAAAAAAAATATTAGGAATCCGGAGAAGTATCGACTCAAGAAGACGAGATGCTCTTTGCGCCACGACATGACATGCCTCACTCCGTCAACATTACCATCTCAAAAACTGGATGCTCGGCCAATTAGACGCATACGACAGACCGATTTCCTGACGGAAATGTTGCCGCTTCACACCCTGCGCGCATTTCTCTGATCTGAGATGATGTCATCGCCGTGTTAGACCCTGCAATCTTTTCTAAGTGTTCACATATGCCAAGGAGTTCAATATTTGAGCGAGTATGCGCTATTTTAAGAGTTGTTGTGTATGCTTCAGGATAGTCTTCAAAGCTTTAAAAAAATGTCACTTTATCTAGAGCATCTGGCGCTTATTCATAAGATTGAGCATGTAATCAAATACATGCGTGTTTTCCGACCAGATTAATATATCTATATCGCATTTAAGATCTGGGGCCGATGAGTAATGACTTCATTATGTCAAAATATACAGCATAAGGAACACGGCCCGGGATAACATTTACAAAACAGTACATTTTTGTTCCAGATCACACAGGCTCCCTGATCACTGAACATCAAAGTTTGACAGTCATTTCGGTCATGGGTGATAAAACCCTCGTACTGAATTTTAAAGTAGTAACTTGTCAGCGTTGATGTAAGAATCATAGAACCCAAAGAGGACGAGATAGGCCTAATCAGCTATGCATAATAAAAACTAATTCATGGGATTTATAGACAAAGTCAATCACCCTTTGGCAGGACAGAATACTCAAGTCAAACCACATCAGCATGTTTCTGTCTTTGAATGGAAGTTGTTAAGTTACTGGATATTAGAGCAGAATCACATTGAAAGGGACTGAATGTTGCTCACTGTGTGCTTGTGATTCGTTTGAATGTGTGTGTGACTTGGGTGCATTATTTCCCTGTGAGATCATGAAAGTGGTGAGGGAAAAGTGTTCTGAGTTAACCTGCCCTTAGGTCACATTTTTATATACTGGTCTCCGTTTCTTTCTTTCTTTCTTTCTTTCTTTCTTTCTTTCTTTCTTTCTTTCTTTCTCTCTCTTGCTCTCTCTTGCTCTCTCTCGCCCTCCCTCTCTCCCTCTCTCTCGCTCTACTGACTGCCTGACTTTTGTGAGATAGGCCACATGCAAGCATGTTAATGTTCTATAGAGACCCAGTGCCTGTTCGTAACTTCTGTGATCGTACAGGGTAGAGCTACATGAAACAGCCACACGTCAGGAGATAAATTAAAGGATTTATAGCAGAGGGTGAGAGTGAACTTGATGAATGAATCATATCATGTGTTTGGCAGGCTTGGTTCATTACCTGAATGCTAAATATAGAAGGAATGAATAACCAGTTGATGAAATAGTAGAATTTCCTTTTACCCTGATATTTCAAGACACAAAAGAAGTTTTCGGGGATTTTAAGAGCACATAAGGACCTAAGCTTGTCCCCCACAGAACCGCGAGCCTAAAAGCTGTAAACATCTGTACGTCTCTGATACCGTCAGCTAGATCCAGTAAATGTATATTTTATCCCCCTTCAAAGAATGGACAAAGTATTTCAGAAGTTGATAAGTTACTGTGATCTGCCATTTGTAAAGGGGAACATATGTGAATCTACAACACGGACCGAATCAGACAAACCCTCCAACACAGTCGGTTTGGTTCCTCCAGCCCTCTGCAATAAACCAGAGCCCATATGCCTCTTAAAATGCAAAACAGACCCTCGACTAAAAGCCTGCCGTGGGCTCGTGCAGTCCTCAGTGACCTCCAAGCCTTATTACTGGACTGGATTAGTTATTTTAACCCCCTAACTGTTGCTAAAGATTCTTTTGACTTTTTTTCCTGAGCTTGAATAAGCTGTTGGAGATGATCTAAGCTAAACAGCTCTCGGAAAGATGAATAGGTTACTCAAATCCTGTGATTGTCTGACTGCTTAGCTGACATGTTCAAACTGTTATTACTTCCTTAAGAGTCATCTGTGAGTATTATTATGAAAACATGTGGGTGAGAGGGGGGGGGGGGGGTAAAAGCAGGACAGAGAGAGAGAGAGGGGGGGGGGGAGAGAGAAGAGAAGAAGGTGAACAAACAAAAATTAAGTCTATGTGTGTATACACTGCTTCTAGTCCTCTAAGTGTGATTAACACCAGAGAGGCAACAACAGCATTTTTACCTCAGGTCAAAAAGAAAGATGGATTTATTTTGCTCAAATGACCTCACAAAGTCCTTACTTTAATGAGGTGCATCTAGAGTGATAAGTGCACAATAAAATGCTGATCTTGTAAAATACGGCCCATCAAAAGCACTCTGGTTACGATTATCGTTTTTGTGCTACATTGCCCACATCTCCACTCCCTCATCTTCCTCTTCTCTTTCATTACTCTGGTTTTATGATTTACTGTACATTTAGAAAAGCCTTCCAAAATATTTTAATATGCGCAGAACATGTCCCTTTGATGGTACAGCGTCTAAGGCGCGTCGCGCATCCAGCATCCAGTGAACAAAGACGCTTCGGTCGTTTCTCTGTGTGGATACGCTGAAAACACGCATGTCGGGTTTTAAACAATACCATCTGTTTACATTTATCCCTGAAACAGATCCTCCGTCCTACAAGCAGCCTGAGGTTTTATGTTTTTCAGGAATGTTCCGTTTTCGCGTGTTTTCAGCCCTGATGAAACTACATTATCTCGTGTAACAGGGCGCATGCGTTCTCAGTGTTTACAAAAAGTCCTAATGCTTAAGTGATTAAATTACAATGAAGAATACTTACAAATGTTTGAAAAGCACTCACTCCTGTTGCGTCTATAAGCTAAGTAATGTATTCATCTGTGCAAACGAGAGGAAAGATGGAGTGACATGATCTGTAAGGTTACTTTTCTACTGTGTTGGAGAAAGTGCAGTAGGACACAATGACGGTACAAACATGAGGGCCTTTTACTTAGAGGCGCCACCAAGTGGTCACACGGAGTATAGACTGAGGACGTATTTTGCTCTAAACCTAAGGAAACCAAAGAAAAATAACCCTAAATATTGAAATGAGGTTCCAAACAAATCTTATTTGGAGCTGTAACATGACCAGAAAGCCAAAAGGGGGATTCACTGAGTAGTGAAACATTTATAACAATTAGTGACTAAATTGTTTAAAAATTCATCTTGCCTCTCAGAAAATGATTTCCTAAGTTTTTCTCTTCAAATTCAGCACAAAATTTTGGCTTGCGGCGATAAGAGCACTGTTAAAGATGGTGACATTTTTAAAATAAAACATCAAAGAGTGCTTGTATTCACCATTACTTAAGCATATTTTCTGCTACATCAGTATAATTATAACAGTGTGAGTCATAATCACACATTGAAATGTGAACTTTAAGAGACTGGATTGTCTTCCAGACGTGGGAGAAAACTCTATGGGGTGTTCTTTCTCACAAAGCTAAGCTTTTCATCAGAGGTCAAAGAGTTGTTGGACTTTAATTTTGAACCGCACTATCTTGGTCTTTCTCTCTCTCTCTCTCTCTTTCCACACACACGCACACACACACACACACACGCACACTCACAAGGAACTGTGAACCTTCTCTCTCGATCGCACTAATGTACAAATTCGCTTTCAAGTCTCACTGCAATGCTTATATCATAACACATTGCTTTATTTGTCTATTAATCTCAGCCTTACTAATGTTACTATGACACGACGATTTGTAACTACAGTTTTTGTGGAGTCTCTCTCTCTCTCTCTCTCTCTCTCTCCACACACACACATACTCACAGAGAAATGTGAACTCATGTCATATCAGCACCTTCTCTCTCGATCGCACTAATACACAAATTCGCTTTCAAGTCTCACTGAAATGCTTATATCATAACACATTGCTTTATTTGTCGTATTAATCTCAACCTTACTAATGTCACCATGACAAGGCGATTTGTAACTACAGTTTTTGTGGATTCTCTCTCTCTCTCTCTCTCTCTCTCTCTCTCTCTCTCTCGTCCTCAGACAAATAGGCTGTGACATGAAGATTTATGTTTCTCCCAGCCCTTGCTACTTGTCTTTGATCACTACGTAAATACGTCCTAAGAGCATAAATCGACCAGACAGCCCTTACATGGTAACCTACTTTTAGGTGTCGCAACAACATTATTATTACTGACCCTTAGGGAGGAGCTCCATCCAAACGTGGGAATATTAAGATGTGAATTCCGTACAGACCTCAACACTCGAGTGAATCTCTGCACTCCTTCAAAATGCCGCTTGAGTTGTTCCTTGACCTTCATTCTCAACCTTGTCGCTCTGTCTTCATTTTTGCCAAGGCAGCCAACATTCCATTTGAATACAAGGCTGTTGTTCTGGCTTCAGGTACAGTGAAAAACTTTTTGATACAGTGGTAAATTTATGTTTACCGTCCTGTTGTAGCGTCAATCAACTGAAAGAGTCTGCAGAAGTTTGACTGATGCATTATAATTAGTCCAAATTGTTTGAGTAGAGTAATGCCGGCTGGCTTTAATTTACAGACAGCACACATATATTGCTTGGTTTCGAAAACATGGAGACATGTAAAACGTTTTTAAGAACGTGGCAATACGTCAGCTACAACAAGGTCTTATTTCGGACTTGAATAAAAATATTCTTATATGATCTAAACTTAAGAGGCACCCGTCCTTATGTCTGAAAATTTGGGTGGCTTGACTCTTTCAAAGGTCAGTTTTTAGGTCTACGTTAGCAGCAGGTTAGGTAGGATTAGCTCGCTGATTTAACCTTTAACAGTGTGCCGATTTACTACGGTAAAGCATTGCATTCTGGTCCTATCTTTCAATGGCACATGTCACAGGTGAGCAGTATGGAGACGAGTTTGCGAAAATCAGTATTGTCCGAAAGGTCCCCGTCATGAGGGATGGAGACTTCATCCTGACGGAGAGGTACGAAAAGCCAAATCAAAGCCACTTTGAAAAAAGCAGCGCTTACCAAACTTAAAACTGATTTAGGCCTATTTATTCACTAATATTTTATAACGTATGAGAAAAAAGTAAAGCAAGCCTTGCTAAACTGCAAAGATTTTTTTTTATACTTTCTTTTGTAAAATGATTGTTCACACTATGATCTTTTACCAAATTGCATCTAGTTTCATTTCATCATAATGGCACTGAACTCCATTGTCCCTGTGGTGCAGTACAGCTATTCTGATGTACATGGTCCGTAAATTTGGTACCCCTGATCACTGGTACCCTGCAGACCTTCAGAAACGTGCAAGAGTAGACGAATACCTGGCCTGGCAGCATTCAAATATGAGAGCTCATGGATCAAAGGTCTTCTGGTTCAGGGTAGGATCTGCTCTAAAGTTCAAATCAATATGTTCTTATTTGTGTTTGGTTTGTTGTTGACTTATAGGAGTGCGAATACGGATGACATAACATGTGACCTCTGTCCCTCACTTGCTCGCTCACTCACTTAGTTACTCACTCACTCATTTACTCGCTCTCTTGTTTCTGAACTCTCACTCACATTTATTCTCTGTCATTCACTCAGCTATGTGATTATTTTATTCCTGTATGTTGTTCATTGTGTGATGTGTTGTTTACTGCATAAGTGTATACTAATGATGAGGCTTCTTTAGGGGGTACTGCCTATGGTCACTGGTGAACCAGTACCCAAAGAAAAGATGGACTCCGCTCTAGAGGACCTTAACATGACTCTGAAGCTGTTTGAGGAGAAGTTCCTACAGAACAATCCTTACATAATTGGAGAGCAAATATCTCTGGCAGACCTGGTGGCTATAGTGGAGATAATGCAGGTAAAAAGCTATTCTGCATTCAGTTTAGATTGTGAAGCGTTATCTATGTTGTTTGAGATTCATATCAGGTTTGTCCTCCCGTCGGAGAATAACGGAGAATAATGCGCAGTGTGTGTCTATTCTTTCTCTGTCTCCCTGTGTTGTAGCCAGTTGGCACCGGTCTGGATGTGTTTGAAGGCAGGCCCGCTCTGAGTGCGTGGAGGGACAGGGTGAAGAAAGCTGTGGGCGAGGCTCTGTTTGATGAGGCTCATAAGGTTATCATGAGCCCCGGAGATCTCAAACAGACCCTGACAGGCCAAGAAATGCCGGAGTTTCTCAAGATACGAGTTCAGAAAATGTTCATCTGATGACGCTTCTTCTCACGCTCAATAAAAAAAAAACAAAAAAAACGTTCCCGAAATCTCACCTGAACATATCTCGTCTCCACGATTTGGTTGTCACGGTTAACTGCAGATTGAATTGTCTTTAACGTGTTTTCATGAATCAGGTGTTCAAAATGTCAAAAATAAGACAAAGCATGCATCCTGTAACATTGTCTTTATTATACTGAATATTTAGACTTTAAGACGTTATTCAGAATCAAGAAGAGGGTAAGCCACATGTTTATACAAAAACCACAAAACACATACAGCATTTGCATATAAGCATTCAAGACTTATCTATGTTTTTAGAGGATCCCATAGAAGTTTAAAATGGTTTACAGTGCATTAACCAATAAGGTTAGACAGTTTGTCAAACTGACCCTTTTTCTGTTTCGGTCTGACTCTTGCTGGATGCTTCTTGGGGTTTCTTGCAACAGCTAAGCCCCCAGAGCTTGTCCTTCAGAAACTTATTGGAAGCAGTCAGGAGTCCAGCAGTCATGATCACGTAAAAGGAGAAGCTGAATACAATCACAGTATAACTGATTCTGTTGCTTTGAAGCGCAGAAAGGAAGAAGATGGAGACAAAGGCCAGGGTAGTCAGGTAAACACCCACCAAGGAAATAGTTAGCTTGCACACCAGCAGGTAGGAGTCAGCACTCTGAACCTGGGTCTGGTTCTTACGCAGTGACAGCGTGTGACCGCAAAGATGTACCACTAACCGCAGAGAGGTGGGAAGCATAGTCATTAGAGGAAAAAGGCAGAGGAAACATACAAAAATCAGAGTGAAGAGACTAGGGTCGATACCTGCCATGAAAACGAGGCTGGGGCATTTGGTGACGTTCGAAGTAGCATTCCACGTGCTGTTGATGGTGCTGTAGCCTGAATCACTTTCGGCGGCACTGAGTGTTAACATAGGCGAGAACATACAGAGAGCCAGTGGGTAAGTAACCAGGACGGCCGCATTGATGATAGAGGAGATGTTGGTCTTCAAAGCTTTGAGACATTGCCTGGAGAAGGTCACAACCTTAATGCAATAGAATACACTCAAATGGGCGATAGACCAGACACTGATAGAACTGCTGCTCAGCCACAGGTACAACAAGGTGAGGATGAACGGATGGGTGGAACTTTCACAGAACAGATCCCACTCCATAAAGGTATCCAGCACCATGTAGAAGCAGGAAAGCACGAGGATGATGTTATTCAGAGAAATCGAGGAGATGATCAGGTTCACCGTCTGTACACTCTTAGCCTTCCACAGCTGCTGGACAGTGAAAATGAGGTTGAAGACGTTCAACGCAATACCAGTCGCTACCATTATCGTCATAGCAACCATGTCAGCGCTCTCTCCCAAAGTCATTCTTATTATTGTTACTATTTACTGTCCCAATGAAATGACCTGTCAAACAACCACAGCTGCAGTCATGAATCATAATGCCACCTGAAAACATCTTGCCAGTTTTATAGAGATGGACTCTCCTATGCAAAGTGGTCCTGGGAGGTGCAGGCAAGAGGATAGGCTGAAACGGGGAGATACTTATCCACCGATCTGAAAAAACAAATGAATTCAAATAAGGTTCAATAAGAAATCCTACTGGTCCTTACTGTAGGGTTCATGTGTAGCATCTGAGACAGTAAAGATCAAATGCTGATGCCATCACCTATATTCTGGGTAGTCATCTTGAACAAAATCTTTTACTGACGTCAGTATATTTCTGCATATCCAGTCTTTGTAAATGGTACATTATAGATGCAGTGGGGTATTTTGCAGAATGATGTCTTTATAAGCACAGTAGTTACAGTTTGAATATCTTAAAATACTCTCTTCAATATGTACAGAAGCTGTCCAGTTGTATTAAGTGAAATGCATGGATATTATTGACCCAGACTGTTGTGGTTTTCTATATTTAACTATTCAAATTCATGCTGGCTTATGTCCAGGCAAACTAGTATTAATGAAACATCAGAAAGTCCTTACTTTATTTACCATGCAAATGAAAATGCTGGCTTCTAATATGGCTAAAATCGGGACTTACATCAGCTGACCTTGTAAACCATACCCTGTATTATTCAAATCATTCCAAACTCAAGGAACTAAAACAGATTAAGCCAAAGGACAGAGAGTGATACCAAGAACGTGACACACACACAAAAAGAGAGAGAGAGAGAGAGAGAGAGAGAGAGAGAAGGGGGGGGGGGGGGGGGCTTTCACAAAGTCTTTGTTCTACGTGATTTTGACCACTATTCATAAATTATTACCAAGGTGCAAGCGTTCTTGACTATGAAAAATGGTACAGTTGATTCACGCTAGATGAGTGTAGATTTGCTGTTGTTGGTTAAGACAAGGATGAAGAACAGATCATGGTTAGGTTTGAGCTCAGTCTTAGAGTTTGGTTTATACTACACTCATTTACAGACTTTTCACTGTCACTCTGCGAGTTTCCTAAGTGAACCGCTACCGACCTAATGAACGTGAGTGAATCTCCACTGCCATCTACAGTTTAAACATTGTTACCACAACTTCACAGTCTGGAAAGAAGTCGCTACAAAGATTGCACTGTAATAACTTCATTTGTAATGTTTAGAGTCAAACACTGTTCATAACACGGCAGCACTCTTATCTCAAATTCGGACATACTAAATTAATGAGAGAACCCTCGTGAAATTAATTCATTCAGTTTTCAAACTTTACAACTATATTATATAGTGTTTATATAGCGTTTTATCACAGGACAACATCAAAATCACTCGGACTCCAGATATTAATAAACTGAACTGTCGTGAGCTTGTTTTATCGCAAGAGCGATCAGTCCCTTGGGGTAATGCTTGTCCCACTTATTTACCTATTGATGTTACCTCTGGATTATTGTCTTATTTACATCGAGAGTATATGATTTTGTACTAAAAGTTAATCCTGTTGGAAATGAACAGTCGGCCAGGCTATTCAATATTCTTCAGTAGCAACAAAGTACGCATTATTGTGGTAGCGCGTCTTCCTGACAAACCGGGCAAGAATTTTCCGGACCATGTGACCCTAAGACAAGAGGGCTGGACTGGGGTAACGCTGAGATTTCTTCGCTCTCTCGCGTGTAATTTTGCAGCAATGCCTTGCAGCTTGCTCAACCTATGTCAGTACGAGACGCAAAAACTAGTCAGAATCAGAAGCGTAAAACTCGGCTCATTAAAATGGACACTAAACGGCATTATCTTAATGTTCATTTGGTGAGTAACCGGTCAGCTGCTTCTCTCTCAGAGAGACTCACGCCCACGCATCTTGACACACCAAGATCATTGTTGTACACTGTAACCGTTAACTGGACTTAAATTATAACTCTGCTGATAACCATTGTCAAAGCGAGATGCCTTGCTTATACTGAAAATCCTTAGTCATTCGGTAACTTGGTGGGTGTTCTACAGTAACGATAACGCACACGAACATGTACAGTAGACTTTTTTTTAAATGTCATGGACTGAAATTGACAGTTATTACTCACGAACCTATATGTAGAATGTATATAATGTATAACTGTTTATTTTCCAGTATCATGTTGCTGTGGAATAAAGAATATCAAGAGTATGACTTGGTCGTCAGTTCTGTCACAACGAAGGTAAAGGGTGTAGCACAGACAAACATATCCGATATGGGTGAAGTTGTGTGGGATGTCGTGGACCACAGCGGACCATCTCAAGTACGACATCTCCCTCTTTATGAATGAGTTTGTTATAAGCCTTTGGAATTCACTGATAGGCTACGCAGAAATTTTTCGCTGCGTCTAGCAAATAGAGGTTTCATTTACTGTTGTCTTCCGCTGCTGGTGTACTCCTATCTTTCAGGGGAAGAACTCATTTTTTGTTGCAACCAATGTTATTGTCACAAGGAACCAGAAGCAAGGTAAATGCCCAGAGGTAAGCACATGTATAAAGTCTTCATTGTCGCTCCAACATACAGTGCACTTGCAGTAGCCTACAAACAACTCACTTTTACTGTTCTTGTACTGTAGGTTCTACATTATGGGAAGCAGTGCCACACAGATAAGGACTGTGAGAAAGGATACTCGGACCAACATAGCCATGGTACTGGCAGTGGACACTCTGTGATTTCATGTTCCAGCTGGTTTCACCAGCCATCCTTTGCCCTCATCACGGTTTAATCAATCACATTTTCTCTGTTCTTCCAATCTTATTTGTATCATTTTACTACAAAGAAGGTTATGTAAGTGCGAACCCACACTGGTGCAGCTGTGATTTAGCTGCACGTTAGAAATAGCACAGATGTGAGAAATTGGACGAGGTTACGCTGAGGTTTGTGGACGTGTGGTTTGTGGCTTTTCTGAAGTGGCTAAACTCTTTAAAAGTGTGGATGATTTCACCACTACAAGAAAAAAAATTGTATTATTGTGTTTATATAGGAAACTAAAAAGGGTAAAATGTATTTTAAAAATAGGGGAACTGATCTTGATTGTTGCCATGGTTAATGGTTATATTTTGGTTTGTGCTTCTGTG
>NC_044495.1:53296293-53371293 GCF_902362185.1 Chanos chanos | reverse complement strand
TGGCGTACAACTGAATTTGTGTTCTGGCGGTCTTGATATGAAAATATAAATGTGTAGTGCTTATCAAAGCTACTGTAATTTGCATTTAATGGGGGGGTGACAGTTCTTTCTGAAGCGACTCCTCAACTCAGCTGTATACACTCGTTGAAGGAGAAACTTCCACAGGACAGGTGTTTATTCCAAACTATACACGTAACAGAATATGTCGAAACAAAACTTCTCTCACAAGAGAAAGTTGTTCCTAATACGACATGCAACCTACGGTAAGAAAACTGTGTTACTCCGTGGCCAAAAAGCCTCCAACAGCCTCCTTAAAGCCAGACTCAATGAACAAATAAGCGCGAAGCCGAACTGTCTTAAAGTGAACGTATTCAAAAAACATTACGAGCATAAATCCAATGGTAAAGAAAGGCATCCTAAGCATATCAACTGTACATTAACGATACAGCTTTTACCCGTGTCATCTATCTGAATGTCATTTATTAACAATAACCCATATACTCTTTACTGTTTATGATAATGCTACTGTTCCCCATAAACTTTATACATAATATAAACAACAACACTTAGACAATTATCACACACGTCTAAGGTGCTTTTTTTTCCCCACACGTTGCAGTGTCTCTTCTGTGTATCATTTCTGGATGAGAACCAAATAAGGGTGGTGAAGAGGTCTCGAAAAAAACGACTACAGGAGGTTAGGGCTCTCTCCCTTCACCCATGCAAGGTAAATTTAACATGCGCGCACTCATACACGCAACCTCTGTATTAATGAATGTAATGCGCATGTACAAAATGGCTCACTCATGTTGTCTCTGACTGGTTGACCGGAAAAAAACCCCCCAAAACAATCCTGCTAATGAAATGTGTGTCATGTTTTGTCAGGATGATTCCGCTGGCCTTCGGGCTCTGCTGAGTGTGCTGCAGAGCAGCGATGTCGCAAACGCTCCGTCGCAGAACGGTCAAAGCGGGCGTAAGGTAGAGGAGAGGCGAAGCGCAGAAGTGTCGCTGACGGAGATGCCCCGTCCAGGCTGCCCGGAGTGGTGCGTCTGTGGGTCCTGCCGTCCGTCCTCCAGCCTCCTGGAGCAACTGTGCTGCCGGCGGGGTCGCGGCCGCTGCATCGCGTCCTCGCCCTTCTTCCCCAGGCTGGTGGTGAACCGCTTTGTCCTGGAGACAATGCTTCTGTATGTGGACCCCCTCGCGGAGCTCCGCGAGGGGACTCAGCTCCGCCATGGGGCGTACGCCCAATACATCAGATGGCGTTTTGGGGACACTACTCCCAGAGAGGCCATCCCAGTGATCCCCAGCTGCTGTGTGCGGAGGATCAGAGAGGAATACCCCAGCAGCGATGGGAAATACAGTGGCCTCAGTTATTCAGGGCCCTCACTGTCCAGCTCTAACACATGACTATGATAGGACACACCTGATTACAGGATACTTATTTTAGGATGACGCTGTTTATTAACGCAAGGAAATGCTACTAACAACTAGTTTGCTGAATAATAATTCTTTTTCACTGAATAATAATTATTATCTCTGGATCGTCATTTGACGTTTGTACTTCCTTCAGGCTCGTTGTATCATGTTGGCAGGAGGCTTTAAGCAGTGATATTTTACAGAGTTTAACAACTAACAACTCGAATCGGTTCGAAGTAGAGCAGCAAAGCTCATCTCGATATCTCTTTTTGGTACTTTTGTGTGCGTCAGGCTTTAAATAGCATGAAGATTCAGGGACGTGTTCGATGCTTGCCTTACTTATAACAATATCTCTGTCAGTTATACTACATAGAAGAGGAATAAGGTCAGCCTATCAGACATGACAATTTCAGGTGTATTTTTAAAGGCAAATTTGAAAGAGGGAGCACATTTTTTTTTTATCTATGAACTCACCGTTTAAAACTGACGCTCTGTTTGACATGTTTGATAATGTTCTTAGCGGGTGGCTGACAACTGAGTTTAAGAGAGCAGATACCTCACAGAACTACCCCTCTCTGCACTGCCAGACTTGGCACAGAAGCACTTGTACCTATGAACAGTAAAACACTGTGTTTACTGGAGCATCTTCAATAGCAGATTGAACTTCATTCTTTACAAATAGGTCAAATAAACAAAGGTTAATAGACAATGTCGTGATCTTGTAGACTAGTGTGTACAACAACAGAGTCACCAAGACAAAGGCAAATTGGAAAAACAGGCAGTATTCCCTACACAATGAATATTCACAGGTCAGTAGGTGAACGGCTTAGAAACTAGGGAAATAAGTGTATGTACAAATGGAGTCTAACTGAACAGAACACAGCTGAAACTATTCATTGGTTCATTTTCTAAGCCACTTATCCTAATTTAGGGTCGGGGGGGGGGGGGGGGGGGGGGGGGGGGCGTAGCTGGAGCCTATTATCCCAGCGCTCATTGGGTGAAAGGCGGGGAGACACCCTGGACAGGTCGCCCGTCCATCTCAGGGCAGACACACAGACAAACATTCACACCTAGGCCACCGTGACAGCTGAAACTAATGATTGAATAATGAGGCCAGTGAGCATTAACACTAGTAAGCTGATCTCTGAAAGACAAATTGATGAGAGGCTGTGACATTGTTACAAATGTTTTTGAGGGGTGTTATGCTCAGCTGATCTGAGAGCAGTGCAGTTTATGGGCATTGGATTATGATAGTTTGAAATGTTCAAACTTTTGACAAGTTTGCACTGCCAGTGTATGTGTTGTGGATCTAATGTATAACTGTTGTGGGACAAAATGGCAGTAGACTACAACTGTGACAATGTTCATAAATAAAAAACTTCTATGGTTTGTCTGGTATATTTCCAATATGCGATATATGTGTACCCAATGTAAAATTTTCCTGTTTTCCTTTTTCCTGTTGGTCTTATCTAACACTAAAACACAGTGATATAATGTGTCCCTAGTTTCACATGGATTTGTCACTCCACAAGCTAGATGCAGCCTGTAAGGTGGGATTCTGGCACCTCCAAGCCTATGGTACAATCTTAAATATTCTGTGGATACTCAAATGTGTGTTTTATGTTGGTTAAGTCATCATCCTTTTCCTGTTCTGAGGTTTATTCACTGTCATTCACGCTTGTAGTGTGTCATTTGTCATCAGCTGTTGATTTATAAGGTGGTAGTAGATACTGTCTATGATCGTTAAGCAGAGGCAATGAGTGAGGATGTGAGAAATGATTAAGGTCTACAGTATTGTGGGTTAGTCCTTAGATGTTTATTTGTAATAGTTTCAAATACAGGACAAAAAGGGGGTATCTGATTTCTTGTCTTTGTGTCTTTTGTGGTTATATTCCAATCAGACAATTTAACTTTGATTTATGATTTTTTTCTTTTTTTTTCGTCCTACAGATGAAACAGAAAGTCATCCCAGGTAGCATGAGTCTGCCTGAAGCTTCTAGAACAGTGATTTGATGACCTTAAAGAGTCATTCTGAACGAGAAGTATTTTTACTTGGTTTTGCTCATCCTGTTCTGAGTGGTTAGCTAGGACTTGACATCTCAGAGTTAACTGCGCTTTATTTATGAATGTGACTGTTAATTATTCCTTTGTGAGCTTATAAAGATCAAATAAAAAGCTTTTACTTAAAATTATCATTAAAATTATGCAACATAGATTCAGTAGTATGCTACTCAAAAGAAGTTCCATCTATCCATCTATACTTTCCCCAGTGGGAATTAAAACCATAGTTCTGTAATACAAACATACAAACATTGAAAAGACATGATTAAAAGCATAAAAGCATAGCATAGCAGTGCCATACATATCTATTTTTTTTCTTCACTTTCTTATATTTGAGCATAAATTATAAATACTTAGCAATGGAGACTGAATGCACGGAGGCAAGTTAAAATTATTGTTAAAATAAAACTGAGACTTGTTGAAACTGGTTTGAAACTGGTCTTAGCTTATTGAAACTGGTTTGAAACTGGTCTTAACTTGTTGAAATGTGTTGAAACTGGTTTCAAAGTAAAGGAACATCATGATGAACGTGACGATGTTGCAAAAGATGAATGAGGTTGATTCGCTGGACACATTACTGGGTTCCATAGGCGGTTTCTCCAAGCGTGAGCTTTAAAGATAAAGAAAGAAGATGTTAGTAATATATATGAAACAACCAGAAATGATTTCATTTTAAAATATGACACAGGAACACTGGTGCAGAAAACAATGGCTTGATGACTATAGTGTAGTTTACATCTGAGCATAAATGCTTATGAAGGTAAAGAGAGGAGAGAGAATTGTCACTCACTGATTCCCTTGCGCCATCTGCATTGTTGTCTAAGTGTATGAATTTATGTTTGCTGTAGTAGTCCCTCTTCTCCATAAAAGTCAGCATGACCCAGTCACAAACAGCATTCACCTGGAGGAGGATAAACTGCTTTTGAAGTACAGTGAATATACGTTACCTGAAACACAACTGCATGAGGCACGAAGGCCACCAGTTATAAACATGCCTTTGACTTTTAAAAGGTATCGTTAAATGATGATGAACTGAAGAGAGACTTGTGCCACTAGTTGTTTCTCTGAAGAGCCACCTTTGGGAATTATGTTGATAATACCCACTGGAAAAAAAAAACTGTGATCATTTGTTTTTGTTTTTGTTTTTGTTTACCAGGCTCAGAAAGGCGAGTGTGGCTCCGAGATTAACAATAGTCTGCACGATGCTGAATCTTCCTGCCTGGAAATAGAGCATTCAAAAGGATATGCAGATTTAATAATCCAACAGTCGTAAAGGAGGAAAAATGTTCAAATGACAGCTTTGATATCAAGACACAGATCGACCAAATTAAATGTTCCAATTTCCTCTATACTATATAGCATATTTTTACTCTATATAGACCTCAGTCACAGGTAACAATATAAATGACTTGACTACCCTTTCTTAATTGTTTTTTTCTTTTTGTGTCTGCCATGGTTTAGTAAAGATTCACATTACCTTTCCAAACACAATTACATCAAACCGAATTCCATACGCTTTTATCAGTGTTCTTGTCTCTCCGTTTTCATCATCTTTAAAGTACTTTGCAAACCTGTTGATGAAAGTTGATGAAAGGTTGTCAGATATACAGCTGTTTCTCCATAATGAGGGTAAAATATTCACACATCCTTTGCAGTCCACTCTTGACAGCTGTTACCTGAAGTTGTATCCGGGTGCGACATTGTTAGAAGGGTTTTTGCTGTCCAGCCTCTGGAAGGAGTACTTGGGAACACAGAGGCTCTCCGCCATGTCCAAATCACAACTCCAGTCTATCAGTATCCCCATAACACCACCCTGACACAGACAAAAACACATTTCGCTCTAAGTACAGATCTGAAATAAACCGTTTAAAAGGACGGACGCGAGGGCTTGGAACTAGTCAGTAAACGATGACGTGTTGACCTTTGACCTGTGTGTTGTGTCTGTGTAGGTGGAGAGAATGAGAGAAATGGACAAACTTGAATGGCCATGGCGTCAAAGTCCTCTCCAGCTTCTTCAACCACGTCCCCGAGGCAAAAAATTGGGCAGTGAGGGTCTGTTGTGCGATGGAATATGCAGCGCTTCAGATAGGATGAGTTAACGTGGGGCAGTATGTTTCTCCTGAGTTTGAGAAAACAGTGAGGCCTTAAGATTATTGACTTCATTGGAATGTCTTGGAACAGCATTAGCTTGAAAGATCCTCGCCGGAGCACACTGCAACTCAAATTAGTAAGTAAGAAAGATTTAATAGTTTTTCTTTTTAGAATAAGCTTGGTGGAAATGACAAAAGGGCCCGAATAACTCACTTGCTGAAATTGAACTTGGGATATATGATGTTATTTTTGATGAGCACAGTGAATTGCTCTGCGGACTTCATCATGGCAGGTCTGTTCAAAACACATCATATGACAACTATGTCTGCCGTACTGCCATGCAATATTCAGTGAAATACAAGGGAGTACATGTATTATTGCATTATATGACACAGAGTGAAAGTAAATTGAGAAAAATGATTCACGAACTTTGGGATTTCTGAGTCGTTCTCAAGCGGGCACCAAGTTCGCACCTCACAGGTTTTGACAGTGTCAGAATAGTTCGCACAGAGTCCAGTTTGAACACCTGTAAGGAACAAGTGTACCATGGAGGCAGTTTCAGAATTCAAAGCATTGTTGGGTTTTGCATGCATTGACACAGTCACTTACCATTACCACGGACATCCATATGGCCCACTGTGCAGTCGCTGTTAGAGTGACAGATGGTGGCTGGACTTGGGGTCTGTTTTTGAGAAAAGATCAACCTTATGAGATGAAACACACAAGTATTACATCAAGTGCGCTTCTACGGCATTATCCATTGTGAATGAGTACATTCATCAATTCATTTTCTTCCATAATAACAACTAGTTTGTACCTGATTTCACACTACAAAAAAAAAATTAAGTCAGAGAAGAAAAAAGGACATTTTTAACAATTTTGAATACATGGCTTTAGGAATCTGTCATTAAAAAAGACAAACAACAAAGAAGAATATTTAAGGAACCATGAAAACTATGACAGGACAGAGGACATTGCGATTCTTATTTGATATGTGTCACCGTACCTCTGGACAGGTGCTTTGAGTTTGACCTGGAGTGACAATCACATTTGTCAGTATGAAGAAAGAGCTCTCTCCCTGAAAAAAAAGTTAACTGAAACATAAATAACTCCAATTTCGTTTCAATAATTCTAAACATTCTAAAGCTCCAGTAATTTTCCAGATATGACCATTTCAGAGCAGCGAACTGTAGGGACAACCAAATATCGCGATACTATAACTGTCTGTAATAAACAGTTTATGGCGCTTAGCTTATGGTGCGTTAAGTTCGGCGGTTGTATTGTATCTTGATCGTTAGGTGATGTAAAAAAGGGCCGCATTATCTGTCACTCGGTGAACGTTAAGCAAATGATCACAGACATGGTACCACATCGCAGAAATATCTGGGAAGAAGAGCTTGCGTGTTCAAAATGTCACATTCCATAATAGCACCAACGCAATTCAAACATCTCAGTCAATGAGTCTGTAGACTGACTTAGGTTTAATGAATGCCCTTGTACCTGAGGAGGGATAACATATTCAGCCACATCCCATACATGAACACCAAGAACGGATGTGTTGGTGACAGCAGTACCCTTCACTTTTGTCGTGACTGAACTAATCACTGAGTCCGAGTCTTGATACCCGCGTTGATACCAACAGACGTACCTGTAGGGTTAAGCAAGATGACATTTAGACTCTAATATCTGTCTTTTACATTAGGATAGTGATTTGGCAAAGACAGCAATGTTGAAAGTTCCAAGTGACCGCTTCGTTTGACCTTAAACACTTTCAAATCCTCAAACCTCACATGTTCTTCGGTATTGTAAAGTTATACATCAAACAAAACGTTTTCCTACTGGTAGGCAACATATTGTGGATTAACACCCAACTTGATTGTTTCAAGGTTTCATGTCATCACTTGATGACATCAAAATCCCTTGTCCGTGTTCCGGAATTTTTTTCCCATAAACATCAGTTAATGTTTCGTTAAGATGGTAGGCTAACCGTTACCCCTTTGCAAATACCACCATAGGATGCCTCAGCTGTTAAGATAATTTGATAAAGGAAAATTGTGACAGCTCATTAAATGATTTTGCATATCGTACTACATGCATATTCCGCCGTAATGCAATAAAGTCGTACGCAAAATGTCCTGTCAAAGTTCGCATGGAGTGAGACCCACATTTACGAAAATGGCTTTACGTTTAATATTCGCTGGATATTCGATGTTGAACTCTCCATACATTCGGACACGACAAAGCACTCCAGGCCTACACTATAATATAGTGTGTCAAAAGAAAACAACATGTGTTGTCGCTATCGATTTTTATCCGTAACAGTCGTTCAGGTCTGTGTACGGGACCGTTTCATGGATGTTCGCTTTTTGACATGCCAGCTGGCATTAAAAATATTCACTGAAAACGAATAAAATCACCTTTACACATCTTCAAGACCCTTTCCCATTCTGATTGCTGTAGTAGTTCCCTATTACTGTGGGTTGCCTACAACAGGTGAGATTTTTGTGAAACGTCACATGGTAGCGGGAATAATTTATTTTCCTTACAAATATTCACTAAAAATCAACCGTGTAGAAAGCTCTGAAGTCAAATCTTTTCCCTGAATAAATTCACTCCTGTTTTCATATAATTTAACTCACCTGGAGTGACACAATTTATTCAGAAAAAAAAATTAGACTTCAGAGCTTTCTACAAGGGATGGTCGCAAAAAAGTGGAGTTGGAGTTTTTAGTAAATATTACTCTAAGAAAGTTTGTCGTAAGGGAGTTTTTTGTAAATATGCGTTGTGGGAAGTCATTACTTCGTTTTGGAACGACTAGAACGTTGAAGAGATGTATTCATTTTCAGTGAATACAGTGGAAACCGCTTATTGTGATCATTTTCACCCGGAAAGACTGTAAGCGGTTTCCGTTGTATTTTGTTAATACCAACTGGCATGTCAAAAAGCGCACGTACATAAAATGTGTCATTTGCAGACGCTCCCTTATACAGACCGTACCGAATGAACTCACAGTATGTTGAAAGTGTCGTGGAACGGTTTTCGGATAAAAATCGACAGCGGCAACTGTTTTCTTTCGACACATCATATTATAGTGTACTTTCCATGACTTCGAACATGTAATTAAGCTCGAGTGCTTTATCGTTTCCGAATGGACGAAAAGTTCAAAATGGAATATCCAGCGAATATCAAACGTCAAGCCATCTTCACCGCAGTCACTTACCGAAAAAAACAAATTTTCAGCTTTTGAAACAGTAGCTTACATACGCTCAACTAAGTATTACATACTAGAATATACTTTACTTGCAACGGTCTTTTGGCATTTGTTAAAAAACGACCACCCGAGGTTTTTACTCACACAGCCACGTAAGCGACGATTAGAAGTTGAATGAATCTGAAGAGAAGTCCAACTCTTTTGCTGCTGATCACTAGCGTTACAGGCGTTTCATAATCGAAAAAACAGTGGAAACAACTGTCACAGCACTTATTGTCAACAGCCATGGTAGAAATGACCAACACAGGCAGAGCCAAAGTGATTGTGAGATCTCTGAGTCTACAAGATCAATTTTGCCTTACTTTGCATCAAGATAAAAACGAACACACCTTCACTCATTTCAATAATGGTTAGATGACTGGTGTCCCTATGCTCTTGTCCACTTCAATGAAAACTCCTTTTGTGTGTGGACATAACCAAACAGACGTTATTTTTTAAAGAGACACTTCTTGTGCATCAATCTTGGACCATTTAAATCCTCACAAGTAATTTTCCAGTGTGGACCACCTGACGTATATTCCACGATGCGGTGACCGTCGCTTTGGAATGGATTACAGAAAACATTTAGCCATCTCAACACTCTCTCACCTTCATGTTGTCAATTTATTTGAAATGCCTGCACAAATCCAATTTTGTGAATTAATGGTTCTAAGATAATGTAAATCCAACAGAATTTACTACCACAGTATTATAACAACACGATTAGACTTATTTGTGTAGCTTTGCGCTTAAAAAAAAAAAGAGACAATGGACAAATATTAAAAACAATCATTTTAATATTCCAATCAATCTATCAAATTCAGTGAATCAAAACATAAGAAAAAAAAACACAATATACAGTTAAAAAAAAAAAAAAAAAGGTTCATAACGAAAAACTGTCTATCGTCTCTTTTGGAAAATATTGCCTCTTCCCATCCCACCTCGTCCACGGCCTCTGGCGGCCACTGTAAGAAGAGAAATGCAGGTTTGGTTAAAACGGTTATGACAATACTAAGAAAGCAAAACGAAATCACCATGAAGTACATTTTGGTTTCGGCGGTACGATGAAAACAGCGTTACTTTACATCAGTAAGATTAAAGGGACGAGTGGTGGGCAAGTGGTTAGCAATAAAAGTCCTCCTTTTAAATGAAGCAAAACAGTGCACAACACACTTGGCTTACTAAAAAAAAAATGAGCCTACGCAACCTTAGTTACTTTTGCAGGACAGGAGAATGAGAAAAATGAATGTCTACACTGATAATCAAGCCCCTTCTGTCAAGAGAAAGAGGTTAATGCTCACCTTGAGCCTTGAGAATAGCTGCTTTTCCTCTTCCAGCACCTGATGCCTGATTCTTGTTCTTCATACTCTTCAACATGGGAGCGTTTTTTAGCATGTCTGGCAGAATGAGGAATCGGATCTTACTTCCACGGATGTAGACCTGCTCTAGCTGGGCAACCCGACCGTCCCTATGGGTTACAGTGATGTTTGCCATCTGAAAGTATGGGAGAATTCAACTGTGATTACTGTTTGAGAGGTTAAAAACTTCAAGAACTCCAGATAACTGTGTTGTCACTGAAGAGACCATTCAACATAAATGAAGAGGTGAAGCAATACCTGGCAATTCATGTTATCCTCAGCCTCAATCAGTTTCCCCCTGTATACTTCTCCCGTGTTTGTTTCACAGGTGACAATGTGGCCCTCTGCTTCATGGAGGACTTTAATAGGTACTCCAATAGACATCTTCACCTGTTACGCTATAAACGTGAAAGCATGAATGTCTGACCAATATTCCTTTATAATACTTTTCACACGACATATGAGTGTGTAGGGAATGTAAATGAAACTGGTTCGAAACAAGACATCAGTATGTTGTAAAATACGACGTGTCACAGCCTTAATAAATAACAATTCAAAATTTATTCGAGCGCAAAGTCAAGACTCATTTGTCAGATTAAATTAATGCTCATGTTTAATCGCACAGTAAAGAATGCATTTATAGGTTAATGGGAAAAAAGTATTTAAATTGATCGTCTATACAGTTATCATGTTAAGATATTTGCATATATTCAGTTAACCAATAGCTGACTAGGAAAAAGATGTAGGTTGGGAAAGCTGGAAAAGCAGGATCTACCTAGAACTACAACGCTGCGCATTAGCCGGCTAACACAGTCAGCACCACTCTTATCCCGTATAAGTTGCAAGAAGTTAAATTTGTATACATCATCTAGGGTTGAAATATACAGGAACTGGAAGAGACAAAGACACAGAGACTCTTTGTCTTTGCAAACCGCATGATGTAAACTTCTGTTACAGTTTGTTAGCCGCTATCACGAAGCATCCCGGCAAGTTAGCAAACCAGCTAGAATGAATGAGATTCGAGTTCAGATTTACCAGCAAGCAGTTATTTAATTTGTTCAGAAAGACAATACATACCGTCGTAATTATTCCAAAATATTGTTGGATTCTATCTGACAAACAGTTTCTTACCAATGACGTCTGTTTCATAGACTAACTATGCTAACAAGGCACGTCTTTCAAACAGTGCAAGTAGTAGTAATCTTCTTCTTCTACTCCTAAATTTAATTAGATATATTGCCACCTAATGTTCTGGGGTGTGAAGTAGGGCTTCAGAGTTGAGATTAGTTTGACCCTGTCTTTTGCATATAACCTGGGCAATACAATCATATAGCATTGAATTAAAGCTAAATAAAATTAAGAAGCATGAAATGAAATGGAAGAGCAGCAGAAATCATACTCCAAATAAAGATTTTCCGATGTTTTTGTTGCTGGAAAGAAGCGCACTACTGTCGCGTTTTTCACCCGTCAGAAAATAATTTAAAATCCAGATAGGATTGCATTGGAGTTCGAAACATTTTAAATAAAATAACTCCAATTCGGAAGGTGCACTGACCTCTCTCTCTCTCAAAATCATGTTTATCGTGTACCACACAAGTTTGATCACGTTTTAACCATTGGGGGGCGTTGTTTGACTCATACATTTCAGAATACACCCTAACGGACAGAGGAAGTCAGTAGCTAGTTAAACAGCAACAATAACCAAACCGCCAGACCTATGCGGATAATTGGAGAGGGTTTTCTGTTTTGAAGAGTTCAAACAGTAGCCATTAAATCATTTGTTCGCTAGCTTATTCATGCAGTAGCGTAGTAATGTCCTACCAGCTGCTGACATACAGCTCGTTTGCTACGTGTTGATGGGAGAGGAACTGATTTTATTGTTGGTGACAGGCAAAATACAGCTAGCCAACTTTGCTAGCACTGGCTACCAAACTGATGGTCTTCATGAAACAGTCCCTTACCACTGGAGTATTGTAAACAACAGAGTGAATCGCTGAGAGCTAAGCTAGTTGTTTGCAACGGAGGGAAACATTTACCAATAATGACTGGTAAGCTTCTTTAAATTGTTAGTCTACTGTGTATTGTACATCGTTTCTGTCACTGTTAATGAGCTGTATATTTGTATACATGTCTACTGTGGTTAGGTGGGCAAAGCAACCAGTGCCAGGCTAACTTTGACAGTGTTACCATTAGTAGGGCAGTTCTGTTGGACAGAACCCAGTGTAACGTCCAATACCCTAGTCCGCATAGCCCCTGTTAAAGACTTTCACCAATGGTACCATAAGTAGACATACTCAGTGACATCTTACAACGGAAATCAGGGTCTAGCTAGCCACCTACATAACAATCAGCAGTTTCTTTATAGTTGTTAGACTAATACGTTGTTAGAATAATCTCACACAATACAGTGATGTTTAAAATCAATGTGATACGACAAAAAAAAATTGTGAGGGACTGGTTTCAACACAGTTTGATGTACTTGCGAAATTATGCCACAGGATGTGATATATTGTTGTAGTATAATGTTGACCAAAACGAGACTTGAACGTTCTGCAGTGATGACTTAACGTTTTGTCTGCTTTATGAAAGATGATGTCGTTCATTTAAATGTTCCGGTGATCCGGCAACTCTACCATTGGGACTGCGGACTCGCCTGTTCGAGAATGGTTTTGAAGTAAGTCTAAACACATTTGAAAACTTAACACAGTTAAACACACTAAATGGCACATAGTTGGTCACAGCGATTGTCGGCCTGTCTTTATTTGGCAGGTATCTGCATCCAGTGACTGAAGAGGAGTTTCAGAGTGCCTGCTTGGAGCTAAAACTGACAGAGAGCGTGTGGACAATCGACCTGGCTTATCTCATGTGTCAACTAGGAGTCAAGCATCGCTTCTGCACACAAACGCTAGGAGTTGACAAGGGCTTTAAAAATCAAGTATGCACCTGCCTTTGACGGTAGCTCTACCATGCCTCTTTTTCTTAGTATTACTTGTCGCTATGTAAACATTATCATAACTTGTTCAAACGTAGTCCCTTTAACGTGTCAAAATGCAGTTTCCTCTCTCAGTAGTGTAATCAAATGCTTCTTTCAGTTCACTGTGCTATGCGTGCTATGTGTCGCCTCAAAAGGGAACAGTGTTGTTTCTGTCGTCGTTCCATACGTAATATATTTGCATAATCCTTCCTGATCTTTTTTTCCCACATTAAAGCACCATCTCCTCGGAGTGTTTAATATTGAACTTAAAGCAGAGATTGGATGTTGTTTTCCTGTCACTTTAACAGTTAAGTAAGGTTAAGTAACTGTATTAATGTAGTGCTATCACATTCTTCCCTCTCTTCTAGTCTTTCTATAAAAAGCATTTTGACACTGAGGAGGATCGAGTGAATGAGCTGTTTTTGAAGGCTGAAAGCAAAGGCGTCGTGGTGAACAAATGGTATTGTATATCTGAGTTCGTCTTTTAGTCAGATTCAAGTATCTCTCTGTCTCTGTCTGTTAGTTTGTATCAGTGCAGTTGACAGAAAAGAACAGACTTGTCTTGGGAAGTAAAACGAGACTCTTCATAATGTCATTACCATTAGATAATAGTGTCGAAAGCTCATATCCACACTATATCTCAATTTCTTTACTTCAGAATGTTCTGAACATGTTAAGTATGTTGAATGCGAAAGGCTGTTGCTATAGACTTTGGCTTCTTTTCTGCAGCTCCGTAACCATCCAGGAGATCCAGGCCCATTTGGACCAAGGCCACGTGGCCATTGTTTTAGTCAATGCTGTGGTGCTGGTGTGTCAGGACTGCTCCACACCAGTGAAGTACTGCTGCTTTCTCCCCGTGGGTCAGAAGTGCTTCTGCCGAAAGCCAGAGTATCAAGGCCATTTTGTGGTGGTGTGCGGTTTCAACCGCAGCACGGGCTGCATCTTCTACAATAATCCCGCCTACTCTGATCGTAAGCTTATTTTTCTTTTTGCTATTTGTGTGTGTGTGTGTGTGTGTGTGTGTGTTGGTCAGTGTGTGCTGTATGTGTGCCTGTGCGTGTCCATATTACTTTTCACCGACTGCGTTTGCGATGAGAGTTTGATTGACATAGACAAGATACGTGTTCTCAACCATGTAAGGATTCCTTTTACTTCAACACGTACCCACATATGAGTCCTAAGATTACTGCTTGAGGCATTATTTATGCATTAACTGTGTCCTTATTGTCTGTAGCCGACCAAGTTACCGAGGGCTGGCTACAGACTGAAGATTTGACCACTCAGGAATAGGAAACCTACATACATTTGGTGGTGCCATATTACCATTACACATTGCAGGCACATAAACATTTGTGACCTACCTTCATCTCCTGTGGTCATTTGTCCTGTTTTGCTTTTGAACTGTTCTTTTATCTGTATGTGTGTGTGTGTTTGTGTGCGTGTGTGAATTACAAGCTTCAAGCATTGTACTGACATGAAAAAAGAGGACACGCAGTCATTCTTCCCTTTTTTTTTGAAATCCAAATTTGACAGTCGTCTAACTTTCAGGTGTGTGTTGCACAAGCATCAGCAATTTTGAAGAGGCCAGAATGAGCTACGGCACAGACGAGGACATACTGTTCATCTACAAAGAGAGCTGATCTCACCAGAACTGCCTCCCAGCAATGCCAGTGCATCTTCTTTTTTCTTTTTTTCTCCCCCCCCCCACCGGCTATGAGGGCTTATTGGCTGAGGGTGTCGTCGTCCCAACCACCCCCCCGCCCCCCTGCCTTGAGGCACCTCTGCTCCTAGCCAGTGACAGGTAGCGTGTCTCATTTCCAGTTCTTCTGCAGTGCTTCAAAACGTCTTACGGCATTAAAAAAAATAGAAAAGAACAGGAAAGGAAAAAAAAAAAAATGCCACTGCAAAAGTCATTCCCCGCCCCCCTCCCCCTCCAGGGTTTCTCAGCAAATCATGGTGCTAAAACGAGCCAAGGAGTGAGACACTCCAAAGGTTCAGATCCAAAACTCAGACAGAAAAAAAAATCAAGAGGATAGAGGCTGTTTTTTTTTTTTTTTTCTTTTTCCTCATTTGGTAGTCTGGGTGCGTGTGTATGCGTATGGTCGGAAAACCTCACTGTAATTCTGATCTAGAGAGGAGAAACATGTATACATTCTCTTCTCGTAACTGCTGGATGGAATTTGACCTTGATTTTAGCGCTGTAGTCCAGCGGTGGGGTAATTCAGTGGTGTATAGGACATAGGATAAGCTATGAAAACTTTTTTTTTTTCCTGAATGACTTTTACAAGGGGGAAATATGAGATTGTAACACCAACGGGATTTTAAATATTCTACTGTGTTTTACCCATAGTTGCCTCCACCCCCCCCCACCTACCTGTTTTTTTTTTTTTTTTTTTCCTTTTTTATGTAGCCTTGTGATATTTAGCGTGTATATAATTGAAAGGATTTTGAGGAATCTTTTAATTACTGGGTAAAGAGGGAGACTTTATTTTAAAAAAACTCAGGTAATGTCTGTAATGTCCAATGGGCCAAGTGACAATAACAGATGAAAGTTCACGGAAAAAGTTACACTTTAGGTATATTTCGCACCATATTTAAAACCAGCATCTTGGGAAGTGTTAAGCTCGTCCAATAGGAATAGCCAGAACCTTTATTCATATTGGATTGTTGTGAAATATGACGGTGTGTTTCCTAAAGTTATCTAGCTCAGTGAGAAATAGGCTGCATCTTAAACAACTACCCGAACACCAGTCACGACCTCAGCTAGCATAGCGTGTAGCAGATGTGACCAGAGCGATTCCGCCTTCTGTGTGAACTCAGCCTTGACAAGGTTTGATTATCATACTCATCATCTGATTATCATTCTTTTACTGTTTCACGGCACCTGTAAATCTACATTCTTTGCACTAAATCCAACCACTTTATAAAATTCAGGAAATAATATACTGTAATTCAGGGCAGAAATGCCTCCGAAAACAGCGACATTGCAAGGTAAAATGGTATTATGCGGACGACAGACTCACTTCTTTAGATTATACGTCAGGCTCCACCCTCGTTGCTGACAGTTTGCCAAAATGGCCAGTAATCAGAATTCAGTGCTTCATGCTCAAAGTCAGAGTGCAGTTTATTTAGCTGGCTAAGTGAAATATGCTGCCTCAAAACACGCTGTCCTACATACTTGCTCGTGACAGATAGACGGAACATTTCTTCCATGTGGAATGCTCCAAACAGGATGTTTTATAACTCACGGTTGGCCGTTCGGTAGATGTAGAATCACTACAGGTTATGGAGAAATATCGAGCAGTCGTGTAAGGTCAGCCGGCCTCCAGTGTGTGTGCGCGTGTGTGTGTAAAATCTCGCTGCTCGATACGACCTTTTCTCTCCTCAGTGGTTCTTTTTTTGTTTTGTTTTTGTTTTTTCATATCATGGATGAAATGATTGCACTACGGTGTTATACCAGCCATAATTATGTATTATTTAATACAGCAAAATATCATGTTTCCCTCTGAATGGATTTGTTTTGAATTACTTTTTTTTTTTTTTTTTTTTTAACTTACATAGGGATTGTTAGAACAGCAAACTTTATTTTTATGAAATTGCATTTACATAATGAAATAAAGGAAAGAATGTTGTGTATTTTAATCACGTGTGGTTTATTCCTTACAAAATAATTGTACTTGTACTTAAACCACGGTGCTGTCATCAACGAATGGTTTTACATGCAGAGAACATTTAAATCTCATAGTTTTGTAAAATGGCTCAGTGGAATAGTAAGATAGAGAGGAAACGGAAATGATTCTTTTATTTTTTTTCTTTCCCCCAAATACGACCAGACTGTGAACAAGCAATGTCCTCCTGGCTGAGAATGTATTCATGCACAAAATCCAGAGTTTAACATGTGAAGATCAGTTAAACATTGCGGAATGTGATTTGAATATTTTGACTTCCAGATACTGTAGATTGGTCATTTTACTCCTTAATGAGGTTTGGTTTGAAGTCATGCTGCACTGCCTTGGTGAGTTCTTCTGCATACATGTCGTACCTCCCTGTCATCTACACAGAAACAGTTCTCATATCACACACCTGCAGCCACTTTCAAGACACTTAAATCAAAGACCTCAGCGAACACTGGGGACTTGACCGGTGTTGATACAGCTGATGTTACATTTTCAGGTTGTTTGTCTCTGAGGGGAGGGGTTAGAGGGTCCTCTGGTGTTGTATTGATTAGAAGCGACTCATGTGTGAACAGCATGCACTGACTGTATCAGTCAGATATTTCAAAAGAAATAAACTGGAAATTTGCTTTTAGCGGTATGTTGAGATGAAACTCAAATACAGATGCTCAGTGTGCCTGAGGTGAGAGAGATGACTTGCCTGCACATGCACACACTAAAAAAAAAAAAAACGTGAAAGGAAAAGTAATGTACATAAACACCCCACTGGATTCCTTTTTTGTGTTGTTTTTCCCTTCAGGGTGAATGTTTATCTGATGAGGTGACATGTTTATCTAATGAATTCCCTTCAATTGCTAAAACATGTTTTTAGCGTTAAAGGTAGTCAGTGTCTCACCTTAAAGTTCCATTTGTCTGCTATCTGTCGGTTCAGGTTTAGGTCCAGTTCTGCCACCAACAATCCGTCACGAGTTCTGGAAAGTCCCGGTGACCTGGACCCGTCTGGTGCGGCCACGTAGCTAGAGCCATAGAAGTGCCCGAACTCATGATGGGCTGCGAAAGACCAAAGAGGAATTTCAAGAGTTAAAAATGTATCAGTCGTCTGTGGAGTAGTTTGAAAAATAATGTGGTTTTTATTACACTCCCTCAAAATACTTTCCTATTCCTTGTCATGGAGCCGTTAGGGAGAGATAATATCCTGGAAAGCAGGTTAGGGGTGTCACATGTTTGTCTAGGATGATTTAGTCCAGATTCTAGATTACTATTCAGAATGATTTCAGTTTTGTACAATGTTGGTTTCATGTTATATAGTTTCATGTCTAAAATATGAGACTATCATTTTTATTCCTACCATTGAGAATTATGTCAGTTAGATGCCCCTCTCTTATCTTTCAGTTTATCATATTTCCAGTGTGAGAAAAAAAAAAAATACAAAACTCAATGCAGTTGCATAAATCATTCATTAGAATCCACAGGCCTGTTCCTACACCTCCTGTAGTACACACTCTTATCTCAAGAGAAACCCATGTGTATCCAGACCCACCAGCACGTACTGTGTACTATTTCTCTGAAAACCAACCTGGTCAGATTACAGACATGTAAGTGCAGGAAAGAGGACCCGGTGTTCAGTTCACTGACTTACGTAACGGTAATGAAGACTTGGCGGGCAAACGGCTAAGGAGCTAGCAGTTGAGGAATACGACACTTGCTGACATGCTTGCCTGTCCACGCGCTTGTCACAGACACAGATGGTGAATGGCAAGTGAACAGATACCGTAGGTAAACCATTAACATCCTCACAACCTGAGACTGGTCACTGGGCCATAGCCAGAAGCACTGAACTGTCAGAGTGGAAAGAGTCTGACCTTTGACCTAATTCTCATGACTTTTTCCATTTGGGAACCCTACAAGTCTACTGCTTTGAGGATAGCCTGCACTAATTAAAAAGTTATGCTGGACTGCCTGTTTAGGGCAGCCCATGGCCTAATGGCCAGAGAAACGGGCTTGTGACTGAAAGTTTCGACTGCTGGTTTGATTCCTCGTACCGGCAGGAAAACGTCCACAGCTAAAGTGCCCTTGGGCAAAGCACTTAAACCCCGACTGCCCCCCCCCCCCTCCCCCCGGGTGGAGGTGTGCTGCCCACAGCTCCTCCACCTAGTGGTCGTATGTGCTCACTACTGGTGTGTAAGGATGGGTTAAATGCCGAGGTCAAATTTACTGCTCACAGTGTGCGTGTGAGATCACAGAGTATTTTGCTGCTATATCATGACGTAAAGGTTCTAGTCCTTGTTGTATGCAGCCACACTGCACACTTACCTTTCTTTCCGTCGCCAGATGTGAACTCATTCTTAAAATATTCCTGCGCAAGGAAATGGAAATTTAATTTGTTAAGTGTTCCACATTTAAGCACCACGGTACATTTTATGAGGAATTATGCCAATAATTTTGCTCATTTAAAAGACAATGGGCTATTTTTTTTCGAAGCCTTGAAAGTCAAATGTTTGATTGGGCTGCTGTAATAATCTACCTTGGTAACAGGACACCTCTGTGTAACCGCAATGCAGTTGTGGAGCAAGAGTTTGCTGTTTCTATGGTTACAATGGTTTCTATGGTGTGTGATAATTTAAAGGCTAGTTCAAACACATTACTACGAATAATTCACTCAATGATGTTTCTTATATCAACCATCTCAGAAATGTACTACGGGTCACCTAGACAGCTAGAAAATATTTCCATAAACATACATGCAATGGGCCTCATTCACTAATATCTTTCTAAGCTTTTTTTTAAATTTGTTCTTGAAAGAGGTCCTAAGAAAAAGTCTACCTCACATTCATGACGTGCTCTCAGACCGCAGAATCGTTCGCATCTATGTGTTTACATTTTGTCTTGTCTGGTGGATGACAATAGAGAGAGACAAAGACAGTAGAGGGCAGTCTAAAACAGAAATCCAGAAGCACATAAACTTCTCTTAAAGTCATGGTCTAGTGTTTCTCCAGAAAGATGATGTATGAGTCATGCATATGTGGAAATGACAATAAAAGCAGTCTAAGTCTAATATGTGTGGACATGAAGTAATGAGACTACATAAATGAATGTAGCTTCTGGTATTTTTCACTTGTTGAGCACAAAGAAATGAGAGATGACAAATTTACCAGCACAAAGGGAAAAGGGAAATGGACACTTTGTAAACGGGATCAGAGATCACTGGGCCTCCTTCACCAACCGCTCTTGTGGCTTCCGTAGATCTCTGTGTGTGTACACGGCCCCGCAGTCTCATGCCCTTTTATGGGGATTGGCGGGGCGTTTACCTATGCTAATTAGGAACGACTACCATGGGCTTTCAGTTTACGATGACAGTGGGATTCATCGTTACAAGAACAAAGATGCGAACAATTCTGTGGTTTAAGAACGCGTCGTAAATGTGACGTAGACTTTTTCTTGGGACCTTTCTCAAGAACAAATTTAAGAAAATGAGGCCCGTTGTTCTTACATACAAATATCATCTGAAACTACTGATATAAAAGATGTCACCAAAGGAATAAAGGTGATATATCATGAACTATTTCATGTTTGACATCAACTGGATTAACCATTAAAAAGACACTCACCGTGCCCACACGATTGATTGCACAGGTGAAGCAGTGGTTGGAAATAGCTGCATTTCTGGCCTCAATGGGCCACATAGGCTCACTGTAATACATACACAACAAAAAGTCCAAGTATTAAATTATGTATGGCTGCAACATGACACAGGGATCCAACTCTAATCAACAACAACAATGGCACTACATATTTGCAGAATAAATTCTAGTATTATGAGCTAATCACATAAAATCCATCTTCTTGTCTGTTCATAGTTCTCAGAATATGAAATCATTTCATCTAACTCTTTTGATTAAAAAGATGAACAGCTTCTCTCCTCTACCTGAGTTGTCCGACTGTTGCGGAGGGATTGAAGATAATCTCTGCTCCGTGCGTGCTGTACATGAACCAGTTGAGAGGGTGATGACGCCCGTAGCAAATGTTCACAGCAATCTTCCCAAACTGAGTCTGAAACACTCGATGGCCTGTATTTCCCTCCATGTAGTAGGTGGACTACGCATGTAAATCAGGACAGCAAAGAAAGAAAGAAAGAAAGAAAGAAAGATAAATTTTGAAATTCTAATTTTCATGCACTTTCTTCATTGACAACCACATGTAAGTAAAAAAAAAATGACAAATACAATAGCTAGAATAATAACACTGAGTTTCATAACAGAAGGGTCAGTTTATCAAAAGATGAACACAATGAACAGAAATCTTGAACATGCTCATTGATCCTTAAATATACAGAGGACATGGATGTAAACTGGTTGAAAGAACATATTTCGTAAGAATTACATCCATAAACTGGAACATAGGCCCATGAAACAAGCAGCCATTGAATTGTGGGAGTCCAGTGGTAGGAACCTTTAACTCAAAAATATCCATTTTTGGCTACACATAAACATCAGACAGGTGGGTCATCTACACACAGCCAGCTCTTAGAGTTGATTATCCTGGTTTGGATTTAGTCTATAGCAAATGAGGCTGTAGCATGAATGCATGTTGGACACAGCTTGGGGTTGTGTCAAGAGTGCATTGGCAGCTAACAGCAAACCCATATTAAATATAAGACCACCCACCCACTCTGAGGGTCCAGATGGGGCCATTTTCCTATAAATCCTCAATGTATGGCCATTTACATACAACAAAGCACCTTCCTGCTTGACAGAAATGTGCAGTCTGTTTTATTCCTGTCCTTGGTTTCCATGCTTAACATACTGTTCAGCTAATGAATGAGATGATGAACACGGTTCTTTTGACCTGGCCAGTGTCTGTTTGTTGGATGTGGACATTTACATGACGGTCAAATCCGGGGGGGTGGGCAGAGAATACTTAGGAAAGGAAGGTGACACTAGACATTAGGGTTATGGTTAGCCTGTTCTCCTCATTACAGGTGCCCCACAAAGGGAGAAGGCAAAAAAGTGAAACTAGGGAAAATGGCATCAATGTTTTTATGGTCTAGCTAAATATTTTGTCACAAGATAAAACAGACACCAGGCTGATTTAGGTCATAACCCAGGTTTGACCGAAGTTCTACAGTACATACTGCAGTTTGCTTTTGAAAACCAGTAAAAAAAAAAAAAAAAAAAGCTATCTTTGGAATACATGCCAGTTAAAAATTCTTTTTTGAGTCAAAAAAGAACAATGGTTGCCCAAGCAACCATTGTTGCATACCTCTCAGCATGACATGAAGATTTGAATCTCTCGAATATCTCCATCTCATTTTAGGGATGTGATTTAGTTACAAAGCATCTTTTTTGGGTTATTCGCTGCTAAAATTCAGAACAGCTACTCTGCATGTACTCGGTTATCTATTTCAGATCAGTTAGATCAGAACTTCGCTCTGACAGTCTGTCCACCCCCTGAGCGGCAGAAAAACAAACGAAGCAGCCCCACGACACTGACACTATAGCCAGTGTGCTATTTGATTCCAGCAGCCACAGTGGTGGTCATCTTCCAGGAAGAGTGGAGGATGTCTTTCCTGTGCTATAGATGAATCAGATGGAAGATTGCCACAGTGTGGGGTGGATCGATGGAACCAAACTGTGACTGAAACAGAGCTCAGCGGGAGAAAAATCAACCGTACTCTACCCCACCAAAAATAATCGCAGATGGAATGAGACAAATCTTCTTGAGACAAAACTACATAGAACCTCCAGAGTTACCCTGCATAAGCAATTCTAACGAATAGACGTATATGATTTAGATACGACTATGGGCTGGTTCCCAGGAAAATGATATAAACTAGGTTTGAACAAAGAAGGATTTTGATGGGGGAAGTCTCTGTCCAGAATGCAATCACGCTCCACAGGAGTCATTGTCTTTGAAATTTGTTCCATGTGCCTTACAAACAAAAAAGGCTTTTTTTTATTTCTGCAATACCGTTCCTTTGATATTAACAAGATAAGGTTTTTCTTCAAAAGACTGCTGATGTTGACTGCCATTAAAGCAATCCAATTCAGATCTCAGTTGGATACATATAGTGCACACAGGGCATCAGTATGATGGGGATTGATTGCTTGGTTACGGTGAAGACCCAGTAATTGGCTGAACACGACGAGAAAGCAGGCTGACCTCGTTGAAGTCTCCCACGCGTGGAATGTGGTTCTTCCGGCTCTTTCCCAGAACATTTCCAGCGTTTGACACCACCACTGCTGTGTTCCACAGCGTTCCACCGTGAATCTCATCGCGCTCCAAAATGGGTGAGATGACCACCATGTTGTATTTCTTTGCCAGCTGCAAATGAAAATGAGGAAATGTTGAGAATTTTAGGGCCAGTTTTCCCACAGACCACAGTCAATTCAGCTAAGATATAGAGAAGACCACAGACAATAATTTACAGACTTTACAAACTAAATAGCACGATGGGCCGACTTTTATGATTCATAAAATGCATTGCATCTGACGTCAGTCGAATAAGTTCCCTCCGCTGTGTGTGATTTTACGTGTGCTGACGTTACGTGCTGGAACGCTTGTCTCTCTCGGAGGCTGACTTGTCCCATTCCCCTTGACTGTGCTTAATGTTCTACTACATCCAGAAACAAATCAACAGGCACGTAACTGCAGCTGCTGTACGCCCAATATTTATGACACACTCAGAGCCCCCTAATGGAGCAGAAATGCCCCCATGCGCAAGACCATAGGGGAACAAAAAATACACTTGTATTATTCCACTGGACATGAGATCTCACACTTTCCCACTGCAACTGAATAAAACAGTGTATGCAGTATGACAGCAATATGACAAGCTGTGATTGATTCAATCATATAAATGCTTATATATATAAAAACTGTCCTTCAGATGGAAATGGCATGACAAAGCTAAGAGCAAAATGTGATGTACTCTAAAGAGCACTTCAGTGTTCAGAAGTTGTGCCACAAATAAGGCCTGAACAAGCAAATTCAGTTGTTAACCTCTGAAAATGTGACCTCTCACCTCCTGACAGAAACGTGTAGTGAAGCCATCCTCAGCAGATTCCGCAAACTCCGTCCAAGGATCCCTTTCTCTTGTACAGAAAGCAAACGGCATTGCTGTGGACCAGACAGCATGAGCAGTTACTACCATAGGGAATAATTTTATTTCATTTGCCTTGTTTAATGCAAGCCAAAGAAAGGTTTCCATTGTTAACAATCACAAAACAGCGCAGTAAAGTTGAATCTTAAATACCGACAAAGCCTCAGTGGCATTCTAGATATTCAAGAAGGTAAGACAATGTGAATGGAAAACCTCACTTTGGGTAAATACAAATTTAATCATACATTTTGTAATATGAAGGTACAGACAGCGTTCAGTGGACGATTATTCTAGGTGGAAATTGGTTGTCTTCTTCTCGAACATCTTGTAAAACTTGATATTCAATCTGTCTGCGATTGTTTGGCTACCCTTTTGAAATGTTCTCCACGAAAAAAAAAAATTCCTCGAACATTTCTATGACAACATCGGAAATGTAGCGGGCAAAAGTAGTGAGTCAGATTTCCCAAGGGGCGAGCGCTGCCGCGTTTGTCAGGGTTAGGGTTGGGGCGAAGGATTTGTTCCTGGGCAGGGGGAACCCATAGGGAGGCTGATGACCTCAGATATTCTATGGGAGTGTACCGCTGGAGCATGGGACCAACTTTTATCAGAGCACATCCATATTTTGCTCAGTAGCCAAAAGAAACACAGGAGCAGCGGGAGCTTCCAGAGGCGAGGAGGCAACGCTCACATGAAATTCAAAAGGTTTCAGCTAACGTAGCTACAAACGCACAGCACAATGCCAACTCCCTAAATCTTCCTAGCCTGTAATTGTCACTTGGGACAAATGACAGTAATAAGATAAGGAGCGCCATGGACTGATTTATATTTGTCTTGCATGCACGTGTTTGTATCTTCGTGAACTCACTCCAGGCTTCTTGGAAGCACACAATGTTTACTCCACACATAGCTGCCACCTCCACCATCTCTCCCACTCGTTTATGCAGGGCGGTAATCTATAAAAGGGGGCACAAAACTGTGTGAAAAAAAAAAAAAATCTCCGCATGAAATGTTAAGGATGTGAACAGCTGACTTAGATGGAACAACATCAATATTAGCCAAGAGATTGTGGTTTTGATGTGAGTGCACAGAGGTAGGGATCTGATATGACTAGACTTTGGTGAAACAAACATGAAAAACCACTTTGTTTTGATACAGTGGTTTTTCACTGTGATTGTGGTCTACATCTGCTTCAAGTTACGTCTGTTCTACACGCAGTAGAAATCCTACCCGGCCTGACCCACGGTCGCTAGGCATGTTTAATGATTCAGACATGTTCTGTTAAGCCGCACTGCAGTGTTCTTCCTTTCTCTCACCTGCTCCAGGACCGGGGCGTCTGTAGGAAGGACTATCTTGTTCTGAATGAGCCCAACCCGGGCTACCCTGGGTGGTCTGAGCTGTTCCGGGGATGCCTCAAACACATAACCCTGCAGGTCAAAGTCTCGCTCGAACGCTGCATCGACGGCGCTCTGGGGAAGGCTTAACTGCCTGAGAGAGAGAGAGAGAGACAGACACAATTCAGAGCTTAAACGGCAACGTGGTATACCATCTGAATTACACTGAACCACTCACTGACAACAAAAATTGTTTTATGCAGTTAATTCATAGATTGATCTGAGATTTGTTTGTGTGTTTCTTTGAAAAACAAACAAGCAAGCAAAAACTATGCATATAGAATAAGCATACCGAGACGTGACAGCATGCAACGCATCAGCACCGTCACATATTTTTCAGTTTCATTGGAAGGTCACTGTAACCATGAAATTATAATGGGGCCTGATGACCGCTAAGAAAGCCACTTACTGAAATTATCACAGGACATGACGCTGCCTGACCTGTGATTGACGTACTGTGGCCAAAGTTCACCGCTGGTTCATGAATGATTTACTCACAATGTCTCTGATTTCATAATTAAAATATGCAACAACTTAACTTGCTTTTGCGAACACAAACACTTATTACTGTAGTTTGTGGGATTTTCATCGGCATAAAATAATTACTTCGTAACACCTGACAAGAGCCAATGAAATCTACGTTGCCTAAATGCCTAGGTTTGAATTTATGTCTTCATGTTTGTATACTGTCTACGCCGCACTTCTTCGAAAAGAATGACTTCGTGTAACATGGGACTTGAAAATGGAAGTAAAGAGAGCACAAACGAAAGTTATGAAAGTTAACATGAGCTCTCACTTCCACACTTACTTGATGTCTTTTCCGTACAAAATTCGTCTGACTTCCTTGAGCTCTTCGTCAGGAAGATGCTTCTCCAGCGAAGATTCAAGCGATACAAACCCAGGCCCAGACATTTTATTATAGAATTTTTAATGCTGTGATTCTCCGCAGTGGTGTAGTTGCAGGACACGGCGTTTTGCACTGGAATCTTGTACGCCTTGCAGACCTCCCTCGTAAGCTATTGGTTGAAGACCACAATTTCTCCCTTTACCGTTTCTAACGGTTATGCAATCAACTCTCCACTTATTCTCCCACTCTGCTATATTGTGCACCAAGCAGAGATTTTTCATGTAGCTATAAAACTTTGCAGCTAAATCAAGGTAATTAAAATCCATTGGGGGATCACGGATTATGACATAAGTGCAAAAGATACATGTGTTAGAGGAGAACACTGGGTGTCGTCCGTCCATATGTGCCAAAGATACATTTCATGAATTCCAGTGTTATTCGCGTCTGGTTATGGATGATCGTAACTAACTTATCATTTCATACTTGCATGGCCTTAGTATGCATTTACATTTGCAAAACCTGTTAACAGTCCACAGAATAGCAAAACTAGCACAGTGATATGGAACTATAGCTTTATGCTGCAGTGTTCAGCTCCTAGGCGTTGTCACGACGCTCTTCTTATTGTTGGCGCCGCATTTGTTCTTGTTTTGAATGACACCTCCTTTTTTTAGGTGGGCTCCTTTCCTGTCCCGCTCCTTTATGGGGTTCGACAATTTTCTTAGGACCTCTACAAGACACGCACAGACCAACACGTGTCATCACACGCACAATTTTGGCAATTTTGTGCATGCCGAGGCACGTTGGGGCATATAAAACACACAAAAAAGGTAAAATGGATTGAAACACATGTACTGAAACGCTCAGAATCTAATGATAGCTTTTACAACCAGACAAAGGTACATGCCACTCTCTCTAAAAATGTAACAAGAATTACAATGATGAATTTGCATTTGCTTCAGTTATAAATCATAGTATCAGTAACTCGTTAAATCATAAATAAATCATAATATCATAACTTGTTAATACATGACATAATTTCAGATCTCCATTTCAAATCCTGGTTTTACTAGTAGGGGGCAATGATCACAACTCATAAATGTGACTGACGCGCCAGAATGGCGTTGTTAGCGACACAGTATACTGGGTAAACTTCTGTTGAAGAGAAACATGTTTCGATATTTGAAACAGATACTAATATGGCTAATATTTAGACATTATGTACCAGAGATTCCATACCTGCCAATTCAGGATGACTCCTTCCAAGGTCACTCAAGAGTGGATAATATTTGTGTCCGTCAGTACTATTGCTCCCTGTGGTAAACAAGACATCAGATATAACTGAATGTTAACATAAAATGGGGTCACTGACCCTCCCAAAATCCCTATGCCGCAAACTATAAAGGGCGGATTGCAACTAATGCTTTGACCCCAGACGTTGAGAGGAAGTGTGGAAAATATACAGAAAACAAATGTTAGATCTGGTAAACACACCCAGGGGGTATTTAGTATGAAAACTGCTAGAGACACAGAATAAACTGTTTTGAGCAATGGAATGCAACCGATCTGTTTATAGTATAAAAAATTGTTGCTGAGATGTAGCTACTGAGGAAAGTAGCTTTGACAGAAATTCTGGATAATTCTCTGATGTCTCAATGTGAATTTAGTGACATTAGGCCACGTCCTGTAAATTTTAACCTTGTTTTTCTTCCACAATCTAGTCCAATTTTCAGATTTAAAAAAATGAACTAAACATTTTTAGGTTATATTATCTTCCCTGCTGTGTTAATTCTGACGAGTGGTAAAACCTATAAAAATAAGAGATCCCAAAGAGAGATATGAGAGGAGTAGCAGGCGGAACAGGAGGACTTACGGGACACGCGTATCAGGATATAGATTTGTCTTTCTTTCAGCAGAGTGCTGGCCAAATGCACACTCTGTTCCTTCTCACTCAGGTTCACCAGTTCTCCAGTCTTATCCATCAGGTCCACACTTTCTATAGAATACACTCTACTCAGTTCAACTGAATTCACACTCTGAATTGGAAATTTAACCTATAACTCATCGTGGAAATTCCACAGAGATATTTAATTAATTCAGTAAAAACAACAAATTTGTGTTAATGCATGTCTTTAGCGTATCTCTTTTTCAGTAGTTTTGTCATTTGTAATATACGTAATGATTTAGTTTACAATAGTGGTTTGGTCCAGTCTGATCTTATGCCAGCCAGGTCACTCCCATGATGGGTGTTGAATTGATGTCAGTAACCACACAGAGCAAAAGCAAGATTTACAAACTACCTGTAGAATGAGAAACTCTACTGCTTCAATTAAGTGATAAGTACTTGCTAAGAGCAAATCGGTCATCGCTTCACACTTAAATAGGAAACATCAGTTGTTTTTTTTTATTATTATTATTATCATATGCAATTAATGAATCTTCAGTTTCAGAGATTAGAAACAATTAGCTGTTAGAAAGAGCTTATTGCCTCACTTAAACAGTAGAGTCTTTCAGTTTTAAGACGGTTTGTAAATTCTGTTCTAGCTCTACGTGTCCTCTCCAACATTTCTCATGATGGTTTAATTCATGTGCGAGAGCTGATGTGTTATACCTTGAGGATCAACGTTGCACTTCTCTTTCAAACACTGAATGAAGTTTGCGATCCTGCAGTTAAGGTTAAAAATCTCTCTTCTTCCCTCTGCATATAAACAAACAAAGTGGTCCGTTGCCAGTCTTAGAGTACAGGAAGGTATTGTCTCCTGAAATGCTCATATTACAGTGCACGAAAATAAATCATTTTAAATCTGATTATATTCAATTATTCGTCTGAACTAAATTCAATTTTGGAAATCAAGCTGTCCTGATCTCACCTCCAAACAGAACGGAGACAAACATCTTCCCTGGGTCCTTTATGAGTAAGACAAGTTTTGAGCAGTCATTCCACATGTGTGCTGTTAGTGGCCGTGCTGTAATGAACCTGTTCTGTGGATACACTGTCACAATAGGGGGTGTTAAATCAATGTTGTTGACTACAGCCATACTTAGTGACCAAGCCCCAGTTCACAAGGAACTCTTAAGGCCTCTTTATTGGATAAGAACACATGCACATTACACAAGGCACTGAGACGCTCTGAGCAATGTGCTTGGAACTGCTTGGAATTTTTTAAACTTTCTCTCTCCCTGTCTCTCTTTTTCTTTTACTCTCTCACTCACTCACTCACTGACTGACTCACACAAACGCACGCTCCCTCTCTTTCCCGTAAAAGAGAGGGGAAGCTGTGCTGTTTTATGTGGGTGTCTGGTCTTGTTTGTTTCCATGGAGTTGGTACACAGACAGACAAGTCCTCTGATTTTAAATACTTTTTTGTGGAACAGTGGCGTCTGCACAACGGTTTCAAGAATGATCACAGTCTTTTTTTTTTTTTTTTTTAAATTGCAGCTGTACCTCTACGTAGTGCTAAACCAATGCCGAACCATGTCACTGGAGTAGACAAGCTAAGAAAACTTGTTCCTCCCAAAGAAAATGCACATTCATTTACTGTATGCATTTTTATGAACTGTCAACATCAGATCTTGCTCTGATGCAAATTTTTTAAAAGTTCTGCCTCGTAAGTTGTTTTTCCGTATATATTTAAGGTTTGAATACACATTCATTTCCTTTGAATTTTCACTTCCAATCAGTTGGCCAATGAGAAATTCACTGAGGTATCTTTAGGGAAATTAAGAGATGGGAATTCGACATTTCACTTTGATCCTGTGCTTACATCCCGGGGTCATTTTCAAGTACGGAGAAAATGCATGTCATGTGTTATTCTTCATTTGCTATCACATCAACTGTGAGGACTAACATAATCACATCTGACAGTTTGCGTGTTAATTACTTGTCTGACCGTAGCTATTCTGAAAGTCCTATTCAGTACGCTAGGACAGGACAAAAGGCACAGGCTAATTGGCGTTTAGCTTGAATTTCACATCGAAAGAGAGAATCCATCCCTTCTTTCCAGATCTAATTATTCACCAGCAGTGTCAAGCCAATGATTAAAGCCCTAACAAGGTCCTTATATGATTGCGTGACGTGAGCAGCTATCTTGCTTTTGATGACCAGTTGAAGTTCCACTTCTCTGTATAACATAGTGGTCACTTTGAGGTCCAAATAACATTGGTCAGAAGTAGGGTTAGCATTTCTGAAGTACGAGCAAGACTTTATTGTATGAAAAGGCTGATACAAACAGAGGCAGAACCCAAAATCCCATAATTTCACAATTTTTCACAGTTTTTTTTCCACCCTGTTGAATGTATCATATGTAATGTCCTGTTGGCTGACTTTGGTCTTGAGGAGACAAGCTTTAGATCTCAAAACGTTACAGAAAATAATCTAGTGGCTAATGTTGCCTTTTCTCTCAAATCAAACTGGAAAGATACAAGGAGATAGGGCCCATTTCCCGTCACTTCCCCGTGTTTATCATTTTTATAGCATCGCTGTCAATACACGATGCTGTAAATCTGGAACAAGCCGCAGTCTCACAGAAAAATACAACAATAACAGCACCGTGACAACAGAAGGCTGAACATTTTGAGAAATTCTGACTCAGTTCCATCCCTGGAGATGGACGTATCCTCTTAAAATGTCTGCCACTGTTGTCTTGAGGATCCTCAACTAAAACATTATCCGCCTGTCAGACAGGGTGGTGTCTTCAATGTAAAATTTGATCTTGTTTATAGAATGTCTAATGTTCTTTATCTCCAGAGGTCCAAATAAATATTCACTTACTTGTTTTAAATGTTTATGGTAAAATCTGCAAGGCTCATTGCTGCTGAAGTTGGGGTTTCACTCTGAACTTGGCTTTATTTTCAAGGTAACTGTGTCACTTTCACTTATGAAGAGAGTGAATTGCTAAATAACTGTGGTCTTAAACACCCTATACAAGTCATAAATGCAGAAATAATTTGTGCGATTTGCGCTGTCTGATTCTGAGCTGCTAAATCTTCCTGCCTTCCAGCACCAGTTTCACACTTATTTTTGTAACAGTAATTAAATTAAAAAAAAAAAAAAAGAGTAGGCTTTGAAAGAATAAGGTCAGAAAACATTAGTGTAGTCCAGGTCATGGACAAATGATTATTGAACCATCTGTGCATTCTCCATTAAAATATATCACCGTCCATAACTTGTCTCAAGTGAGGAAACAGTACATTTGCCTAATTCAGGGACCATGAACAATACTGAACCATCACAGTATCCTAAAAAAAAATTAAATAAATAAATAAAACCCCACTGACTCCCATGCGTCACTGTGCACTGATGTGTCTTATTGAGATCAAGCCATGTAGCTCTGATGAAATTAGACACCTGATAAGAAATATTTCCACTGGCAGCCTGTGAGGCATAAAAGAATCAGTCATTGTCATTATTCACATCACTCACTGTTTAATAGATTAACCAGACCTCAGTACTTTTCAAACTTGATGGGTTGAATTAAGCTGAATTTAAGTGTAGATGGATACTTAGGGTAAACACAGGAAATGATCTTTCTTTGTCATGAGTTATAACTTTGGTGATCATTTTCAAAGGTGTTGGTGGATAAACTCCCTCAGAAACTTTTGCAACTTCCCATTAAGGACTTATGGGAGTCCTTAATGGGAAGTTGTGGGAACAGGCAAGATATCTCTTAACAGAGTAGACATCTGGATGAAAATGTAACACGAGAGATTATGTGAATTTTATTTATTTCAGATTAAGAATTAAGAATTGTATATCTTTATATGGCAATGCTTAGCCATACCCTCAAAAAAGAAGGCAGCCTAATGTAACCAGGAGGTTAGATCCAGTTTTATCACTTCTTTCCACATGACTATCGCAGCGAACAACTGTCCACATTTAGTATTCATGACTTTTTTCTTATTTTCAAAATTGCCTTATTCTGAATTAACCAAAGTGACTTTGAAGTGTTGCTAGCAGTGGCCGCGCCCTCCTATGCCATGTTTTATATGATGGTTTTACTCTCGTTAGCAAGGTGCTACTGCATATGGGATGTCTGGCCTACCGACAGACACAACAATGTGGTTACATGGCTCGCACAAAGCTGTCACATACCATTTACAGCCATGGAAACGTGCCCAACACTGTTGTAACCAGAATTCATTAGGGAGGCTGGCCTGAATAAGGAACATGGATATTAGAATTGCTTCCTTTTGTACTGAGACACAATGATCTTTTGTTGGCTAGCTATGCGTGATTCTATTTTTATTTTTTATCTCATGTCAATTCAGATTTTTTGGTGGACCAGGCAGTTTCAGTTTATGTGACATGGTAATGTTATCAGTTAGATTTTAGTTTTTCAAAAGAAAATAATAATAATAATAATAATACAAGTTCATTTAGAGCCCAATATCACTATTAATAGTCTCAAAGGGATTTACATGTCTGTAACAAAGTCAAATCAAAATGATATTATCCATAAGTTGGAGAAAATAGATAAGTCTTTAGTTTGATTTTAAAGTTATGAAGTTATGAAGATGACCCAATAGTGAGTCAGACAGATTCACAGTCTCCCTTCTTTAAACAATATTTTCGTAAATAATTACAATGTAACGGATTTATAATTTCGACTGGCTCGATATCATGTCAAACACAGCCAGGAAGGAAAAAAAAAAAAAAAAAAAAGATCTCAGAGCATCTCTGGAGTTTTACTGGTGCTGTAGCATGGCAACCTGAAATCATTTGGGAATTTTGGAAAAGGGTGGGAAAAGAAACAGAGCGAAGGTTCGTAGGACCCTACAGCGTGTGATAGTGGCCATAAGCCCGAGAGAAAGAATCTCCTGGGATAGCCACTCCATGTTCTCTAAATTTCCTCCTTCCCTGGATGAAAGCCATAGTCATTCACAGGCCGTCTTTACCACTTAAGTTTGAATGGCTTACAGCTGAGAGACATTCCTTTGGCGTCTCTACAAGTACAGTGAGAAGTTTTCTTATATTTATTGTGACTTTCAGTTTCAACATTAACGATTACCCGGGTCGTTATTTTACCCGACTTCAGAGAACACGCACCATACAATTGAAAGTGTAAAAAAAAAAAAAACACATGAAAGTATACCATAAATATCACTTACTTCATGAACGTACAGTTTAATGAGACATAAACAGACATAAACATTGAGCAGCCTTTTACAATTTTCACAGACTGATTTGAGCATACAAAAAGGGGGAACAACCCCAAAAGAAAGGTGATGAGACAACAAAATAGTGATTAAATGGCAGATCTAAAAAAAAAAAAATGTTTTGAGAGTGTGTCATCTGAATGAGGGGAACAATAGTTTTTATTGAATCTGTTGAAATGATTGGATACCTAAATGTGGCCGAGTATTCAAGAGCCATATCCTACTGCAGTTAATGGAAGAGATAACAAACAGTTGATCAAACATAACAACGTTAAGCTGGAATGACAAATCTTCATTAGTCTGTAATCTGATGTCACAGAAACATGTTCATTTGCAATTCTTAAGAATAATTGAATTCTGTCCAAGCACTTTATTCAATAAAAGATCCATCTGTGCACAAGACATTTAATTCCACAAGGACCATGCACTGCCACCTGACCCATTTTCATCAATATCTTTATGTCAAGACCCATGTGCTTCCAGTACGGTGTCTGTCAGTGTCCCCTCTGACTCCCAGTGAAAAGGCAACCTGAACTGGTACAGCAATATGGATATAATATGGAAGAGAGCACAATGAGATACAGGGAATCTTCAGAACCATTTCTTCTTTTATATTTTGCGTCAGATACCATTAAGCATTTTCATAGTTTTTTTTCTTTTTTTTTTGGTTGTTATCAATATAAGCTCAACATGTACAATTAATTGCAAACCAGCCAGTTCAATGCACTTCTGATGCTCCCTGTTCTGTTAACCTCCCCATAATTATTCAAGCTTCTACACAGAAACATGACTTGGACTTTGGGTTTGTGTCTAAGTTACGGTGCAAACGCAGTGGTTGGCATCAGGGTATTTTCCAGCCCCTCAAGGTATATATGTTAATAGGAAATTAACATTTATGGATGTTATAGATGTTAGATGTGATAATAGAGGGTTCTTTTCCATTTGGGTCAAGCAAAACAGGAATATTGACCTGGTGGTTAATGCATTCTTATTTAGAATGCTCAGCCTTTGTCCTCAGAAATCAGGAGTGTGCATATTCAATGACCTCCAGACAAATTAATAAATAGAAACTGGTTGAAATACATTAACGTTATCAGGACACCTCGGTGAGTTCGGGACAGCGAGATATGTGTTTGTACAGAGCGGATTTAATGTGAACATGTGTCTCCCCCAGTCCTTTTCCATCTCTCACCTCTACTACTCCGGGGCCTCTTTTCGAAGAGCACGGAGCCTGTCCTCTAAGGAGGGCCTGTGGGTGTCTAAAAGGGTGGTCTGTTTTGTGTCTGTGTATACTTGTACCTGTTGAGGGCTGGTGTGTATCTTGACGTGAGCCTTCACAGACAGTTTGCTGTTCGTGACTCGGCTCACTACTTTCGCAGTTGCTACCGGCGCTGCTGCGGTCCGAGTAAAGTCCGTTCACCTTCACGCTGAAGGAGTCGGCCATGCTAGTGCGGGTTGAGGTTCTGCTACTGCTGCTGCTGCTCTGTAAAGGGTCCGTCCGGCCCAGGACGTGGTGCCTCACGATTTTGTGAAAGGTGTGGCGGAATTCTCGGATGCGGTAGGCGTAGATGAAAGGGTTGACCACCGAGTTGGCATGCGAAAGGATGATGGCCAGGTACATGATCCAGGCTGGCGGGCGTTGGCACTCGGTGCAAAAGAGAGTGAAGCAGTTAATGATATGCAACGGTAGCCAGCAGACGGCGAACAAGCCCACGATGATGGCCAACGACTTGGCCGCATGGATCTCCTTCTGCAGCACGGAGCGGGACTTGTGTTCTCCGCTCGGTACGGCCTTCAGCTTGATACGCTTGAGCTGATGGCGGGCCGCCATGAAAATCCTCAGGTAGATGGCCAGCATGAGCAGAAGGGGCACCAGAACACAGGTGAAGAAATTGAAGTAGACCATGTAGTCCATAACCACCACCGACTCAAACAGGCACTCCATCATACCTGGCGGGCAGCTGCTGTTTGATGAATTGGTATCATTCTTGCGGGTGTTGTGCCAGCCCAGCATGGGAGTTAGGCCGATGATTACTGAAAGCACCCAGCAGATAGCTATGATTCCTCTGGCTCTCTGGCCTGTTACTAGGCTGTTATACCTGATGGAAGAAAGAGAGGGATGATAAGGTTAATCATGAATGATCCAAATGAAAAAACTGTCTTTCTTCGCCAATGAGGCAAAATTCATCAAAAAAACAAACAATTAACTCAGACTATTAAATGCACTGTGATGTAATGTCACCGAACTCATGCTAGGAGAGTGAAATGTCATGAAAGCTGTCTTTAAACATGTTCATTACCCCCCTCAAACTGTTTCTGACTGTTTACAAATACACATACAATAGATAGCACAGGAAGCCTCCTAACAGAAGAAATCAATAAAATTTGATGGCATATGTACCGTGTCAGAAAGGCAGTCAAAACTGAGGAAACCCACTCATCCCTGATGTGAAACGTACGCTCTTAAAACAACCTCACCAAACTGCGCTGAGGAACCTATAACTCATTCACTCAAATCCTCCACGAACATTCTCTCCTCGGAATAATAATAACTTTTAAAAATGTCTGTTTGAAGACCATAGCTATTTTCAGAGCGTCTTATGGTCAGCGTGGGAGAACAGCTGAGTTCCTTGGCTTGCTTCTGTCACATTCTCAAGATGTTAAAGTTCAATGAGGAAAATCGAGAAAACATCTCAACCACCCCCCCACCCCCACCCCCACCCCCAGCCTCTGGGACGGACAGACAGCCCAACAGACAAGACACTGATGTAGAGACAGTCTCTTGTGCTTTCAACATCCTGCATAAGCTCCGGAATAATTTACTCCACAGCTCAGACGAGGTTGTCATCTGGATCCATACCGTCATGTATTTTAGTTAGAAGTCGTCAGACAGTAAACGCCAGGCCAAACAGTTACAATATAACTTCACACATAATTAAATTAATCAGGACACTGTTTGGTACAATCTGGCGCACCTAAGTGTAGATATCTAAGATTTAAAAACCAGGAGTCAGTGACTGTGGAGCTAGCACTGTGGTCTGTAGAAACGATTAGCTGACCTGTGTCTGAGCAAGCATGCCTCTTGGGAGGTGTTATATTCAGAAACAGAGATGTCAGGGACTGGATCTGTCCATTTGCATCTTTGACCAAAAGTTTACTCAAAAACAACATTAGCAGTAATTTGTTAGGGGGTAGTCATTTTTTAAAGGTCAGTACAGATTCGTAGAGATTAGACTGTAGAGCATGCTTCATTGTTCCTGGACAAACAAACTTAAGACATCTTTTCCATTTAGGGATCAGATTTCCTGCTGGCATTCTGACACAATCCAAATGATCTAAGACCGATATTTTTAGTGCCACACACTTTACATGGTAATCAAAATACATGGGCACGTGTCTGTGCACACACACGTGCACGCACACACGCACGCACACACACACACACACACACACCAATGTGAGTTCTCCAGATAACCTTTGTAGCTGAGGTGCTAAGGTACCATGAAGTCAAATCAGCATGTTTGAATATTATACTCACCTGAGAGGGATTTTGATGGCAATATAGCGGTCGATGGCTATTGCCAGTAGACTGAAGATGGAGCTCTGGGTCAGAACCAGCACGAAGCAGGCAATGAACAGGCAGCCATAGAACCTTGCGCAGAAACCCGTGCTAATCACTATGGAGAAAGGGATGGCGAGGACGCCCACGGCAATGTCGGCGACGGCCAGCGACACCACGAAAAAATTGGTGATGCTTTGGAGGTTGCTGTTGAGGGCAACAGCCCAACAGACTAAGACGTTGCCCAGGATGGACAGCAAGGCAATCAGCAGCTCCAGCAACATGTAAATGACGTTAGCGGCATCGCTCAGCATGGTGAGGCCACGGGGGAGTAGGGCCAATGCCTCGCCTCAACGTCCATAGCTGCGGCTCTGGCAGCGGCTAGCTCACCAAAGGCTAACTCAGCCCTGTTTTGAAGCCTGAGAGACCTTCTTCTTCCAGACACAAAGAGATGTCCTCTGCTTGTTGAAGGCCTGAGATAGGTCAGTGGAGAAGACACTGGTCACAAACTGTGGGAAAGCCTGTGGAGAATTGCCCGGTGTTATACTTTGGAGGCTAATTCACAGTTATAGGGTTTGAGGACTAATCCCTCTTCTTTAGGCTGGAAACAAGGTCCAAGACTCCTCACTGATCCATCACAACACAGGCAACCTAAGCAACGTCTGTTCTCTAAACTATGAGTGACTCCCACAAGGACTGTTGCATCCAAAAGTTTAGATTTAAGAAATTTTAGCAGTTTCTCAATTGGTTCTCCAGTGTCCACCCAGGTCAATCAACCCCCTGAGAGAATCAGTGCTCTCCAACGAATTCTGTCAAATCAGAAATTGCCCAGTGAGCTGATGTTCTACTGCTTGGTCCTGATGTCGCTTGCCCTTTGTCTCTCCCGTGACGTAGCGTCCCACTATGTTCCAAAAAATCCGGAGAGGCTGGAACATTGACAGGAAGCAATTATATGGATGTCAAACTCCTACAGATAAAGAATGGACGAGAACCCATTACACCACAAAAACAAACACTGTGTCAAGGAGGCAAATTAATGTATATATTTGACAGTAAAGGCGATTTCTGTGTGAAAAATAGCAACAATTGGATCCTCCCCCAACATTATTGTATCTACAGAAAAAAGTTCAGACTTGAAGGTGGATAAGGAGACACAAGGGGAACACCTTCTGCAGTTACATTCTTTTGTTGGCTGAGCATGTTGATGGGTAGTTACTGTGGGGAGCATAGATAATGTTATGTCCACTGCATTAGCAGGGCCAAGGGAAACTCTGATGTTTGCTCCATATGCTCCCTTGACTCTCCTCTAACAGTGTGATATTGACAGCGGAATGTTGAGTCTGTCCAGAGAAGGAATTCCGGTGTTATCAGACGGATCGTTGCCAAAAAAAAGTGAATTTTTCCTTATCGGCCGACGCGTTTTGTTGGCAACTTTAAAACCAACAAACGAAAGCAGGAAACTTCACAAAAAGACTCTCATTTCATGTGAGTTATGGCTCAGTTCACTTGATGTTATCTACAGAAACAGTGCTGTTGCAGTGTAGCCTTAACAGATACTGTGTGTGGTGTGCATCCTTGCTTTTTAACGTGCAAAGGGATGTATTGCGAGCCAAAGTAGAAGAAGAAGAAAAAAAAAAAAGCATGTTGTTTATCAAGGAAAAATTCCCACACTACAGAGGGAATTGATTCTACAGGTCACTCACCATTTGGAAAAGGAGAGATTGCAGCTGCATTGGAACACAATTTGTTACTCTTTAGTTTAACTCAGTATTTACTTTAGAAATCCAAAACAGTGGTGCGATATCTGAACAAAGGCATGAGAAAAATTATTTTCCTCTAAGTTTGAGAAAAATACGCATAAACTCATCTTATTTGGAGACGTTTTGAGAAATCTCAGTATGACTTTGGATTATACAGGCTATCGAGGATGTAAGCTGCTTTAGGAAACACAGACTCACTTTAAAATGGTTGTGCTCGAATAAATGGTGTGTAAAGTATGAAATTACTTGTTTTTCCAAAACACACTGCATCATTTAAAGCAGGCTGAAATCAGCATAGCAGAAAACTACTTTTTGATTGTGCGTGCAGGCTTTGTTTTAATGAATGAATACAATCAGAGAGGCCTTTTTCCCGAATGTCCACTTCTCATTGCTCTGTTTAAAATATTGTCAGTTACCCAAATTTTAGTATCTAATACACTACTATATGTTAAGCATATAACCCTGTGCTGGCAATAATAAGTATGTCACAGCAGAACAAGTGTGTCACTTAAAGATTAGAGGTGTGTTAGTGTTAAGACTTCAAGATCAGTGAGGAACACCCCTGGTGTGAATTGATATTAAACACACACCACATTGAGAGTTGAGGTTGCTTTTGATATTTCAGTTATGCTGTTTAACGTTCAGTGCCCAATCGTTTTTTTAATCCTTTGTGTGCACTGTTAGTCACAGAGCAGGTAAAGGTTTAAAAAAAAAAAGACAGAAGTATAATGGTACTCAAGAAAGTGATGATCTTCGATACATAAAAAGTTAACTTATTTTCCCTTGTGGAAAGGTAGTTATATATCTACACATTTACTGTTTGGTTATGTCTTCGTAGGTATTTTTTTAAAATTCATATCCATCTTAAAAAACAAAGCGAGTGAGGAGACATTATAACACAGGTCAGGTAACACCCAACTCAACAGTGGACCCTTGTGGTAAAATGACTGACAGAGAATTAAATCTCATATCTACTGCTTCTGCACCTGTTCTTAAGTGTGTGGAACTGAGAAAAGAGAAATAATAGATTAATTTTCATATTCGCAACACACACGCCCGCTGTGGTTTCCTGTTTCGTCCTCAGCACAATGACAGTACATCCCTATTGTGGATTACCCACAGGTATCACGTTACTTTTGAGAAAATCCAAAAAAACAAAACACCTAGGCGCTCTCATCAAATGTATTCCACATGCAGAAATGGGGATGAGTCCAGTCGAGACAGCTGTGCTTCAGCTGCGAAGATTGGAGACTGAAGGGTTTATAGGTGTTTTATACTCCTTTCCCTTGAACTGCGATGTCCAAGAGAGAAGCAAGGAAATAAAAAACAGAAAATACATCAAATTCCTGAGCTGGAACGCATAGGACCTGTGCAGGCTGCCATTTACGACAGTCTACAAATAGTGTGTGCGATCCCAAATATAGAAAAATATGGTTCGAAACATCCATATTTCACCGGTCTACAGAGTGTATTAAGGGCACTGAAGGTGAATTCACGATTATATATTTTTGACCACTATTGTCCAAATAAACAAATCTATTTAATGCCGCACTATGTGAATAATCTCTAATTAAATTAAAACCAGAATGAATCATTGTGATGTTTTTTTTTCTTTAAAGGACCACTTTAAGGATAATTAAGTAGGACAAACTTCATTTGAAGTGGAGGGCAACTAGGCCTACGTGATAAATCAAATCTGAGCTCATGGCATAGTAATGCAGTATTTTCTAAATCTGCAAGCACAAGGCACTCTGCAACCTAATTTTAGGTTTTAATTTATCCACTAAAGGTCAGGATATTACGACAGGATACAAAGACCGTGTGGTTTCTTTTTTCTTTTCTTTTTTTTAATATGGGTGGGGACTTTATTTATTTATTTAAAATGTATTTATTTGTTTATCCAATGTTGTCTAAATATTTGCTAGCAACTGAGCAGACGATTAAATCTACGAGGCTGTATTTCGTTCATCTGTAACCTTTGCAATGGTTGTGAGTAATTTTTCATTGTTACAGCGGGAATCATGTTTTCAAGGTTGTAATGAAATTAGTTACGTTTGACCCTAATCACATAAAAAAATACCCGTGACATACAGTAATTGCTCTTTCAAGGGCTAGGGGGGAACGGAACATCGAGACACAAAGAAATAAGCATGACAGATGTACCTCAGATTCACTGAGGAGACAGGTGAACAATGCACAGTAAGGTCTCCTACTTTTGAAATGAGGAACAAAGCGCGTCCTGAAACTTCATAATGTTATCCGTCTTCTTTTATCAGATCAGTCAGCTTAGTATTTTTGTTTGTTTCTTTCTTTTTTAATAGAGACGCGCCAGTCAAATGAAACAGGATGCAAAATTTGTTACTTTTTCAAAGGATACATTCTCATAGATCTATGTCATGAAAGGGAGTCTTAATGAATCTAGTCATTTTGCCATTGACAAAACTACTGAGAGGCAACTTATGTTTTATTCAGTACGAGGAGTATGAATGGTCTGCGACTTACCTTTTGACTTCAGCTGATGTGGTTTAACGTCAAAAAAAAAAAAAAGAAAAATTGAGAGATTGCTCAAAATATGTTGCTCTATGAGCCCTATAAACTCAAATACGACTACAGGACAGAGAATGTGATGTCATCTAAACAACAGATGTTCGCGAATTTAAGGTAAAAACAAACAAAAAACAAAAGTTCAAAACGTAGCGTCGTCTCTAACGTTATCCGAAATTCGCAAGGAAATTTGAATGCTTCACACGCTGGAATAATGAGTCGAGCTTCTTGCGGTCCCCAGAATCACAGAGACTGACGTTTTCACAGAAACATGCTCCAAGCCCGATCATACGCACTCGTAGGGAGATCCGACACGTACTATCCTCTTGAATGCGATCATGTGAATCAAGGCATTTTCTTATTTGTGAAAATGTAGTTGGCCAATCAAGTTCGGGAGACAAGCACTTCAGAGACCATGTGACAGCACTGTACTACTTGTTCACAAGCAGTTCACATTGTCAAGAGCATCGAAATGTTTGAGATATATATATATATATATATATTCTACTCTGATTTCTGGTCCTCTTTCTTCCTTAATTTCCTAATTAGCCATTCTACTCCAGCCATTTCATATGACAAATTACCTATTTAATTAAATTTCAGCACATTTTACCACGTGGATCACTCGCAAAAGCAACAGATCTCAATCATCATTTAAAATAATTTAATATCTAAACCAACAAGCACTCTTGAAGTGCAAAGGCTATACAGAGCTCCCAAAATTCCAAGCCTATTGTTATAGAAATACCCCTTATAACCTGGCATAGCAATGGTACAATGTGCATTGTCTTTAGACAGGATAACTCCCCATTGAGACCACACAGATACAAGACAACTGGGTTGATGTCTTTTATAGAATTACTATCACGCCGCTTCTCATTATTACACTGTATTTCCACGAGTTCTCCTGAGGTCAGTGGCACACAGCCAATAACCCAGTCATATTAAGGTTAATCTAAAGCCATTCACACATGCAAGAATGTAAAATCACTCAGTGTGTGAGACAACAGAGTCTTTATGTCTGAAAGCAAATGTAATTAACTGGTCATATTATGAATAAAACAACACACATTCCCCTCCATTTAATGACTGATGTCATAGTTTAAAATTAGAGATGCCCTAATCAGCCTGACCCTTGGCATTGCCAACCCTTTCCAAATGTGAACGCAAATGATGCATCTGATGAAATGCCAATTATAGCCCTTGTTCAGTTATCTACAAGTAATGTCTGCTGAGGCTATGACGTGTCACATTTTAGAACGCTGAATTGTCTGAAGAAATAATCACACTTTTATGACACAACCACATGTTTGTTTGTTTGGGTTTTTTTGTGATGTAGACCTTTAATATTTTTGAGCAGTTTAAATAGTCTTACATTAGATAATATTCGATCCAGAAACAGCTTTTATTTAACTGGTTTCCACTTTCATTGGAAACAAACCACTTTTAACCCTCTTTTCACATCTTGTGATCACAAAATTAAAAAAAAAAAACAACAACAAAAAACAAACAAAAAAAACAAAACGAGGTGAACAAAAGTCCTCTTTTCTACAATGATAAAGAACTGAAGACAGATGGAGAGTGAAAGCACTGAATGGAAACAAAAGAAACAACAATTATTAATTATTAGACACAATTATTAAACAAACAAACAAACAACATTAAAATATTCAAAAGGCAAAAAAAACCCCAAAACAAAACAAAGAGGCATATATATATATATATATATATATATATAGTCTTCTGGTACATTCACTGTGAGGTGATAAAAGGCTTGACTGAGTCCAACCTAACAACACTCTTAAGGCTGAAGTCTGTTTCTCCCTCAATAAGATGGAATCAAACCTCATTTTGTGGCCGGCATCTCAAGACAGCTACGAGAGTCACCCACACCAAAAGCCAATTTTAGCTACATTTTTTTTCCCCCCTGTTTTGTTTCGGTTTCATTTTTAATGTACTTGATTATACAGGCACAGAACAGACAAAATATTGAACATGTAGTCAGAACAAAGGGGACAATGACTAGTGAACAGATCACACACTCAGTTGTTGTAACCTAGAAACCTGAGCTGCACTCCGTCATCAACAAAAACACTACCCAGTTAGACTGAACTGGCTGTATAGCTTCAGATGTCTGGCAAAGGTGTTCTTTTACTGGTAGATCAAATCTGCATGGGATGCAATGCTGAAACCACACATTCGAAGGCAGTTCTGTTGAACTATAATCGTAAGATACACATTCATCGAGAGCCAGCGTTTAGACACACCGTAAACCTAGAACAGGGAGCTGGGGAGACCATAAGGAACGTAGGACAGACTCAAGGATTTTTCACTGAGCGAATATTTCAGCTCGCAACGATTAATCGAATTGCGCACGGCTCTTTTCGCTCCGATTTTGAAAAAAAAAAAAAAAAATACTACGCGAGTTGAACAGAAAGCTGCTTGTGATTTGGAAGCAGCCGGTGGGAAGGGGGACTTGGCAGATAGTCAGAGCTGTTTGTGCTTCTAAATATATGTGATATGTGAATTAAAACCTACTCACTTTCTGTACGGGGGGGGGGGGGGGGGGGGGGGGGGGGGGGGGGGGGAGCAGGCTACAGCTGCGTTTCGTACACCGCTAGGTTAGAAAAGACCACCTGGAATCCCACATCATGATTTCACACGGTAACATGTCTAACTCCTAGTTTTATAGACATGACGGGTAATTAAAGACAGATTCGCACGCAAGATGATTCAAGAGCAATTAACCTAAAAAAATGCAGCACTGTTTTTAGAGTTGGTCTATTTTTTTTTTTTACTGAGATGACTCAATTATCCATAGCTTATGTGGTCAACAGAAAAACGGCAAATGCGGAAAATCAACGAAACCGGCAAATTTCTCACGTCTCATTTGGTCAATATGAAACTCGATTTCTGTTCATATAAATCTTGTTGTTTATCGGTTTGGTAACGTTTTAAGGATAATACACACACATGCACACGTTCACACACAATCTTGCATGCTATTCAAGAGTCAGACGACATAAAAAGGGAAAAAAAAAAAAGTCAACATACTGGCACAGAGAGTAAGTCAGTGCAAAGAAATCTTCACTCACAAAGAAAAAGAACAAGAACTAAACACACTAACTGATTATGGAAGAGCTTCTAAACATTCACAACATTGTGCTTCAGATAAATTCAACTGAACTATATTATATATTTCTACAAAATATATATATATATATATATATATATATATATATATATATATATATATATATATATTTATATTTTAAAAATATATGATTAAATATGACGGAGAGTTTTTTAATGTTGTTGCCACGGTTTTGAGAAATACACCATTCGTGGTCAAGCATGGGCATATGGTCTCTTTTGAACTGGTGCCTCTGAATCAAAGTTCCTTTAAAACTTGCCAAACGTCATCCTTTTTTTTTGTGTTCTTATAAAGGGAATATTTTTAGGAATGTGTTTTAGGAATGACACTGAAATCTATCACCAGCATTGATACAGAAACAATGCCTATAATTCCTGTGTGTGCGTGTGTGTGTGTGTGTGTATGTATATATATGTATACACACACACACATACATACATACATACACACACACACACACACACACACACACACACACACACACAATAAATGACTATCAGATTTGAACATTTTGATGAGAGACTGCTGTCAGAAAATGGTCAATGAAGAAGTAAGGACCATTAAAAAGGACTTCAAAGAAAATCAAAATAAAACAAAGCAAAAAAAAACCAAAAAAAAAACATACTTTCTGGGCTTTAAACTTGAGGCATCACACTGTTCTGAGAGAGATCATGATCCAGCTTACTAATATAAAAGATATTAGATGAATGTTTGCTGCACTGGGGTGGTTCCTCCAACCCATGTATCTTGATAACTGTCAAGTTTAATAGCATGGTCATCAGTAATAATGCATTTTGATTGGCTCAATACTTATGCAATAGGCAGCTTATGATAGGTTGACACCTTATGATGTATATAGCTATTAAATACCATCTACAATCTTACGTGCTCCTCAACAATCTTCCTTAAAAACATAAGAAGGTGAATACAGTATTGGACTCCATGTCATATGATCCGTATAAGGACAATTTAAAGGTTTCTTCAGCAAACTGTTTCACTCAGGCACTGTACTGGGCACCTACACCCACCCTTAGTGTAGGATGACATAAAGGATTCAGTGTTTGTTTGTTTGTTTGTCTCTTTCTTGAGTTCTCCATTCATTCCTGTATCATCATGGGTCAGATTGAACATCTGCAAGATATGTTTGGCTCAGTTGTCTGCTTCTGAAACGTACATCATGGCGCAGACAGACAATTTTAGGGGGAAAGGCACAGGAGTTAGTGTTTGGTTTTCTCACAGTGAACGAGAAAGAGAGAGAGAGAGAGAGAGAGAGAGAGAGAAATAAAGAGACGAAGAGAGCTACGGTGATGATGTGGGTACAAAGCTCATATCTGCCTCTTCACAGAGCCTGAGGGCCAAGCAAGATGAGGTCCAAAAAAAAAAAATGCTATTAAAAGAGAAAAGAAGAAAAAAAAGAAAGAAAAAAAGAACGGAGCAGCATGGAACCAGTTCTGAAGAAACGGTGGACTGTTCATTAGATGGTCAAGAATGAGGAAAAGCCAATCTTCAAGTAGAGCTGAAATATTAAAAAAAAGCTTGTCTGAAACCAGAACGTGGAAGTCCAATCAAAATGCTGAGTTCAGGAGGAGGAATCATTTAAACAGGAAGCTTTTTATCATTCATTCTGAGTCTGTAGTTGAGTTGTTGTATCTCTGCTGTTGGTCCCTTTTCCAAAAGTACTGAAAAACCCAGTGTGTGTTAATGTGGGCTGAGCTGTAGGCTTGGCTAGGACGTGGGGTTCAGGAGATGCACTGAGCTGGATGGAATGGTTTTGGGAGAGCCACTGCTGTACACACATGGTGGTGGGCTCAGGTCTCAAAGTACTTGTAAATGGCAGTGACGTACATCATGACGCTTTGCCAGTCAGGCCTCTCTGTGTGCACCATTTCATTGATGTCCTGAGAGAAGAGGAGAGGAGAGGAGAGGAGAGGAGAGGAGAGGAGAGGAGAGAAGAGAAGAGAAGAGAAGAGAAGAGAAGAGAAGAGAAGAGAAGAGAAGAGAAGAGAAGAGAAGAGTATTTCTTTCGTTAGAGATTTCATTTTTTTAAGGGAAATGCTGCTATGACTCTGAGTGACCTGATAACACATAGTCCTTCTCATCCTACATTAGACAGACACAATGAGCACTAAACAAACGGTCAGTGTGTACACACATACACTCTACATAGGATCAATAAAACACAAAGAGTCAATACACACAGCCTGGATACTGTATTCTCTCTTTACATACTGACTGAATCCAACATACTGTTCACAAACAAAGATATGATATGCATCATTTTACGAGCGGCATTCTTAACCGAATGGATCAGGTGGTGTATGGAGTTCATTTGGGCATGCTAGCTTATGACGTTGTCTTGAGGTTAAGGTCTGTGATACAGAGAAGATTTTGCCTGAAACATTTCATTAATGACAATCTAGTCATTCATTTTTCTTCTTTCTTTTAAATTTTCAGAAGCAAAGTGAAGCTTATTTCAAAATGGCAAAATAACAGGCTTTTAATAGGTCTCATTCCAAATCCTGCAGTTTAATATTGTTGCAGTGACATGAATGTGCTTCATATTGTTAAGGTGGATAAAAATAGCTCTGAACTCAAGCAATCCTATACGTTGTGCTAAAAATAAGAATGAGGCTCGTTGTCTACAGAAACATTTCCCGGTTTCACTTGCTATCAGCGCTTCACACAGGATGGGAGGGGAAAATGCTCCCATCAAAAAAAAAAAAAAAAATCACCACTTTAAACCTATGTTGTTTCTCTTTCTGCATTTTTCTCTGTCTTCCTTCTTTATCTTCCTCCACCCCGACCTCACTTTAACTCTCCTGTCAGCAAGCGTATGCACATTAGAGCCCATAGAGCAATGCCGGGTCTCAGACCACATTAAAGGGCTGGCTGAAGCCATAATATACAGGAGGTTTGGTATTTAAATGGAGCGATCGTATCGCTCCAAAAAGACGGAGGGAAAAAAAGTATTGTGTTTATGTAAGACTGTTACCAAAGTGGATTTAATGCCCACGCTCTCCGCAGCTTGGAAGGCCAGGGTGAAATTGCGTCTCTGAAAGGGGAGAACAGCGCGTGAGATCATAGAAACGGTATCATTCATTACATTGACGACAGTGTCCCCCCCCCCCCCCCCCCCCCAACCACACTTTGCCGGTCTTGGACTTATACGGTCAACAGAACAACGGCCGTCAATAAGACAACGCTGAAATTCCTCGCAATAGCGCGAGAGGGTTTATATTGAAATGTTCTTGATGCAATGTACTTGCCTTGTCCTGACTGTTCAGCTCCTGGTAAGGTATATGGGCTGGCAGGTAAGTGTGGAGGACGGCGCAGAATGCCAGCCCGTCGTTCCAGCTACTGCTGAAGTTGGTTATGTCAATGTTCTTTGGAGAGAAAGAACCGGAGAACCTCAATGAGCCAGAGAACAGAGCAAGAGACAGAGCAAGAGCCCTGGCTACCTGCTCTACTACATTCAAGGTCTGTTGTTATTATAATTATGTGTAATGCAGTGTTTTTTTGAGGATTGGAAATAAGGATGTGCATCATTATCAGACTCAGCGCAGCCCAAAGTTCCTTTAGGGGAGAGCTTAATAACTGATTGAAACCAGGCAAGGAAACCCATATGTGAGTGATGTGATTTGGGTGGTGTGTTTATAGGGGGAGATGCAGCTTGTCTCTGGATGATATCAGAACTGCACCCTGTCTACTTTAATGGTAATCAGACAAACATTTACGCGCACTGCTTACAAGCACATGTTATCCAAGCAACATCTCTCATCTCTGCATCATTGAAATGCACACAACTTTCTTTTTTCTTTTTTGAAAGCCAGACTCAAACTGTTCCGTTCGAAATGGAAACGGAAATGACTTTCACTGGTTAGGCACAGATATTAAAGCCGCCTCCACTATACTGACCTCCTCCGACACAGAAAGTATTCAAGGTCACGACCTGCTTTTTCTTTCGCTCTCCGCTTCCCTCTTTATCCTCTCCACTGTCTTTTACTTTCTCCTCCACGTGTGAGAAACCGTTTAAGGCAGCCTTGCCCAATTCAGAAGCCTCACCGACAAAAAATGATTTTTGCACGAGCCACGTGCTAATCTAGCTAGTTTTCCCACTGATTGTGTGCATTATAAACAGAGTGTAACCCTAACATTAATAATAACGAGTTGTTCAGCTGGATGAGGGTAGGGCGCAATGATAGACTGTGATGCGACTTAAAATGAACGTCTGGTTACGAACTTGAGAGCAGGGGAACGAGACACTGCACAAAAAGCATATTCCCATAGTCCCACTTTCGGACTGGGGCGGGGGATGTGTGGTTTAAATAGCTGCGACATAGCTACGTGCCTTGTGAACCAGGGGTTGAATATCACGGATCTCATTTGTGCAACACATTAATTCTCATTTTTGGTGTGTCTGTCTAACTGGATAATGTAACACTGATCTGAGAGCTGTGTATGTCTGTGTGTTTGTCTAACTGGATAATGTAACACTGATCTGAGAGCTGTCTTTGTCTATGTGTCTGTCTAAGTGGATAATGTAGGTAAGACTGATCTGAGAGCTGTGTATGTCGATGTGTCTGTCTAACTGGATAATGTAACACTGATTTGAGAGCTGTCTTTGTCTATGTGTCTGTCTAACTTGATAATGTAGGTAACACTGATCTGAGAGCTGTGTATGTCTGTGTGTCTGTCTAACTGGGGAGGAGGCACAGCTGATAAAGCCACTATCTCCTTCTGTCTAGGTCCCCGGGGGGAGGGAAATGAATCAAAGACATGGGAGAAAATTCAGCAATGACATATGAGAGACAGGGCTAGTGTGATATCCCAAAGTTAAGCAAGTGTGAGGCAATATTCCAACAGCATCTGTGGCTATGTTTCTTTTCGAAGGCTGTGGTTCACTTCTCTTTGTTATCTATGTTTGCAGTATTTATTGTGCTTTGTATGTGCCGAGGGTTTCGCAATACAAAAATCGTGCATTATTGAAGACCTGTGTGAAATCTGCTGGACTTCCTGGTGAGGACCTCGATAACCCGTGACCATGACAACCAATCAACGGGTTTCCTGGATCTGAAGGGCCACTTTCAATAGGTCCAATATGAGTGATTCATCCATTATCAGAGCGTGGCTAACAGCCAGCGCCATCCCTGTCACATCAGCTGTAAAATGTAGCATTAAATTAATGTCAGATCTAAAGTGGATTGATGATTAGTCCACTTCTGTGTTAGTCTGTATTATCGATGACGCTCTGAGATCAAAGTCGAGTCGAGGATTGTGGATCAGAATGAGGAACCTGTTGTCCTAAAAGATTAGAGGGCTGATAAGGAATGAGATGTATGCCGTAGTTAACTCTATGCACAGATGTGTGTAAAGTGGCCCTTACACTGAAGAGAAAACAAACCTGATAACCCTCCGTTTTCTTCTGACACCACCTCAGCAAAGCGTTTCTCTTCGAGCCGCCGTATTCCCGAGCCAGGGCCGACAGAGGGTCTTTTCTCTCCTCACTGGGGTAACACACACACACACACACACACACAAACACACACACACAAACACACACACACAGACATATACACATACACACAGATAGACAGACAGATAGACAGACGCACACACAAACGCGCGCGAACACACACGTGCACACACACACACACACACACACACACACACACACACACACACACACATACATACACATACACACAGATAGACAGACAGATAGACAGACACACACACACACACGCGCGAACACACACGTGCACACACACACATACAAAGATACAATGGAACTTCAGTCCTGGACCTGATTGGATTATTGTAACATGTGGGCTGTCTTGGGTACCGACATGTCCAGGTTTACAAGAAATGGGTAAAATACAGAAATACAGTGTCTGCTATGGACCATGCAGAGCTGTCTCCATTATGAATCACGGACTACTCTGCGCTCAGGAATGTCTCAAGGTGACGCATCAGGGGCGAGGGAGCCTTTACCGGAGGCGGCTTCGTGCCGTGACTGAGGCCGTGGGAGTTGAGGAGGACAGGGAGAGAGGTGCGGTTCCTGAACCCATGGCCATTAGAGAGGAGCTTGGCCCGCTGTCTGGAGCGCTGATCTCCCTCTTAATGTCTTCACTGCTCCTACGAGAGACTGAGACAGAGAGAAGAGAGGAAGAAGAGACAGCAAGAGAGAGAGAGAGAGAGAGAGAGAGGGGGCGGGGAGAGAGAGAGAGAGAGAGAGGGGGAGAGAGAGAGAGAGGGAGAGAGAGAGAGAGAGAGAGAGAGAGAGCGAGAGAGGGAGAGAGAGAGAGAGGGAGAGAGAGGGAGAGGGAGAGGGAGAGAGAGAGAGAGAGAGGGAGAGAGAGAGGGAGAGAGAGAGAGAGGGAGAAGGAGAGGAATAAGCTAGAGAAGTCGGTTCTTCAGAATTTTCAAGAACAGGTGAAAAACAAAGACATGAAAATTTGAACCTTAAAGCATGACTTTTACATTAAGCTGATTCACCTGAAATTGACTTTGAGGAATCGATATTGGAGACTCTCTGGAGTGCAGAGGCAGGCCGACTACCATTTGCTGTGCGGAGTAAATGTTCTGCTGGAGAGAGAGAGAGAGAGAGAGAGAAGTGAAACAACATGATAGGTCCAAACAATACATTCACACCATCTCTGTCACAAATTCATTATAAATTAACTGCAACAAGATTGATTTTTTTGTTGTTGTTGTTGTATGTATCATGGTTGTCTCATCATTTCACTGATTGACAGACAGATTGACAAATCGACAGCTAGACTGACGTCTTAAAGTACTGTTTTCACAGCCTTTTCGTAAGAATCTTCAATTGTGACGCCTCAGGAACATGAATGGAAGTTGTGTTTTTTTTTTTTTTTTTTTTTTTGAAGTTCCAGCAGCTGGTAACTCTCTGTCCAATCATAACAGAGCGCGTACCATGGAACTACATAAGGGTTCCCCGTAAGCAACCAATCAATCTGAAAACAAGTCAAACAAAGGAAGGCTATGTCCACTCAAGCACGTTTCTGAGTACACACACACGCATGCGCGCGCAAACACACCCCCACATCCTCTGCTGGAAGTTTTTTGTGGTTCTAATTAAAACTATAAATGGGGTTGGCGGGTGGGTGGGGGTCTGTGACACATTTGTAAAACCTTGGCTCGTTTCCATCTGACTCAAATGAGTTCACTGAAAGTTCAACAGACCCTTGAAATGCTGAATTAAGAGATTTAAAAAAAAAAAAAACAACACAAAAAGAAAAAAAAAAAAAAGGAGCCGTGACCCCTTGTCACAGTGTCTCTGAATATTCCACACATATTCCTCCGTGACCTGACACCGCAAATCAACACGTCACAGTAAGAATGGTTAACAGTATGAAAAAAAAACACATGGGGAAAGGTATGAACTGAGCTGTCACAGTGAATAGCTGGCTAAACCTGAGCGTAATGAGTTGTAGCAAGAACAACCATTAAAATGTCGCCCGGTTTAAGGTACGAGATGTACCAGAGACTGCAACTGTGAGAGAGTCTGGAACAAAGCAAATCCATGCCGCATACCCACCTGGCATGCTTATGTCTGTGTAACTGGGCCTCTTGTCTGCCAGAGAGGATAGAGGCTTGGTCGTGGAAATGGGACCAGTGATAGAGTGTCTCTGTGTTAAACAAACAAACAAACAAATAAACAAACAAACAAACAAACAAACAAAAAACTTCCATTTCTGCTCGGTAACGACGCAAACACAACTTTTAGAGCACGAAGGAATCGACCACTATCTTTGAAAGCTTTGACACTAAAAGTTCGGGCATGTGGAGGTAAAGCGTGGAGATTTCGCTTATTAAGCGAAACATCGATTAAGAGACGATGTTTCATTTACGTTTCGTTTTTTTTTTTTGGACATCAAACGATTTTTTTTTTTCTCTAGCCTATGTTATTTCTCTCAAGGCACAATGGAAACCATGTGGACAAAATGACAGATGGGATCCTCATGGAGGGAGGTACCCATTGTACTAATGTTCGTTTGTAACTCTTGCAATAACCGAACTGTACCATCACTCATAAACACGCACACGGTCATCCTAGCCGGTGTCTCTATCGCTGATCTTCACCTTTTAATGTAAAAGCCAACAAAGAAACGATAGGGTTGCAACAAGCTGAACATCTTTCACATCACAGATGACCAGCTTTTATGGTCCTTTTTAATGGTGTTTTTTATGAGTATTCCCGCAGGTCCACAAAACCAATGAAACCGATAACTCTTTTAACTCTTTTCATTTCTAAGTGCTCACTGGCTCTTCTTCAGCCAAGAGTTGTTGCTAGAACCCTAGTCTTTGTCTCAGAACATGAGGCAAAGATGTGTACAACTGTCCAGCCTTCTGGAGAGAGTGAGAGTTAGACAGACAGACAGACAGATAGATTGACAGACATACAGACAGACACACAGATGGACAGCGAAGCAGAAAAAAAAAAAGACAGATGGATAGACTGACAGATAGACAGATAAATAAATAGATAGCTAGATAAACAGATAGACAGATGGGGACAGAGTCTGTTCCTCCTGTCAGGGTAACACCGAAGGGACGTGTCCTCATGTACCTTGGTAATACTGTAAATATTTTATGTACAGTGTCACAGCCCATACCTTTAACGACTTCCCTGTCATTCTCCACCCAGCATTTACTGTGACTTCTCATCAACATTTTAAAGACAAATATAGCACAGGGGTGGAGAGAGCGAATGACTACCCAGAACCCTCTCTGGTTCTGCCAGGAGGTTCCTGCATAGGAGGTTCTGCACGAGCGCTTTGACAGTTGGGCGACCTGAACCATCATATGTTTGCCCTTCGCGTCTTTTTTTATTTATTTTTTTTCCCCCTGCATTGTAAACGGGGATGAGGAACTGTCAGAGAAAAAAAGAATAGAATAATAACAGAGGACTGACAGATTACAGAAACAAGCGTGTTGAGAAAACACTGTCTCCATGATGCTAGAACAGCTCCATACTCAGAGGAAAGAGCGTACCCCTGGCCTACACGCACAAAAAGTCCACAAACAACGCATTACAGTACTGTTAATTCCAGACGCCACTGAAACACCTTCAAGACACAGAGAAAGACTGAGCCATATCTTCTAAGAGGTACAAAAAATTTAAAAAAAAAAAAAAAAAAAAAAGTGTTGAGATTCTAGGAGGACCATTTTGCTGGAGCTGGTTATTATAGGGGGCGGCTGAGTGAAAGCGAACCCCTCTGCCCTGTTACCTGTATGGGTGAGACGGCAGCGGCCGGTGGGGTTTTCATGGGGCTTGGACTCAGGGGCGTGCGGGGTAAAGCCGTCGCTGTCGTCGTGTTAGCGACGGCAGCGGCGGCAGCAGCGGCGGCGGCAGCATTGGGTACCGGTCCTGTGATCGACAAAAAAAGAGGACGCAGCCGGCAACGTCAGTCCAGTGGGAGTTTTACAGTTTAGATTCATTTAAAAACGTGCCGTTATTCAAATGAATTTCACATTCATTCAGCGTTACATTCAACCTTAAAACTGATCAGGTGAGTACAGACTAAACAGCAAATCTGTTAGTTCTGATGTTCAGTGCGTCAGATGGAGCTGACTTCATATTTCACAGGTATTTCAAATCACAACTGTTTATGAGATATGTTTATAACTACATATGAGAAGGCGAGAAACTAGAGAGTGCTGATTCAAATTGTTTGCGAAAAATGGACTATATGTGTGCACTGTACAGAATTCTTAAGAGTTTATCCACCACTGGTAAATGTGCTACTTGAGAATGAATGGAGAGTGATTTTCCTGAGTTTGGTTCAGTGTTGAGTTTGCTTTTTATAGGGAGTCTGAGGGAGATGATGTGTGGGCATACCCTGCGAGGCGCTGTCAAAGCTCTTGATGAGGGTTTTGACAGTAGGGGAGGGTTCAGAGGAGGTGGAGGACCGTCGACTCAAGCCCATGCCTTGTCTCAAAGCAGCCAAGTCCCTCTCCACAGCGTTCATGTAGTTATATACACGCCCGCGCTCTTCATCCTGCCTGCAATACACACGACATATCACACACACACACAGACACCCACACAGACACCCACAAACAGGCCTGCCTCTGCCGAAACCGTACGGTTATACGTGTATTTCTGCTGTTTATCATATTTACAGCACACACATAAACGATAATAAAAATACACGCATGCCAAATATGTCTACTGTTTTCATGCAGCTACAGGATTAATATGTACACGCTTCGTCCTTTGCATTACACACACACACACACACACACACACACACAGTCAGGTCCCTCTCTGTTGCGTTCACACAGATGCACACATCTGCTCTTCCTCCAGCCTCTGATTCACACACAGAAACACACACACAGTCCGACACACAGCCAAGCCCCATTCTATCTACACCCACGTATTGCTTTACCTCCTTCAAAACAAAGACATTTGGGTCGTTCTCTGTTAGGGTTCAAATAGTTATACACACATCTATATTCTTCAGCTGTTCTACAACAGAAATACACATCGACAGTACTTGTTGTTGGTGAAAGGAAAAAAAATGCAGTAAAAAAAAACATACTTGCGGTTTTTGACTTCGTCGAGCTCTTTGCCCAGTTTCTCGTTCTTCTCCTGAGCTTCGTGAAGCCGGCGACGCAGGTCTCCAATCTCCTCCTGTGCTTCCGACTTGATGTCATTAGCGATGACGACGGCCGTCTGGAGGTCGGCCTGAAACTGACGCCACTCTGCAGACTCCTCCTGAACGTCCAAACATATTTCAGCACGCTAAATCGAGCATTCAAACCAGCCTAAAACTCAACAGCCAGCACACATCAATCTACTCTAGTATAATCTTTCAATATCACTTTCAGGTTGTGTCCTTGAACCACAAGGCTCACTAACTTAAATATGATCACATACTGAAGTTCTCGCCTTGACTCATAATCATTACAGTACTGACTAATCAATGAATTACTGTCATAGTTTACTGCACTGGTCTTCCACTGGGTTTTACTTTTTGATCCTAATTGAAGAGGAAGTCAAGGAAAGGCAAAACCGGCTATGTCGCAAACAGGCAGAGGGCCTCTGATGACATAAGTGGATAAATCTGGACATCCTGAGGGTAAACATGAAACAGACAACGCTTTTCTATCTCGGGTTAAGGAAGGAGAATGTCCTCAGAGGAGGTCAGAGACTCTGGTGTTCCTCCACTCACCCTGAGTCTACGGTGCAACGTCTTAATCTCTCTCTCCATATCATGCTTCTGTTCCTGGAGCTTCTTCACAGAGTCTGACACATGCACACGCACACACACGTACACACACGTACACACACACGCACGCGCACACACACACACAGATGCAGACACAGACACAGACACAGTCACAGACACACATATACACACACACACACACACACACACACACACAGACAGACACACACACACACAGACACACACAGAAAGCACATGTGAATACAAAAGAAGAGAAGTTCACATGAGTAACAGGAAGATCCATAGATTGGGCCTATGCGTCTTCTCAGTAATGCAACGGAAAAAACCTCTCTTGCGTCATTCAGCTGCAAAAGTAAACTGAACTCACGGATGGATGGAAAAATTGCGAGCCTACATTCATAAGTAGATATGGCAGTGAGTCGATTACAGCGGAGATAATATTTTGTAACAGAGGTTAATGTCAGCAAGTAAAAGTCAGCGAATAATCAAAATAACATAAAAAAGCTTTACAATAAATGTAGTAACAATAAAACAATGATCTTAGTGTTCTTTCTAGTGTGTGTGTGTGTGTGTGTGTGTGTGTGAGGTACATACTGGTTAAGAGTAAAATCAACAATCAATATAGCTTAAGCACACTGCTCTTCATTATGTTTTAATAAGTGCTGACAAGCTGTTGAGTGCCACTTGTCAACAGTGTAAGTAGATTCCTCTTGAAGCTGTTCTGTCTCTCAATTAGTGCCATCTTGTGGACATGTGTGACATAACGCAATTGAAACCTGTTGGCCCTTGAAATCTAAAATAACAGCAGTGGCATTTCACAGACTGAAGATTTATGGGTATGATTCTCGTAACTTGTCACTCATCACCCACTTAGCACCTGAATGTACAAGTTCCTGTCTTGAAGTTAGTTCCTCCTTAGTAAGGTGGTGAGTATCCCTGCCTGTCATGGGAGACCAAGGTTCGGTTCCCCCGACGAGGAGCAGTAATAGCTTGGGCAGCCCTGGATTAGAGATTAGAGAACCTTGTGACCGAAGGGTCGCTGGTTCAGTTCCCTAGACCGACATCCATGGCTGTGTGCCCTCTTGAGCAAGGCACTTAAGCCCAACTGCCCCCCAGATGCAAGGAATGCTGACTCCTGCGTCTGGTGTGTGTGTGCTCACTGGTGGGTAAGGATGGGTTAAATGCAGAGGACGAATTCGCTGCTCGTTGTTCACGGTGTGTGTGTGTGTGTGCAATCGTTGGGATTCTAAATTTAGCAGCCCCCTATCCAGTGCAAGCCTCTGGATCACCTCCTCAAACCTGAGTTCCAGAGAACACAGAAAAGCACATTTTTTTTCCCCCACTCACTCTCCAGGTCACTGATGATTAGGTTGTCGTGCAGTTTGACAGCGCGGTGCTGTTCCACCTCGTCCTCCAGCTCGAAGATGGTTTCCTTCATGTCTGCGATCTCCGTCTCTTTCTCCTGCATGTCTCCGCGTTGCTTCTCCAGAACGCGCTTCTGCTCGGCCAGCTCCTTCTGCACCTCGCTCTGGAAGTCACGGTACTCCCTATCCAGCTGAGGTATGGGATAAAATACCTTGCATCATATACAAACTCAAGACACAGAACCCTACTTGTGCTGTTAACATCCATACAGCATGTTATTGATGTTTAAATAATGATTATTCAGTCGCAAAGGTCGCACTATACAAATTGCAATATAACAGAAGAGTGTGGTATTGTCACATTTTCAAATCTGGGCATTTCTGTAAATATTTTCACAGTACACATTTGCGTACAGTTATGACCATTAAACTGGAATCCTCTACCTAATGGGTTAAAGTCGACTTTCAATGCTGATATTTATAAATATAAATATAAATATGTGTTATTTTATAACTGCCATTCTTATTTCTAATAGTGCAAGAGGAGCTCACCTTGCTGAGCGTGTCCTGTAGGCGTCCAACCTCGGTACGAGCATGTGACAGTTCATCCTCTAGCTTAGCCGCTTTGCCCTCTGCCTCCTCTTTGTCTAGCCGCACGGCCTCTAGCAGTTGCCGGATGTCACTCTTATCACCGGCGTTGTGGATGGAATAGAGCTCAGCCACTTTTTGCCTCTCCTGTTCCAGCTGGGCTCGACATCGACTCAGCTCGGCCTGGTCGGCGTTCAACACCACGCGGCACTCGTCCAGCGCTGCCGCCACCGCCGCCCGTTCCTGCCGCTCTGCATCCACCAGTCGCTCCATGTGGTGGTTACGATCTTTGAGAGCGGCAATGACGCCTTGCGCTTCGGCATTGTCCTGCTCGGCCATCTTGAGAGTGTTGCTGAGGTGCTGTTGCACACCTAGCAGCTGCTCGCGCTCAAAGCGTGCACTTTCGGCCAACTCAACGTAACGCTGTTCAAGCTCTAGGTAACGGCCGCTGCGGATGTCCTCGTCCACGCTGTAGGCCACTCCGCGTTCATCCAGTAGCGAACGCAGGTACTCGATCTGACGGCCGCACTGTTCCAGCTTGTCGCTCTGCTGGCAAAGCGAGTCCATGAGAATGACCTTTTCCTCACCCAGCCGTTCGTTCTCGCCGTTCAGTTCCTGGGTGATCTGCTGGAGGTCGGCAAGCTCCTGCAGTGTGGCCTGCAGCTCCTCCGCTGTGCTGTGCTGGTTTTCCTCCATCTGATGGATTCGCTCCGTCAGACAGGCCACGGACACCTCGCTGGCGTTGCCGCTGCTGCCCTTCCGAGAGCGCTCACGGCTCGGGGCTGCCCCGCCACCCTCTGACTCAGAGGAGGATGAAGAACCTGAGGGGGCATCTAAGGCGTCGTCACTGGAGGTGACAGCATGGTACACCTCACTCGACTCACTGTCCAGATTGTCTGTGGAGCCGCTCCGCTGGCCTCCTGTCAGGAGATCTTCCATGGAGCCGGGAGCAGAACCTTCCATGGAGGAGGCCAAGGGTGCACTACAGTCATTGTGGCCCCCACTGGTCCCTAGACTAGAGGGGTCAGGACTGGTGGAAAGATAGCCAAAAATCTTCTCTGCACCATCAAGTCTCTGCTCCAGGGAGAAGCCCAGCGCGTTGAGGCGGTCCTTCAGCATGCGGTTCTCATTCTTCAGAAGGTTGAGCTCTCCACGGATGGCCTGGTTCTGCTCCTGCAGGAGCAGTAAGGTGGACTCCACGTCGGCTGCTGTGATAGCACCCGATACCTCCCTCTCTGGTGGCCTTTCCTCCACTTCCTCTTCCTATTTGTTTGAAAACAACAGAGTTACATATCCGTCATCAACTCCATCTCTGTTCTACCATGAACTTGCTCATCTTGTTCAGTTTTCAACTCCAGGTCTTATTCATGCAAACTCCCCAAATATATATGACAAAACATATCAAAACCACTGAAATGTTTTGTTGACAGGGGATCTATGACATTTAGATCCAGTTGTATATTTAGATATCAATGCTCTAATCCAGTGCTACGGAAGAGTTACCTCAGGGAGACCCAACTGGACACGCATATCTCTCAGCTCCCCTCGTAACTGCAGGATCTCTACGTCCTTGCTCTTGGCCAGACCCAGTAAATCTTTCACTTTGGCTTCCAGGGCCACTTTATCGCTCAGCTGCCCATCAGATCTGGACTTGCTCATGCGGCTCTCGGGATCTGACGTCAGGGTCTGTCCTCGAGAACGCTTGGGTAGTGCCCCATCGGCTGTGCCCGCTGATGAGAGCTTCTTATTGGATGAGGTTCTCGAAGTCCGAAGGCGGTCCCTTGAGGAGTTTGTCTCTTTAGTGGAGGTCGAGGATGATGGCCGTTTGGCAGTAGAGGCTTCCCAGGGAAAACAATACAGATCAATTAAAATCTCAGTCAAATCCCATCAACTCATCTGGTGTCTTTGACAGGCACTACCTACGCCATAACATTACACTAGTGGATGTCACGAGGTCTGTAATGACGTAGCATCGGTACTACAGATTTAGACAGACATACCTATCGTGGGTTTTGCCTTGCTGTCAGGGTTGATGGTGCCTGTAGCATTTGATGAGCTGTGCTTTTTGCTCTTGGCCACGGTGTTGTTGGTTGCTGCAGTGCCTCCTACCATGGCGGCTAGAAGATCATCATTGCTTTTCACCTAGTTGGTAGAACAGAAAAAATAACAGATTTGCTTTTTTTCTAAGAATTTGTTCATATTTGTTTTTTTTAACAAAAAACCCCAAATAAAACCCATAGTTCTGATATCATTCTTTGACTGAGACTCAACTATATTACATAGCTTCATTTTGAGTTTAACTGACAGAGCTGTATCTATCAGAGACAAGTCCTTGGTATAAGTAATTGATTACCTTAGACAGTGGAGCTGAGGTGGAGGCTTTGGCTGCAGTTTTGGCCACAGGTCCTGCGGTGACCCCTTCACCTTTGCCTCCTCCACTCGCTGCCTTACTCACCGCCGCCTTGCCTGCTTTCTTCATACTGGGTTCCCTGCTGCCGATACATCTACAGCTCAGTCTGCGCAAGTCATTACAATTCAGAGGAATTAGGGAAAAATAAAAGAGAACAAACCCCATGTTAGCAGCATGAGCACAAAAAGACATCATATTCAAAGACCCTGAGGAGGCAACACCTCTACTGGGAACCAAACTACACGTTTACTTCAGAAAGAACGTTCTCTCAGCTTCTTTTTGGGGGTTATATAGTCCTCCAAACTTTCTTCTATATTTTGGTTCTACTTGAACTTTAGGGGAGCTTTTCTAAACAGACCACAGACTGCTGGAAGTCCTCAAGGGGAAGGCAACTAAATCTAGAGAACGGTCCCAGTTTTTGACAATTTAAGTAAGCCATACTAATGTGACACAACGTTTATGGTATTGCGATCTGATATGCTGATGAAGGAGAAAGCATAGAGTTCATGCTAAAACAGACTGGGGATAAAAATGATCCGCGTTTCAGATTTGCACCCTGATGCCTGCTGATCTCCACCAGATGGCAGACATTATCACATTTACATTTCAAAACTGAACTTTTTGGTAAGTGCCAGATTAGATGACAGAGATCCAGACTCAAAACAAATGTGTTTCAGTTACACGCACAGAGAGCGAGCCATGACTTTGACCGTTTAATGTCAATCTGTGAAAGAAAAAAGCATTTCTTTCCAACAAAATATCTGTCTAGATCTATACATCTATCACGATAAATTAATGGCACTGTCTGTTGAACTACATATTCACGCTGTCTTACTACAGCCATACTCTGCATAGACGTTTGCTGTGTGGGGTACTTTCATTCATTCATTCGTTTTCCAAACCGCTTATCCTAATTAGGGTCGTGGGGTGCTGGAGCCTATCCTAGTGCTCATTGGGTGAAAGGCGAGGGAAACACCCTGAACAGGTCACCAGTCCATTGCAGTGTGCGGGGCACTGCTACTCAATATAGAGAGACGAAAATCATTGCCTTAAAAGGCAGTGGGGCCAGGGAGATGTTCAAACAGACCATAACTGTTCAGTAGTCATCAGTGCAATGACAGAAATGCACCAAACCTGGCCTCACTGTAGACAAATATCCACATCCTGAGCAGCTGTAATGTTTCTAAAATCCAGTATTTTATCGGACTCATTTCCTGACTTGTTTTCAATTCATTATAAAGCGATCCCGGGAGTCAAAGGTGAGAGCGACATCTAAGAATAACATTGCATTCAGCTACTCAGACATTCTAATTTAAGCAGAGTGAACAGAGCATCTAATTATTTTTCTCAGGACTGTGTCAGATTATAAAGGTCTTGGCTATCAACACTGTTTGGATTCTGCTGGAGTGGTTGGCTGGGTGGGGGTGGGGGGTGTGCACATCCGCTGAAGAATATTAGCGTTGCCTCATACCTCATTCCTGACTCTCGAAGCAGTCAGGCACTATCTCGCTGGTAAACTAAGTTAATTATGGGAAACCGATCAAGCCAATCTATACAAATGCTAATTTAGGAAACCGCCAGGGCCATCAGCATTTTACATTTTACTGCATATGTACTGGAGGGAGGATCTATTTAAAAAAAAAAAGAAAAAAAAAAAAAAAGAAAGAAAAAAAAAAGTAACTGCAATTTTCCATCAGGAAGACTACACATGGAGGAGAGCCTTCCTCGTCCTCCTCCTCCTCCCTTTCTGCACTTGTTTTTGGAGGTTTCAGATCTTTCCAGAGCTTTCTTTAATAGTTCCCCGTTGTCCTATCTGGCCTCACTCGCAGTGAGGCAGAGGGCTCCCTCCTACTCTCTCTCTCTCTCTCTCTCTCTCTCTCTCTTTTGGAGAGAAAATAAGACCTTAATATCTTTCAGCTGCTGCAGCACAAACTCCAGACTCACTGATGTGAAGCTTTTGCCTATTCGCAGACCCCCCACCGAAATATGCCCAGTGTACACATTCCCAAGAAGGGAGAGGTTCAAAGACAGCCAACAGTCATTAGAGAACATGAGGAGTGTGCTTTACGAGTATGGTTTAGGTGAGCTAGAGCCGTTAAAATGCCTCTATAACTCTTTACATTGAGCAGGGGCAGTCACTGTGGGTTTGACAAGCAAATATATAGGTTCCTATTATATAAACCCAAGTCTGAAGTGTCTGCACAAGTCATACCTAGAAGTTCTACAGTTCAAGTGCAGATGCAGTGTTTTCATTCCCTTACTGTTCCTTTGACCAAACAATTTGGCCAAATCTTCCTTCAGAGCCATGATTAGAGAGTGTAGCCTGTTTTTTTGTGTTTGTTTAAGCATTTGTTGTATGGAACAGTGAAAACCATTGAGGAAAAAGATTCTGTGAGAGCTTTCAGAGTTGGCCCAGTCAGGAAAGAAAGTGTATGTTTGCATGCATCAAGTTATCCTCCAACTGACCCTTGTACGGTTCTGGGTGTTGACAGGGGCTCTCAACACATCCCTGGAAGCACTTACATGTGAGTCAAAGAGAAGCAACACACACATACCCATGTGCGCACACACACACACACGAGCGCGCGCTTCCACTCTTTCTGAAAGGGGGTGGGTTGGAAGCCTGGCCCCTACAAAGGCAATAAGTAGGACAAAGTTCTAATCCAACTCCTCAGCCTTTTCTGAGCTGTCATTCTAGAATGTTCCATATGAGATCATCATATGAGGTATGCACTGTATGCTTAGTCTGCCACCTGCTGTTCCAAAAAAAAAAAAAAAAAGGCGCCAATGAGGTCATCTAACAGGACTATGAAATCAAGCGTGGGCATAACCAATAAAATTACATTTACAGGCATATTCATTTCATTGCAAGATGCTTACGAAAAAAGGGGAAGGATAATTCTGGTCAGGACTGGCATTACGACAGAGGGAATTTAAGCGAAGAGCAGTTGGATCCAGGAAAAGGGTGGATCTTGTCTCCGAGGAGTGAATGACGCAAAAAGGGTTAGCTTACTACAAGTCAACATGATCAATACTGCTTTAGAACTGGCAAAGTCTCGGTCTCTTGCTCCTGTTTCTCATAACACTGCAATAATCTTCTCTTTCCCGGATGACGACCCCTTCAGTTTTTATTTTTCTGACTGAACCCAACACGGGCAGATGTTTTTCACAGCCCAATATGAATGACCTTTACAAGCTCTCTAAAAGACGGACGGCAGTGTGCTGCAACTGAGTAAAAAGGCTAGAGAAGCTTCACTGTCATCAAAATGTTCTACAGGACAAATTAAAGAGCGTGATCACGAACTGTCAGCTTTATTTTTTCGAGTGGTCCAAACAGTGCATTCTCTGATAGACTGCTGACTGGGGTGGCACTGTTTGTTTAGAGAGTCCTCTTCATCAAAGCATGATGGGAGTCTTGGAGACTTGCCCAGACTGGTCAGCAAGACCATTAGACTTTGTGTTTGTGCAACCTTGTGGGAAGAGAGAGAGAGAGAGAGAGAGAGAGGCTGGATACAAATCCATACAATCGTAACCTCTCTCTTTTCTGAGTGCGAGGTCACTTCCTCTTCATAACAGCTTCTTCCTGTTGTGGCGCCCTGAGAAATCCTAAATGGGACTTGTGTGTGTGTGTGTGTGTTTTAATGTGTCCAATGTGACCGAGGAGGAGACATAAAGGCACCGGTGTATTAAAAAAAAGCATATAGCCTGCAGACCCTGACATCTGACCTCAAGGTTTTTAGGGAAAAAAAAACAATAACTGTGTAGACAGGTAGTATCCACTCCCTAATCAGTTTTGCCAAATAAAGTTGACAGGTTATGCATCTGAGAAATATTCTTAGAAGCACTATTACAATAAAAAAACGTCATGTAGCTGAATATTGGGAGTAAGTGTTTGCTTTAAAGTCGTCACATACTTGATGCAACAGAGTGAGATATATGAATAACTATTCAGAAGTTCAAAATTTTAAAATAATGATTCCATACTCTGAGGGCTAGGGTATTTTACAAGGACTTGACTAATTTACAAAAACATGCGGACACGCTTCAAGTTTTTAAGACAGCTCTGAAAGTTCAGTGGGCCCTTAAGAGCATAACTCTCATCTGAAACCTCTAGCCTAATACAAACTCCTACTATGTTGTCGTCATAGAAACACAAAGTGAAATCTATGGGGCACAGTGGGTGAGTAAAAATGAGGTACAAGGCTCTACTAAATCTAGACTTAATGATTCATAGAGGGACTTTTTTTTTCTCAGGCTAATGAATAAACTCTCAGTAGTGGGTCTACACAACTCTCCTTTTCATATCTCCAGACACCAATGAGAAAAAGTTTTCTACAGTCCAAATCAAATCCCCCAGAACATTATCTATCTACTTTTCCTTTTTTCAAACTGCCAAAACACATATATACACAAGCAGATGATCTCCCATGTCTTCAGCTCGAGGAATGTGTTTTGTTTGGAGAACTTGATTTTTCCAGATTTTTTCACTTGGGGTAACTTTCCTCCTCATGGAAGACTGCACAAACAGGCTGTAATTCCTATTGCATAAGTCACATTCCCGGGAACAGGACATCACAGCTGTAAAATATCGCTGAAGCTGAGATATTCTTTCCTTTCTGGAAAAATAATGGGAACGGAGGGTAAAGGCCAGACTTAAGCCGGAGAGGACTGGGGAGAGACGCTTCAACAGAGGTGGACAGATCTATTTTAATAAAATATACACAAGTAATTTTATCAGTAAATCTGGGAGCATTGAATCAAATAAAAAAAAAAAACCAAGCGCTTAAATCCCATGGTTTAAGTTTCACGACAATCCGAAAACAGCCACTTGACAGAAATCGTGCGAAGGATCAATCACAGCCCGGCAAATGGAAGAGGTCTGACAGTCTCTATTGACAGCTCATATGCTGCTGTTTCAGGACACCTAGTCATAGGTTACTTATCCAAGAGTCGGCAGTCTTCTCAACTTGGTAATTGAGGACAGCTTACTATTTCTGATCTGTTACAAATCAATCTAGCAACTAGTTATTTGGGGTAACGATATAACCTCATCGCAAGTTTCGGGTAACATCAGCTAAGCACCTATCTTGTCTGTTGGAATGGGGTGTTTTGGTTTGGTTAGTTAACTATATTTGCTAATAGGAATAGCTGACGTTAGCTAGCTTCAGCTAGCTTGGCAGCAAGTCTGTTCCCGGTTTCTTCACACGGTACGCGTAAGATAATAACTAAATGCCAGCGCGATGGTTCCAGAAGTCAGTAAGTTGCGTTAAAACGCGGAGAGGGCGTATCGCGTCTTATGAACATAACGACGCACTTTAACGATGGTCTCTGTAGCTGGCTAACCACGGGTATAAGCTAACCAAAGCGCTAATGTTGGCTAGCTAACCAGTGTCCAATGCCTGGGTTCTAACGATAGCCGCTACGGATGGAGAGTATCTCGGAATCTTACCTTGGCTTCCTGCTCCTCACTCAGATAGCCAAGCTAGTTGAATAAAAGCCTTCTGCGTGAGGATCAGAGATGAATCTGACAAATATTCCAGTATTTAGAGTCATGTGGCATCGCTTCCATATATCCCATGTATTTCAGTTGTCATTTTATTATCGTGGGCGGACGCTTCAAACTGTTTCCCAGGCAGCTCCAAACACTGTGTAGTTTGACTGACTATAGATATATTCCTACTAGATCAGCACCCTCGCTGGCCTCGCCTCCACTGATCTGTTAGTGGGCTGTGCAGACGAAATTTTTATCTCATGACAAAATAATATTCCCAGTACAGTAGTGTTCCCTTCCCTTTTTTTTTTTTTTTAAAGGCATACAGTGATTTTCTCATGTTTTTAATTACTGGATGATATTAAATAAAAAAAAAGATCTCAAAATAAATACATTCTCTTTTTATCTCTACCACGCTTAAAACTTCAGTTCTCTTTTCATCCTCGACATAAACTTCATTTAAACTTTGTTTAATTTGGTCTCATTTTTGAAATGCCTGTACAGTGTTTGTAATTGTACTGTTATTTTAAAAAGCTGCAGATATATATTGTCCAGTGGTTTCCACCTGATTTAAATAAATAAATGGATATGTGTACAGAGCAGATAACCCCCCCCCCCCCCACACACACACACACACACACACACACAAAAGCAAACTAAACCAAAACAAAAACAGTCTAAAGTTTGAACATCTGTTCATCTGGTAACTGGAATTAAATTTAAAGATTTAAGAAAACTAAAAGTAAAATCTTGTGTCAAACAGAAAATTGCCAAGTCTGATCGGTTTGAAACATTTATTATTTTGTACATATTGCTCCTACATTTTTTATATTATCGTGTAACCTTCTTACATACACATTTTTCTGTGCAGTGTTGTATAGTTGTAGAAATGAAAAACAAAGAATTTGTTATTGTTTGGAGGAGAGCAACCCCCAAGGAGAAGAGTCCTGAATGAAGCCCATTGTGCGCCTCAGTTTTGCAGGGGGAGCTGGGGGGTGGGTGGGGTGGGGGGTGGGTAAAATAATCTCACTCTGGAAGTCTGAATATATCTTGGCTATCAGCTAGATAAATAAGTCTACATCTTCGACAAAGCTTCGGATGTCTTGAGAGGGAAACGTGGGGATGCAGTATCCGAATTCCAAGTCCACCTTGACCCATCTCCTCAAGTCACTGCTCAGCTATTGTAAAACATGCTTTAAATTTCCTGTCATTGTGAGATGCAATGTTTCTCAACAAACAATGCCAATAGGTACAGCATGAGCTCTTCAGAGACCAGCCAGTTAAAGAGAGAGAGAGAGAGAGAGAGAAATCCAGTGAAGGCTACTGGTGGCAATACCTGCATGAACACAGTCCTTGAATTAAACAGGACCAGTTGAAACACAGCCAATTCTCTGGAACGATCAGAGAATACAAGTGCAAACGTCCTGAAAAACGACTTATGAACAACTGATTAACTGTCAGTCTGTACAACTAATACAACCGATTTTTTCTGAATTTGTCATTATTTGCTTATATGAACAAATACGCGATGGATTAAACATAATAATCTTCATCGGGTGACGTGCTCTACTCTGCAATATACAGTGGAATCAGTTTCGACAGTAATGACAGAGAAATGCATCTCTGAGAGTAGTGCCAAATAAAAAAAAAGAAAAAAAAAATCAAAATCAACATGCCTGCATGTTATATGAAACTACAGATAACCGCCCTCTTATTAGTCATATACAACATAAAAACAATCTCTCCTAGCAATAAAGTGAACAACTCAGACATTTTCTTTAAACAGGAGAAGACATTGGCACAGTTCAGGATTGCAAACTGCCCCTAAAATGACATATATCGGATTAGAACTGAAAATAGAAATGTTACAGAATAGTATTTGATACAATATGGAACTATATATATATATATATGATGATGATTGTGCTAATGACCTAAGTATTGCTTGTACGCAGTTTGACATTGTACACAGTACTGAGAAGCTTGATACCATCATATTAGAAGTATATGTACATAACAGCACATTCCCATTGAAACACTGTAGGTATCTTATGACAGAATTAGTACAGTTGACACTATTTCCTCTAATAAGACAATTTACCATGAAGCATGACATGTCTCATGGTACGGTATTTGACCAGTGAGAAGTATTACAGAGAGCTAATTGAGTCAAAGCCACTACAAGAGAGTGCAATTATTCACCTTCTTTTCTGCATATATGATCTTCAAATACTGTATGGATCAAAATTCATTGTGACAGAAGCCCAAAATCAGAAAAAAAGCAACAGAAAAGTTCTGCTCAAACGACAACTAACATCATTCTTTGCTTACAGATGACATTAAGCATAGAAAAATTCAAATAAAGAAAAAAAAAAAGGAATGTCATTTTTTTGAGAAAGACAGAATCCAACAGCCATGTTGTAAACCATTCGCTAATACTCAAGAGGGTGAAGACTGTTTATATGTGTTATAGCTCATTCTCCCTTGCAAGAACCGTGTTTTCTATAGTTACTCTGGTCAGCTGTAAGTCATCAAACCTACACTGACCAATCTCACCTCTACCTTCTCACCAAATGTGTCAGAAAGAGGCCCTTTCAAAATTTTGGTCCATGTCAGGATTTGTGTGTTTCAGATGTTTCCAAAGTCATTCGCTGCTGGATCACATCAATCACAGTGAACCAGTGGTCAGACTTGAGTTGGTCATGGAAAACTGGAATGTGGGATTTGAAAACACTGACCAGAAGTGGAACGGGGAAACATATGTGCATTGGAAGCACACTATTTGTTTTATATATATATATATATATATATATATATATATATATATATATATGCACACACACAATGTCTGATACTGCGACTTTGTAAGATCTTGGCACCCAAAATCTGAGCTTTTTATCATTACGGATTAATTTTTAAATTTAAGACCGAACAGTTTAGTTGCTAACAATTGCAAGTTAAATAAAAATATTTAGATTTCCCATAAAAATCAACAAATAATAGTGCAGAATATCTCCTCAAGTGATACATATTTCTTTCCAGCACAAACAGATTCAGCACAAACAGAACATTTCTCGACTGATGGGCTAAAGCAATGATCTTGGCTTCAGTTGCATGAGGCCACTACTCAAGATTGCAATGTGTTGTTGGCGCCCTCTGGTGATCACAGATTGCAACTCCTCTTCGCAACGGTCTACATCAGACAGACTGCACTTCAAAAAACTGCACAAAATCTGTCCTCTGGAAAGTGACTCTGACGTTGAAGTGTATGTGCCCCGTCTATACCTCTGTTGAAAAGAGCATGCTCTGCCTCTTGCTGTCAGGAGTTGGAATTGTTTCCAGCTGAAGGAAATACAGTAAAACCTGGACCTATGCAGAAAAAACAGAAGCAACAGAAAAAATAAAATATGAGACAGGTGTTTTTTTTTTTTTAGAGAGAAACTAAGCATATAAGCATATTAACGCACAGACATATGGTAAGTACTATGCTAGACAGCCCCAGCAAACACAATGAACAACCAAAACGACTTTATCTTAATACCCCACAATACCTGAGACATGACCTCGAGTGACCAGCTGTCACTCATGGAGATGGCCTGCGTGGGATTGGCTGGGATCTTGCTGTCTTTCTCTGACGGGCGGAGGAGGGTGGGACCAAACACGGTGGCAAGGTTGTGGAAGGACATTTTGTTGATGCTCTCATTCTCAGCGACCCTTGTAACACAAATATAAAATGATTTAATCCACATGAAAATAAGACCAGGCTCTATAACTGTACCGTAGTGCCTGAATAATTAGAATATAATATATATTTTTTGAAACATTACGAATACCATGAACGATGACTGACCCCGTCGCTGAATTTGCACATGCTAAAAAATGCCACCTAAGTCAGTAAGTCCGGCATATAATATGTAAAGAATTGCAAGGATCAGCACCTCTTAAGATGATCCAGCAGAAACAGAAAGGTAAGAAGGTTGGGTTCTGGCAGAGACAGCAGCAGGTTTAGCATACAGCTCTCCTTGGCAACACTGTCTGACAAAGCTAAAAAGGAAAGACCCACATACTGGTAAAAAAATAAATATACCATTCCAGACAGAAATAGTTCACTGAAAAAAGGGAAGGCCTAAAGAAATGCTTAGTCATTTAAAGACTCAAAAAAAAAAAAGATTTATGAGGGAGATTGAAAAAAAAAATAAACCCTTAAAATAGTTAATTATGGTAGGCAGAAGAAGGACCCGGAAAATGACTGACCGACGCCTCCGGTGAAGTTGGGGTACAGTTCATCGGTGAACAGTGGTTCGGGAAGCTCTCTGAAGTAGAGCTTAAGCGTTCCGGCGATGGCGTTCACGTCCATCTCACTCATCATCACAGACACGTCTTTGTTGTCTGAGGGCCGTGACAAAAACGAGAGGTGAGCTGAGTGATTTGACGAATGTTACGGGACTAGTTTCAAAAGATAAGGATCAAGACTAGCCCCGGACTATTTTCAGTGGAGAAACTCCAGAGAGCAGTTTCACTCTGGACTCGGGTTTCTCCTTGTCTCAGAAACTTTAATCCACTTTAGATATTTAGAATCAAAGCATAACTCTCTGATTATAAAAATGTGAGGATTAAGAGCTCTTTACAGGGTATAAAAGCTGAATTGTTTCTTGTCCGGTCATTTAATTCAAATGATCCACACTATAACCATTAAGCCATTTTTCAACATTGTCCTTTAAATGTGTGACGATTCTGAAAAACTCACTGGCATCGAAGGCAGCTTTCAAGGCCTGGATTTCTGTCGCCACTCCAGATACTCTGTAGATACCCACTTCTTCCATGCCTCTCCTCTCAATCTCTTCCACGCACTGACGCACAATTAAAGGCACCTTAGAATGTTCCCGCCTGACGGGATAAAACACAACATCACATATAAAATGAGAATGGTCACACGCTGAACAAAATGCTTCAAATTTGGAAAATAATGTAATAATGTAATAATGTTCAATATGTAAAGGTATATTTAATGCGTGTGTGTGACTGTAGTTGAAAACCTTTTTTTTTTTTTTTTGTTTTGTGGTAGCTTTAGTGGCGTAGTGGTAGCTTTACTGATAAACAAGTTGAGCTGTTTCCTTTACCGATCAACAAGTGTAATCCTTAGATGTTCACTAGTTACGACCAATAACAGTCAGTTTTAATCCTGCGTAATAACAACTCAATATCACAGCTGTTGAATGTGACAGCACGCTTTGGAGAACAAGATGGACATGTATTTGCTTTTATGTAACATGAACCAAACAACATGAAATATTTTGATGTTCCTTTGATCAATACATTAATGTGGCTAAACTGTACTGCTATACTAAGAAAATAATTTAAGGATAGAGATTCATTCAAAAAGTCATATTTTCCTGTCTGACTCTGTCAGCACTACACTTAAAAGTAAAAGAGATGGAGTTAAAAAAAAAGTGTTCAACCTCTTTTTTTTTTGGATATGTCCATCACTGAAAGAGGGAAGCAATAGTTCTTTCAGTAGTTTTCTGCTGACCTTGTACTCACTGCCCAAGCATGAAATAGCAGAGAACACAGTTTCCCATTTCTAAATACATAACCGGTGTTTTGATTGCAGTTAATGATCGCGGCATAGAACAGGCTTTCTTTGACATGGCTTCTCAACCTGTTCCGCGGTAACGATACCACTTCCTGTTTTTCTTTCTTGTTTGAAAAACTTCATGAAACATCCAGATGGAAGCCTGTTCTTCTGTCCTCAGCACTCTCTTTAAGGATGTTTTCCCTCCCTTTACCGGGGGGTACAGTTCGTTTTTTTACGACCTCACATCACAGCCAAGTGTGCCTATGAAAACACGCTCAAAGAAGAGTGTCTCTGTGCACCAAGCTGTGCTCCGAGAAACACAGCTGACAGCTTACTTGTATTTCTCTTGAAATGTGGGAGGGAATGTCTCTTTTCCACAAGGCAAAACAGTAAACGGCACCTAATAGATGGATATTTATTTTGAAACTGACAGAATTTACTTGAAGCACTTGCTCCTAAAAAACGGGTTGACGTTTAATCTTCAACTGTTTATGTTTTGACAGCTACTGCCATAGTTTTTTTTTTTTCATCTACGCTGAATTTCACAGTGTTTAATGTGACATATTTCTCTGAGAAAGAGCATACTCTTTAAAGACTCACTTGGTCACGACACCGATTTTCACCCCAAACACGCCGGAATGTTTCCTGGATGGCATTCGCTTTAGACTGAATTCCCGGCTTGTGAACTTCATCGACAGCTTGACCTCAATCTGAACAAAGAAAATAAATAAAAAAAAAAAACGTCAAAAACCAATTCATAATCTCAGAGATAAGCATAAAAGAACAATGTCCCTAATCTCGTAAACCGCCTCATTGATAAATTGAGGCGCTTTCAGGGGCAGGTGTTTCATCAGACATGGATTAAGGGGAGTCGTGCAATAGATTTCACTCTTAATGTGTATTTTCGATTAAAAAAATACATTTCAGTAATGGACTCAACATAATCTGTGTTTTGGAATATCATCCCAAAGTGTACTTTACCGTCAAAACCACCTTTATCTCACATTTATCTAACTGTCCTGCAATGGATACAGTGGAACCGTAATCCGATTTGATTTGAATGTTTCAGTACCATTGGATATTAGAAACAGTCATTTAAATATAGAAGGTTTCTCTGTTCTTCCGTGAGTTCAACAGAATTAGTTCTACTGACCCCATTCATGGAGATCACCGTCCTCTGCCATTCTTTCCCTTGAAGTGTCTGAGGATCCAGCTGTGGAAAGACAAACAGTCATCAGACTAAGGCCATATGAGAATGGATAAAAGCATGGGTACTCTACATTGTTGGTGTTAGTGGCCAGATAGCGGTGTATTCCCGTTAACCATGATGCGACCATCGGATAGATTTGGGTTTGTATATTGAGGTCACGTGCGAGATGACCCAAAAGTCTTTGACATCTTACATGACCTCCGTTTAACAGATCTCACACTTGCACTTAGTTTCATTCTTACATAAACTCCATATGGCTGTCCTGTGTCAGCCCTGTCGCAGAGCCTGTTTCAGTAATCCTGCTAATGCCGAGCTGTCAGGGTGTATTTACCGTACTCAGGCAGAGGAGCAGTGACTGTATCCTCACCCTGTCTGCTATGCAGTGTGGTTAGCCAACAGGATTGCTTTCCTGTCTTAAAAACTTTCCCTATTTTCCTAATGCTCACTGTCTATGGTTGTAGGAGATACGGCCATAAAAAAAAAAAAATGAGGAGATTACTTGAGTTTTGATTTAATGGGTGGCGATGCATTACTAAGCAAAACTGTTTAAGTAAGAAATATTTACTTGGACATGAACACTTCTCTGAACTGATATAAACAGGACAGTATCCCTCTTTATCCTTAGTCTAAACAAGGCAAAAATAGAGAAACTGAGACCTGACAGTAACAAGAAACATACAGTCTTGAACCATTAGATTGGACATTAGAATAATAAGTAGGTATTTTGTGTACATATCTTCAGACAAAAATAAATCACACAGTTAATGAGGGTCAAGTCACATTTTCTTCTCTGTCAGCAACAAATATCAGTGAGGTAAACAACACATCTCAAATGAAACAACGCATTTCACAAAACAAGAGCGATTCCTTGCTCTTCTCTCTCCTTCTTAGAGAATCAATGGCCGTGATAAGTTTACCTTCTGCCTCCGTAATGCACTTCGTACTTTGCCCCAAAGTCGGGCTCCAGAGCTCGAAATTTTCCTGGTCTCAGAGACCACGTCTTCCTCTACAGAGCAACCAGAGGGGAACTGATGAAAAGCTTGTTCTTGATCCGCTCTGGAGATGTCCATCTCACTCACCCCGCTGGCCAACTGACCGAAAGTCTGGTTTTGGATCAAGACGTCGCACATTACTACGACCCGACGACCCCTACTTGCCCAATAAAGGAAGGGACCATCAGAAACAAACAAATACGCTTCTAAGCTTCTTGGCAAAGAACAAATCGAAGCTGTCTAAGTCTACTCTCTGGTGCACTTTTCAGCCATCATTCCATGCATGCATCCCCCGAAGCCCAAAATGTCCTTTGGGGGCAACTGCTCTGTTGTGTTTTCGACTCCAGATCTGCTCCACCTACTCTGACAAAACAGAGAAGCGTGGCACACACTGTCGCTGTTCCAGCTGTCCCACTCTCCAGATGGAATCTGGGATTAGGTTCCCCCCTCTCCTCTGATTATAGGGTAATGAGGCACCTGACCTACACTTGCAAAGAGCTTGCCTTGAGGGACTCTGTGGTGGCTAGTTCACAGTTAGTTTAGCGATAGCTTTGTTTTGAGATTGAGGGATACTCCAAAACGATTCCCTAGAGACGGAATATTCATGTTCCGAGTTGTTCCGTAGTTCTTTGCCGTTTTTGTCAACTTCTTGGTCGTTTTTATGACCCGCTGCCAGCTCCGAAGGGAAGCTCTCGAACATCCAGTGTTTTGTCTGTCGGTCGTTCACTTTTGAACATGTTGTAAACAGAGAGAGTTAAGTGGGTTAAGTCCATGGCCCTGTATTTGCTGTGCTGTAATCACTTTCTTTGAACCAATCAAAATAATCTCTGCCAGGCACCGGGGGGAAAAAAAAAAAAAAGAAAAAAAAAACCGCCGAGTTAATCCATTGATCGGCTAGCGCGAGTGGCGTAAAACCTCAATTCTCAGATTCTACACAAATCAAAACGAGAACAAAAAAAAAAAAAAAAAAATCTCTGTTCATAACTCGAGCATAGTAAGAGCTGGTGCAACTAGTGAGATTTATTTTGTACACGATCTTGTGGCAAAATGTATGACAAGTTGCCATAGAGACGTCAAAAGCGACCAAGACAAGAGGCTCTCGCATTCAGACTCTCCATTGGGACAACGCAAGGCCCCTGGGATCTTCCCATCGTGCCGTGTCCTACTTCCACCTTATTCATTTTGGAACTTTTCCAAGTGCTGCATTTGTCCTCTGCTTTTCTTCCCAACTACAATCCCGAGCCCAACGACAGTAATCTCCTTGTCTGTCACAACAGCCAATCGGCAGCCTGCGGAGGTGGCCCTTCGTGGCCTTTCGACAGTGTTCTTCTCTTTTCACGCGGGCAGGTCGCATATGGCAGGATAATCCACCTCAGTGTAGTCACACAGAGGTTAACCTCTCATCTGCGTCTTTCTTACATTACCACCCAGCAGTGGACCTCCAGGTACAACGGCTACCGAGAAGGTCTACGCTGCTTAGCTATTCAAAATTGCCATTTTCACTGGCTACAGTTGCCAGTATGATTTTTTTCCTGTTATTTAGGTTTAATGTTCCTCTGAGGCGACCATAAGACCTCTTGAGTGATCGCTACCCTATATCACGACCCAATTCATGAACAATGAATTTCACAACACTGATGTCATCAGTGTGAGTGGACACTACACCGCGATGGAAATTCATAGATAAGAGGAAAAAATGATCATATTATCAGAGGACTTTGAAGACTTTATATGAAAGTGAACTGTAGTGCCCAGAGGCAAAATGAGTGTGATGTTATCTGCTGCCATCTGAGTTTAGACTAATTTGGTGGTAGGATT